>NW_028277276.1:1014613-1352818 GCF_059751315.1 Micrasema longulum
CTTGTTTCTATAACGGAAGAGATAAAACGTGATAATGTATGGTTTTCGTGATACAAATCCTCTTGTGTATGCTCACAAAGAAGAACTTATCCAAGATACCATCTAAGCTGTGGATTCATTATGGTTGATCAATATTTTAAGTGCTTTATCATAGTTTTTGGTGAGCATCATCTTAAGCTTGATAGAACCATTATTTTGTGTGGATATCATCCATAGAAAACCAATTTCCTCTTATCAAATAGTATGTTCTTCGATTAGCATGGAAGGAACAGATAGACACACTCTTTAAAAAAAAAAAAAAACATTTAAAAATAAATGTATACTAAAAATAAATCATGTTTTCGTAATATCAGCATATGTTAATTTGGTTTCCTTTTCTTTTCTTTTCATTATCATGTCATACCATATTTATATGCTATAAACTTTTTAATAATTAAAAAAGGAATAGCCCACGCTCAGACGCTGAAGTCTTTGAGTGCATTTTTTTCCAATTTATAATACAGATTAATTTTAAATTGTATTTTTGTTATTATATTTCTATGTATAGAAAAATAAACAAATAAATAAAAAAATGTTTTGTATGTACAAAGATCCGCGTAAAACATATAAACAAGCCAAATATCATGTATAAGATGCTACTAAAATATTAGTTGACTCGGTGGCGCAGTGGCGCACTCAAAGGGGGATTTTGGGGGTTATAACCCCCCGAAATTTCACAAGTGTGTAATAAATATAAAATTAAAATAAATAAATCATCAAAATGAATTTGTGTCCATACATAATCTTTTTGGTTCAGTTCAATATTTTTTATTATACGTTATTTGACCTTAAGTTATTTTATTTAATGATTACAAATAATACTTGTCAACATGATTTGTATCTCACAAGTATCAATAGGTGCTCTTATGCAGTTTTTTATCTGGTTTTCAAATATATATTCAGAATTTCTCCATCACCCACTGAATTTCTTCAAAGCCATTTATAATACTTCTGGTTTCATGTAGCTCAAACAGAAGCTCAGTAAAATTAGTGATGCAAAAATTAAAGAGGGAGTATTTGTGGGTCCACAAATATGATCACTAACGCATGACGAAAAGTTTGAGGAACTATTTAATCTTCTGGATAATGCAGCTCAGCAAGTATTCAAAGATGATACTCACAGTGTCTAGGTCAGAATGTTAGAATATTGTGCTGTTAAGAATGGAGAAAGTATTTAACTGTTTGAAGTTATTTTATTTATTTATAATACAAACAGATGTAGAGGTTAATTTTTTATACATAGAAACTATTAAAAAAATAAATCATAGATAGTGGGGCCTGCCATTCGAAAACATGTATTCACTTAATTGTAATAAAATAAAGCGACGGTTTCAACTATATGTAAATGATAAATTTATATTTATACATACTTTTTTGTGTATAAAAACAATATGTATGTAAAAAAGAAAATTAGAAACCTTGTGTGATGTGAAAAAACAGATACCATATTTGAATACTATCAGAATCACATATTTTTCTTTTTGACAGCAAAAAAAAAATTTTTTTTTGTTGCCCAGTGCAATTGGTAATTCAATACACTTAAAATTCATAGTTCAAAACCTACCAATCGCGAGAAATGCCTTCCAATCACGTGGTATACCGTTGTTGAGTCAGTTTAGTTCAAGGAGTATTAGGTTATGTTGCGAAATTGATTACTACCTTCTATATTATTTAGAATTTGTGAACATGACGTCAAAACATCTGCTTGACACGATTATTATGTAGTTTTTCTTACGGAAAAAAGATAAAACCCTAAATGGTTTAACAGTGTTACATCTTTACAGATCTATGAATCCAACGCCTGATGCTCTTTTGGATAAACTAGCAGAAAAACTTCGGAAACTTCATGTCAGATTTGATTTAGTAATTAGTTTCGTTTTGTTATCGGCCCTATTACAACCTACACAATTTAAAACCCTCTCCCGAAATCCTGGGTGCGCCAGTGGGTGGACCTAATGATTTGAAGATTCAGAATAACATGCGAGTATAGTAAAATAACAAATAATGTTTGATGCGTCTTTGGTTTGAGAAAAGATCTCGCATCTCGAGTGTTTTCCAGAGGTCACCATCTTTAAAACATTACTACTGGTGGATTTTTTAAAGCTAGCGCGATTGCAATACTTACACAAACGCATTGTGTAGTATCTGTGAATAAACTCATGGTATGACATCGCACGACATACGCATTATAAAAAAAATCTCTGTCTCTCGCGTTCAGACGCTCTTATGAGCGTGACATAGACAACTATTGCTTCGTTAGTTGCTAATGATATGGCAATAAAATATGCACAGGATGCTTTTGCGTTCGCGAATTTCGCTACGATTCTTAATAATAAAAATATATTAATATGTATTCGATGTATGAGTATTAAGCCATGGAATAAAAACACTGGTATATAAATGATATATATTTTCATTTAATAAAATCATGAGGTCGATTATCTAGTGCTGGCGCTTTCGCAAAACTTACACAAAAATATTTTTAACATACAGAATATTGATTTTTAAAATCTTAACATAACATTAAATGTTTTTAAAAATCTCAATCACTGAAGAAAATATCATATATTTATTTATTTTTAAGCGAGCGTGTTTTTTATGAAATATTTCGTGTTCATTATAATAATAAAGAATACAGTGTAATTAAAAGAAACAGTACAAATTATATTGGAGAAAATATGAACATACACTTTTTGATAAACAATAAAGATAGCACATTTGGTTAAAATTTAATATAACCTTTTTTTAAATCAACATTTCGTAGATTTTAAATGCGTTTGTGTGAGTTTTGCGAATGCGCCAGCTTTAATTAAACAACCAGTACGCCCTGTACTCGCGTATGGCTGAGAATACTGGGAATTGAATAAAAAATATGAGACACCTCCCCGGTGCAAGAAAAGGGAGTTTGGAGAATGCGGTTCAACAAAGAAGTCTGCAAAATCTACAATAAGCACAACATAGTGCAATTTTTTTTATTAGGGAGGCTGCGATGGGCAGGGCTTGTAGAAAGAATGATTAAAAAGAGAGAGTGCTCAATCAGACACTTCACACACATATATAAAGATAAAGGGAGATAGCGACGAAAGCTGCACATCAAACTGTAGAGCCAATAATGATGACGATAAAAATAGTTAATGGAAAACTCAACAAAGTAAATAAAATAATAATCGTTACGTCAACTATTGTTGTGTACTGTTTGAAATATAAGATAGTTAGTTATTTTGGATCACAGAATAGACTGCGGTAATGCACCGTACACGTGACGGCAATGAAGCCTATAAAAATAATTCAATAAAGTGCCTGCAATTTACCGCATGGGCAAGACAAACATAAATAAGAGTGCGTAAGGAAAACATTAGGACTAATGTGATTTAGTTGAAGGGGCGGTTGGCGTTAATCTCCTCTTCTGTTCTGGCCTCCTGGGATCTATTATTGCGAGAACAAATAATGTGGATGCGAGAAAAAATAAAATAGTTTATTTATACAAAAAAAAAACATTTGACTCATTTGCCTTCATTGAATTTATTTAGCCAAGCAATTATTTATATCTTAAAATTTCCATCAAGTTGATTACGTTCTCACACCATTCTCTAAATTTGGTAACAAAATTATTCATTTGATTTAAGGAAAAATGCAAGTTTAGGAAAAACGTGTTGAGACAGGCCTAATTTCGTTATTTAATCAGAAAATATACTGAAAAATTCAATTTGAAATATATTTTCTTACTTGTTTTGATTTTGAGCAGCATCAGAAAACAGCTTGAATAAGATTTCACTCACCTGAAACAAAATAATAAAAACATCAATCAACTTCAAAAGATTATTCACTGGTTACAAAAAAAGTCATTTTTAAAGAAGCCTTAAGCGTATACATGAAAATAAAATAAATATAATAATAAGCTAATAAAAGTATTTAAAAAAACACAAGTTTACACGTATTTTTCGATGTTTCATTTAAAAAAATCAATACACTCTATTGATATTTCATATAAGAGATACCAGATTTCAAATGCAACTTATTACGTTTGATAGAAATTACGTTTTTGAACTTGAATGAGGGGTTTTAGGCCCGTGGTAGTGTCGCTGACTCGTTAATCAGAGGTCCGAGATTCAAACCCCGGTCTTCTTATTAAAATTTTCTAGCATTGAATTGTTTACATCTATTTAACAATGGCTCAAAACGGGAAATGTTTGGGTAACTCATTCTACACAGACGGAACAACCGAACATCCGCGTAGTGTGCCCGATAACAGTTAATCAATTCAATCAAATGTATTAGCGTTCCGAGTGTGGCGCAAGCCTTAAAGATAAAATAGTTTTTTTAGTAAGTAGATAATACAAATCATGTTTTATATTCGCAGGAATTATTTCAGGCTTATACTGTTAAAGTCGTTATCATATTATCTTTCAATCTGTATTTACACCAGACGTTATTATGAGCTATAATAGAACCATCCGTAAAATTCCAATAATATTTGCTTTTTATTCGACCTTTAGTACCTACTATCAGATATAGAAAAATATTAAACTCGGCGTAATAATACAGCCGATCTCATACTTTCCTGATATGAGAGTGAATGAGGGAGACAGAGACGCAAACCGGTGTGGGAAGAAAGAAGAAAACAGCGAAACAATGGCAAAAATCTCATGATGTGGCTTTACAAAAATATCTCGAATAAAGAGGTCGGTATTAGGGGCGCAAAAAGGATGAAGGATCCTTTATGAAGGAATAGAGCGATATTTGGTAAGAGGGCACAATAGAAACGGACGGTAAACGACTACTTTGCCGGAAAATTGCATTTTTCAGTCGTGTCCTTGAGCATAATAGGGAAAAGAATTCCCAGAATTCAACTTTTAGTTTTATCAGATAGTTGATCGAATTTACAATCATTTCAAAATGCCAAGATCTTGATAATTATTCAGTTTAAAGTTATCGGTTTAATCAATAATTTATTTAAATAAAAAACTACCGTTTAATGTACATATTACATATCTTCAGTTTAAAAATTTGTTTAACTGAACCATTACAGATTTATCCTGTTTTTATGTTTTGATAAAGATGTGAAATAAAATATGATTGCAAAATATACGAGTATTTTGTCTTCTTCCTTGCTATAGACAATAGGTGGTCAAAGTTTTAACCTAAACGGGCGACCTGCTTTTGAAATTTTTGGCGGCGGTCTAACACTAAAAGTAGTAGTATTACGTCTTTATTGATCTTACGCATATTTTACAAGTAATAAATTCTTAAAAATAAAGTTCTTTTGTATTTAACAATTTGTAATTTTATAGATTCTGTGTGTGATTTGTAAGTCTGTACTGTATTAACATTTATACAAACACCAATATGTAAGCATTTGACGATACCTTGTTTATATCAGTTTATTTAAACGGAGGGCAATATTTGAAGGTATCCCTCGAATAAGGGACTATCTACAAAATACAAATTTTACTTCGTTTTACAGGAGAGGTAAAAAACAATTTATAATGTAATGAATACCAAACTTAGGTTTTATTTATGTTTTATATATTTTTATAGATACACTTTATTATTTAAAACACATTTATTATCATAAACCAACGTAGATATTATAAAAAAATGTAAAATACTCTGATTCTAGAGTAAAAAAAATCTATGTGCCTTATAATAGGCTTCTATTATGTCTTCGTACTTTGACTTTTAAAATAATTTTAAAAAATTCAATCTTGAAGTAGGGCACAAATAAACATATTCATATATGTGCTCTCATTATAACAATGTACATTAATTTAATTTAAAAGTTGTTTAAAAAATGTTTCTTAATTTCTTAACCGTTTTAAGAGCAGATTTTGAAAGCACAATTATCGTATCGTCTGCTATTTTGTAATAATAATCCATAGAATCCAGACTTAAAGACTCGTATTATTATGTGAGCAATTTTTTAGAGCAAATTGTAACTCAAGTTTTGCTACTATAAGAAAATGAAATGAGCTCAATTCTATATAGACCCAAATGAGTTTAAAATAATAAAACCAGTTTTTGTTGTTATTTATTTTATACATAGACCCTTATTCGAGGAACACCTTCATTCAAAATTTTTGTAAAATATTATTTTATGCATATTTCCTCTTTTTAATAGAATCTCAAATACGTTTTTAATTCGTTCGGTAAACCGATCTATGGAAGAGCTTAAAATACATAAATTATTAAAAAATCTAAGTTTTGTGTACGCAATAAATCAGTTAATTATGTAGTGTTGATACACACTAAATCAATGAACGAAACAATTACCATGCAGCGATAGGAATTTTTTTCCCTTATATGCTAATAAACCGTTTTACCAGCAAGCAAAAACGATCATACATCAAATTGATGCATTAAATATAGTTGTGTGTTAAGCAATTTATCAAACAGGAGCTTAAGGAACCTTGTTTATGTCGGATTATAGTGTAAGTACCTGCATACGACGGGTATATCATCAATCAAGCCGAATGAATTGAAACGAAAAAATAAATAAACCATTCTATCTCTCTTCTTTGTAATATGACAAGAAAACTTCTGCGGAACTTTCGCTTTATGCAGTGTCTTTGCATATGAATTATTCATCGTTCATTTTTTTTGTGATCTTTGAGTTTCTGAAGTTTGTAAAGAGCAAGAAAAGCGTGTTTAAACTTGCAAGTTTAACTGCATTTTCTCACCTTGAAGGTAAAAAGTTTATAGGAAAATTCAGTTTATCTGAAGTTTGAAAGAAATGGTGTACGCTGATTGAAAAACGAATAATATGAAATATTGATGAGAAAAGATACATATGCACTAAATAAACTTAAAAGATCTAGATGGATTATTTCAAAGAAATGAATCAGGCATAAATCATTAATATCCCCTTTTCTAAACCCAATAGTGAACAGGGCACTGCATTGGTAAACCAAATCCAGTGCATTTCATTAATTTTTTTAATGAATGTAAGGTAATCAGTCTTACGCCACTGATGCTAGTCCGAGAACTATACAAATGGCATCTTTAAAACAGTTTTAAAATGAATATTTTAAAATCAATATTTCCATTTCAATTTTCAATATGTCAATTTTTAAATCAAAATTTCACGTTACTTTTTCCATAAATTAGGCTTAGCACCTCAAGAAAGGTAGGTAAAGGCATCAAATATTACACAACGAAGCGAAATGATCTCCACGTGATTTTCTTATTCAAGACTTTTACCTGAGAGCAGCCATCGAGTCAAAAACGCTCGTCCAGGGATCAAGCTCTATATCTCATAGAGAACTGTATTTTTCATACATAAAACATCCATCATAATTATATAATAATTATTGATCTACGTAATGTTTCATTTTAGTTAAATGAAACGGAATAAGTGTACGCGTTTGCATCATACTTACATATATTTTTTAACTCACCAAAAGAGGTTCTGATATGTATCGATAATGCGAACAAAAAACATAATGTTTTTGCGATATGTTTGCGAACACAAAAAGCAAGAACAGAAAACTCAAAGAATAGGGAAGCAGAATGTGTGAATAAAGTCGCATCCGGGAGCAATCATTCACAGGCGCGCCCAGGCGGACATGCGTGCGAGGAGGTAGGGCCGAGGCGACGGAGCAATATACTATTGGGCCTAAAGCCACAAAGCCATACGTACCTATACATCCTCTTTTGATATCGCTAAAGGCTTGCTTGTATGATTGAACCGATACTGGTATGTTTTCCTGTTACTCCCACAACTGTCATCGTGAAAAACTGTTCGGAGAGTGTGAACCGCTGCTATGCTTCCCGGATACTTTTGTTTATTATCTATTTTTATACCACAGCAGTTACGAAATTTTGTCCAAGAAGAAAGATCGAATTTTTCTTATATGAAAATATCAGTTATTTTTTTCATTTATATTTTGCGTGCGACGAAAGTTGGAGCACAACGTTAAGGGATGAACGACGTTATAAATAAAAATAATAAGAAAAGTTTTTACCCCATCATTTTATACCGAGATGGGCTAAAGTGTACGACGAGGACAGCTTACCGAGGGGGGTTGAATATTTGAGAGGAACGTTTTTATCGTTTATCTCTTTAAAATTAAAATATGAATTCTTACGCGAGATTTAACATCAAGAAACTTTATTCATGAAAAAAGCGCTCAGTATATCATTCCCGAAATACTATTCTTATTTTCTTTGGTTTTAAAAATGTCTTTTTATAAAAAACGAATATCAAAATTTGGCAAAATATTTCAATTTTAGAGGCAACTATTAGAAAATATCAATGTTTGAAAATAGAAATCAAGTTGTGGTCAAGCAAGGTTTAAATCACAGGATCGTAACACGGTTCATTTAAGTAGAAGACTAACTATTGAAGCAAAAAAAAACTAAAAAAACATAATGTAAAACTGAAAAGTCAACCCGATTTTAATTTAAACTTATCATCATCAATTTCCTATCATCACCAAGTGATGCGTAGGGCATTGCATTGGAATTTAAACTGCAATGTACATTAATCGTATTTGTTACATAGAAGGTAAGGTGATCAGTCCTACGTTACAGTTGCCAGTCTAGAAACAGCAAAATATTGCAGTGTAGAACCAGTAGAACCACTCTTAAACCCGATTTTTCACGTCCACCTTGTCAGGAATTGAACCTAGAGCCTCAAGCATGGTAGGAAAAGACGCCGATCACTATACTACGGGTGTAATTATTCCACTCGATTTAGTTTTTCAGATTTTTTACCTGAGAGTAGCTCTCGAGTCGAAACACTCATCCAGGGTACTGGTTCTATTTTACACACAGAATTGTATTCTTCATCTGCACGGAAACAGAGAAAAATAATTTGACAGTAAAAATAAAATTTTAATTCGCGTAAATAATATTTCTTATTTTGATCATTTTTAACATCACCTCTCTTTTACTAACACAATCTTTCACAAAAAGCGTATCTCTCAATCCAAAAAATTGAGAACAAAAAAGTATTTTTCATTATAACCACATACTCGTATACTTACATAATATTTTTCGCAAAATTAAAGTCACGGCTGTACGAAAAGTTGATATCACAAAAAACCTAGTACAGATTACAGCTAGTGAAAACCTTCCCCCGAGATTAAAAAGGGTAGTTTTGGGTATGTACTTTACGAGAAGGATGGCGCCTATAAAAGTTTTCGCGCCATCAGTATGAATGGATTGCGGTGAGCTTCATTTTAATACTTTCTCTTATGTTTGCTCTCCTGATAATCAAAGAAAAAGGTGTCATCGCGGAAATAAACTAGAGACTTCTTTATTTTTTAAACGAGTACGTACGTATGTTTGTGTTACATGTATTTAGTTTGTGAAGGAATTAATGTATGGTAAAACAAAAAAATTACTTTCATAACATGTATTCATATTACGCAGTACAGACGTTGACGTCCTCGCGTTGTTAGTATTTCTGATAGAAGGTGCAAAATATATATAAAGGTAGAAATATCGAAATAGCACAAAAATAAGCATTGTAGACGAAAAAAATTGTAGCCAACATGAACACAATACGAGAGTATCAGAACAATATCATAATCACTATTCTAAAACTAGACAAAGAAAGTCGAGACTTATGAACCAGGGACTGAAATTATACAAAAAAACTACTAGGGAAAAATAAACAAAAGACTTTTAAGAAAGATGTTAAAAATATTATCACAAACAATAGATTATGAATTTTAAAATGAAAAAATATTTTGTTAAAAGATAAGGGTATATAAATAAAATTGAAAAAAATAAATAGGTAAATTAAAAAGAAACACTTAACAATTTGGTGTGAAAATTGCATCTACATATAATTACTTAAGGATATTAAGCTAAAAACAAGTTTACAATCAAGTTTTGAGAAAAACATACCAGTACACGATTTTTCAGGATTAAAGCACCAGCTTGATTGGGGAAGCGTATTCTAAAAGCTTAATATATATTTATTATGTACAGAAATATACATAGTTCTTTAAATACGCTTTTCTTTGTAAATGGATACATCACAAAACAATCCAGTTTTGGTTCGTTACTATCCTGTAGCTATATAATGAATCAAAGGAAAGTTTTAACGATATTAGCATTTGCCTTGATTTTTAATCTTGTCTTCGTTACTTCTAGTACTTACATCAGCCAGAATATTTATGTTCCCCTAATACTTAAGCTTGTGTTATTTGTATGATTTTGTATCAACATAGGGTTTTTACCAACGAAATTGTAGATTCAATGAATGTATAATGAATTGACAACAATTCTGACATCATTTGCTGAATTAAATCAGAAAAAATTTAAAAACAAGTTGTTTCGTTACTTGGGCAGTTTATAACTAATATGAAGGAAAAAGTTTCCAGTTTTGATAATAATTATTCCGACGCCCCACTATACCAGCTGCATTTTATATGCTTTTATTTCCATTATCCTCGAAACTTGATCATTATTAAATAAGGTATTTTCCCTAACGTTTTACCAGGAGTCAATACAAGATAGGGGGTAAGAAACGTTTCGGTAATAATTCTTGGTTGTTAAGGCCGAGAGGCTGCGGCCCTAATACCCGACGCCTACCAGGGCTGCATAATGAAATAGATGAAATTTGCATATCTACAAGATTTGTGTATAAAGGTTATACAAGAACACATAGGTGAAAGTTAGTTTGATTACAAAATGTTATTAGCTAATTGGTTTAAATGTCGTAGGATCACCACCCTTGTGAAATAAATACGTTTTGTTATATTAAACTATCATAAACGCAAACGCCCGTTGAACTTTCTTTTCAATGTAACCAGTGGGAAATCAAGAGTGTTAGTGAAGCATTTTTCTTTGCAAAGAACCTACCGAGAAACACTTGACAAAATTAAATAGATATTAGGGGACTATAAGCGATGGCAGGGGCTTGATGATGGAAAGAAAATGTGTTAATTAAACGGAGGAATCATTTGGCGGGTCGTAATATATACCAATCCTTTATACAAAAAGGTGATAATATTCTAAAATAAAAACTTACTTGAGTCAACTTGAGCGTAAAAAATTACAATGTATTTTTTAGTTATATTTTACATTGCAGTATCTGACTGAAAAATGACGGTGAAAGTGGGAATATTTAGAAAAATTAGATTTTGTCTCAATGAACAAATTTTGCTCGGTATATTTACTTGCCTGTCATTATTTCTACGGACGATTGCGTAAGCCAGGAATAAATTTACCCTTACTTAATCCCTGACTTAACCACTCACAGTCTAATTCCAACCCTACGGGATGTCGTATTCATTAAGGTTATTACAGGAACCATGAATTACGCACTCGATCCTATACTGCGCAATTAAAATACTTTTAAAGGGATGACTAATTTAATTAAGCGTTGAGATTTCATTTAATCGAAATTGTCTCTGTAGTTATATAAGTTTTTTAAAAGAATTAAACCTCTAGGATTTTATAATAAAAGTATCTTTTACCCGCGGCTTCGCTCGTGTGGTATAGGAAGAAATAAGTTAGATAACTCATTAGTTTTGTCGTTTAGCAATAAGAATTTTCCCAGTGGAATGATTTAGTTTTTCGAGACAGAAAGTAGCTTGTATCGATTCCCGGTCCTCCAACTATCGCTAAGGAAAAATACAAAAATCAGTTGGTCCATGGCGACGTAGCATCATTATTCTGTTCACAAATCCTTTATTGTACTACAAAACCAAAACGAAGAGCAAATTGAACCAACCATAGAGAAAGAAAGTTGGAATTTTAAGAATCAATTTCAAATCGATTAATTTTTTACATCCACCTTGGCCGCCTAATCATTTTTAAATACTGTTGCCTATTGTTAATATATTATTTATTTTTTTATTTGCACTATTAAAAAAAATAGATGTTAAAAATAAGTATCCTAACATACGCATAAATGAAGGTTTCAGCTCTTTAACTACAAAAACATCAACAGATGTTTTGAAGTGAGGATGAGGATTGAAGGAATATAGATGTTCAAATATGGGCAGAATGTTACACAGTGTGAAAAGTGGTCACTTAAACCAGCCAACGACAGGTCATAAGCCCTGTATATGCCTAGACTTATATATTACCTTCTCTAAAATATTCTTCATCTGTGTTGTAATTTGTTAACATTAACAGCTCCCCCGGGAGTTGAATCCAGTTCTTGTCTACAAAAATTTGGACAAACTCAAAATATTGTCGATAGGTTAATTAAGCGTTGAGATTTCATTTAATCGAAATTGTCTCTGTAGTTATATAAGTTTTTTAAAAGAATTAAACCTCTAGGATTTTATAATAAAAGTATCTTTTACCCGCGGCTTCGCTCGTGTGGTATAGGAAGAAATAAGTTAGATAACTCATTAGTTTTGTCGTTTAGCAATAAGAATTTTCCCAGTGAATTTTACTTATTTCTTCTCTGGCTATCCCTACGCAAAACAATATGTCGATCGGTCGCTTCGTTGAGACGTGAAGCAAACACAAACAAACACACATATGCATGTACAATGTTAGTATTGGTGGATGAATACTTATTTAAACAAAATGTAAGACCTTTTTTCTATCCTCGTTAAAAAAACAAAACACCGTCAATTCCGTTTTTTTTAATATTTTCTTTTCCTTTTTCAAACCCATTTAATATCCCGTTTTTGTTATTTCGATTTAGAAAATAATTATTTTAAAAATTCCTTCTCGTTTGTCTGTCCTTCTAAATATTTCTCACTAGAAAACTTGATTTGCAAAATCAATGTATTTCACATCGAATTTAATTCCACTCAATCTTAAACAAACTTAGTCAAAAGTTGTATCAGGATTTCAGAAAGATGAAGAACGCCTGACTGAACACTGAACGTGGCTTGCTAATGTACAAGTTTGGCAAGTAAATGAGCTAATGCCAACCGCTCCAAACCCATCAAACAAGAAGCAAGACACACGAATACTAATCATATTTAAATCTAGATGTCGATATTTCAAAGTTCGACATCAAATTAGACATTTCAAAAATTATGTAAAATATTTGACGGAAAAGATTTTAAAAAAGAAATCACATAGAATTGGTTTTAATTTGGATGATATAAGTTAAATTCATTAAATACATTTCCAGAGCCGAAATTACAAACTCTATCTTCATTGATACCTATCGAAACGGTATTAACTAATAATGATAATAATAATGTACAAAAATGTGTTTATTTGTATGAAAATTCAAAGTATCTTGGTCGGTAACCTGTTATTGAACATGCTGAGAAAAAAATGTCAACATATACTATTTGTCATACAAAAAACTAAACTTTACTTTGTAGATAAAATTAAAGGTTAATTTGAATTAAAACCCATTTATGATTAAATTTAATGATCTGGCGTGATTTCAAAGTATTGTCTATTCTTATACAACTATTCATTACGAATTTAAATTTCATGTAATGATTTTTTTTCTAAATCTAATCACATTTTAGCCAACACAAGGCACATTTTATGAGTTTCATAATAATTTCATGCATTCATTATTCCCTATCCGCCACCTAATGGTACATGGGGCACTGCATTGGTACACCAGTTTCAGCGTATCTTGATCATTTTTTTGTTAAGGTAAGATGATCAGTCTTACGCAGGTGCCAGTCCAGGGACTATTATTTATTCTAGTTTAAAAACACCTTTTTATATAATATTTCAAAGCAACCATGCCGAGAACCGAATCCGAGACCTCTTGCATGGTAGACAAACGCGCTGATCACTACACCACGAGGCCGACTAACGAACGAATAACAGATGACATTATTGACGATAAAACCAATGATGGTGATATGGAATCTTCTTTCATTATTAGAGTAATTTATCAGGAGAATATAAAGTCACGGGGGAATAAAACTCAAGCTCGTTCCCTCTTCGCATCGAAGCATTGATTGCACCACTATCGGGAGCGCAGCTTCTCAAGGAGATATAACTTTGCAATAAGATTTAGTGCAGTTGCATTCTTGTGCAGTAATGCCCCTTGCGAGTAGGGGATAGGCGGGCACTCTCACCCCTCGAAATATTCGTATTGAGAGGAGAGGGAC
The DNA here is from genome assembly GCF_059751315.1 of Micrasema longulum. Taxonomy (NCBI): domain Eukaryota; kingdom Metazoa; phylum Arthropoda; class Insecta; order Trichoptera; family Brachycentridae; genus Micrasema; species Micrasema longulum. The sequence goes on from NW_028277276.1 coordinate 1,028,659, forward strand.
TTTTACTAAAGTGCGACATGTGACAGGACGTTATGTCGGGGTTGAGATGAACGCAAATAAAATATCCAAATCGTTTTAATTTATTAATAAATGATGTTTCCGCAATAAAAAGTTACGGTTGGGGTGGTATGATCATATGTTGCTGTTAATATATTTGCTGTTAATATATATTTTTTAGAAGTTATACATTTTAAACATTTTTATCACGCGTATCAATTACAATATTTATAATTGAAAAAAAAACTGATAATTTTCTTTGCTTTGAACTTATTCACATTTATAAATCGAAATAAAATTAGGCATGGCTGGTTAAATTTTTAAAAGCTAGACACATTTTTTAAATGAAATGTTTAAAGTTTTATCATTTACCCAAACAGTTTGATTTTCAGACCATCTTATATCGTAAACTTTGGCTGGAAAAATAAGAATCGAGTTGTGGTAAAGTGTGATATAAATCTTTTATCTCTGAGTCAATAATACTACCACAGGACAACAACCTGATTTTTCCCAGATCTATTTTTATACTATCGTATCCAACACAAATGAAATTTTTAACATATAAACAAAGAATATTTTACAATACAATGATATTTGTTCATAAAATTATAAACTCTAATAAAAAAACAGAATTTTGGAAAAAAATTGATCGGAACCAGCATGAACACGATCACAATACTAGAGAAAAGAACAAAATTAGACTTCCATTTAGGAAAAAGGCAAAGTCACAAAATTCAATTTTATTTAAAGCAATTAAAAAGTATTACGAAATTGAAAAAAATATTTATGAAGAAAAAAACAAATCAAAATTTAAAATAATGGTCAAGACAAATGTGATAAACAATTTATAAATTAAATATATTTTCAATGTTATTATTAGAACACACATAACAATATGTATGATATGTGTGCCCTACTTTAAGATTTAAAATAAATATAATAAATGGAAAAAAAAAATATATATATATTCCAAAATGTTTTAAGTATGTTCAAAAGAGGGAAATCATTTGTTTGAGAAAACACCAAAAAATGGTTTTCCTCTCTGTTGCAACAAATGTAGACCCAAATAACTCCCTTGGGAGGAAATCTAGCCTGTCTTTAATCATTTCACCTTAATCAAAACATTTTTTACTAAGCTAACTGGTGTAAGAAGTATAAAAGTTGAAAATTGTTTTCAAGCGTTGTCTAGTAGGTAAAATGGTTTAGCATGGTTTAGCTCAGACACATGATAAAGGTTTCAGCTCGTTTAGTTCACAAAAGTCAACAGATGGAAGAGTTGAGAAATGTCGGAGAAACGGGTGGAATGGGGAATGTTACACAGTATGTAAAGTGGCCGCTTAAACCAGTTTTCAATCAATTTTATTTATTCATATATATAGCACACTGAGTAGAAGACTGTTGTAACCCAAAATTATTGATTTTACAGGAAAGCAAAAATTCAATTTCACTATACATAAAGTTATACTTCTAAGAAAAAGTGATAGGTTTTGCATTATTTTTTTTTAAATGTATTTTTAATAGGTGTATCAGGATTAAATGAAAGTGTAATTATTTTTTATTAAATAAAGCATGTATAAAAATAAATAATGAAAAATTTAAATATGGAAAAGTGAGGTATTGATTGGTATAAATAATTGGTAAATTTGTTCGGGTGTTTGTGATAGAATTACGACTGTTTTAGTCAAATATGCAGACGAAATTCACGATTTGACTGTGTCCATAACTCAAAATCAATAAATTTCGAGTTACAACAGACTTCTACTCAGTTTGTAATGTGTACATTACTAAATGAAATACCTTTTTTCATACATATGGGAATAATAAAAAAATAAAAAATACATTGCATTTATTAAAATAACACATAGGTGTACATAATATCCAGAGAATAATATGTCAAAAAAGTAAGAGAATCTTGTAACGAAAATCTCTCTCAGAGACGTGAATATTTACGTCATAAGCCCTATAAACTCCTAGACTTACGTATTTCTTTCTTAGAAATGTTTTTGTGCGTGTTACAAAAAATTTTGACAAATTAATATCGATAGAATTGTAATTGACGAAGCGTTTTTAAACAAATTAATAAAATAAATTGGAAATGATAAATTTTATGCTTCATTTTGTATATCATAACATTTTTTACGTCTTTTAATGTACCTTCGTTTAATTTAATTACGAACAAAGCTTATCGCAATTCACCTTTCAAAACCATTCCGATAAATTTTGCGCATCAATACACTCATTTTACTTTTCATTCTTCCCCTCAAGTACTCCAACATCCCAAGTCATGCGTAAAATTCTAGACGAACACAATAGCCCAACGGATTCCTTAGCATGTCAATAATAAAGTGGATTTCCTACTGCCAGCCATAGCCGAAGTAGTAAAGGGAACTTTCACCGGTCTGACATGTATAATGTATGTAAGGACATGCACGCTTAAGTCGATGTTACTAATCTCCAGAACTTTTACAGCACATGGTCAGTTTCCACGGGGCAAGTTAGCTCAGCGCACGCTACACTTAAAAGTCGGTCCATTAGTGCGCAGACAAGAAGCCGCCCTTCAAGAACACGGAAAAGTCTTTGTACTCTACTTCCCGCCTGTTATGCTCTCCTGGCAGGCAGGAATAAGGGAAAACTATTACGGGGCAAATGGTTCCGTTTATACGTCCGAAAGTTTAACGAGAAAGATTGCGGATTACAGAAGTATTAGGGGAATATAATGGGGACATTTTGTCTTAAGTTAAATCTTATCCAATGTTCTTGTATTTTTAAATTATATATTTTAGATTTCTAGATCGGCTAAAAATATATTAAAATGCTAATGTTGATGGATGCAGAGGAATACCGAGAAGAACATAGCATGACCAAATTCAACAAATAATTGAAGATGGACATGTCAAAAGTCGGAATAATCGTCGTGCGTGCATGAGAATGGAGAGGAAGCGAGAGCTGTATACAAAGATAGAGCGATGTCGCGTTCTATCTTCTGTGCCTACCCTTACGGGGAAACGGCGAGATGGTTTATTCGTTTGTTTGTTTGAGATTTATAGTTTTTATAGCGAAATTTGTACTGATTCATATTTTTACAAATCTATTTTAATTAAGTACTCCTAGGAAGGAACTATTATTATTTTCCTTGTTGGAACTGGATACTTTATCTAATCATAAATATCTGATAGCGAGGAAGTTCAGAGGTTTGGAAATATACAGGTACCGTCTATGATCGCTGATTTGTAATTTTGAAAACCGAAAACTTCGAAATCACACCTTCCGCGACGTCACAAATTCTTGTAGAGGAGAGATAAAAACACACATCTGAACAGTGAAACATTACTGACAAGAAGCAAAGAAAACATAGATTACAACAACAACAATCTGACGTTTACTGTACAAACCACTGCCCTGACTTGCAGGCATTTTACGACATTGTTTGACATGATCGAATAAATTTTTAGAAACAACAAATAGTTTAGTTTTGTTTCTGGTATTTAAAAGTTAAACCCCGCACAATTATAATTATGTCAATGCACCGTCATTCGAAACTTTGTTGCAATCATGATCGCTCATGGTTGCCACAATAACATAACGACGCTATAATTTATTTGTCTTTGCAAACACGTAGTCACATAAACCGATAACGCTACATTTCATTTATATTATAACCATTTTTTTTCATACATTTTGGAGACACGCCGTGCAATTGAACGCTGTAATTTTTGGCACGTGTAAGAAAATATTTTCTTTTTAACGAACTTCGTCGTTCAAATTATTTAAGCTATCGGAAAACGGATTTGACAAACTTTGATTTTGTCTCTTAGATTAGATTGTTTTCACATAAACAAGCCAATCTCAAAATAACTACATGAACTTTTTTTTTATTTAATAGCAAAAAAAATGCAATTAAAATATTACACTAATTGATTCAGTGCAAAATCTCTAAATTAATATCCGTATAACATATTCATAACATAGTAGTCATATTTAAGAGGCAAATTTACTACGCAACATCCTGATTAAATCTTCCGATGAAACCTCTTTAGAGAGATGATCTCCTGGTACTCACAAAGGCCAGATTCCCTCGCCCGAGGCTCCCTATGTCCCTATGGCAGACCCGCCCCAGAAGGGATTGTCCGTTGAAAAAGAACTACCGTTTGCTACTTTCAATCCTGCTACCCGGGTTGCCTCATCCTTCTATAATCCTCAAAGTTTTGCTCAGAATTTGAATTATTTGTCTCTAAGGCGAGCTGTCTTGTATGTCTTGGAACGTTAAAAGATTTAGTGAAATAGGAGTGGTCTACATAAAATGTTACCAAATAATATTGAATTTGCTGATACGTTCGCTTTTAAGAAGATTGATTGATGAAAAACATCAATAACTCATAAAATTATATTAATAAAAAAAAAACGATATGTGAGTGTGAAATAAGATACATATTATGAGAAAATTTAACGTTTTTTTAATGATTAAGAATGTGATTAAGAATGTTCTACATGTACATATATGTGGTATTGTGTTTGCAATATTGTTTTATTTATATTAAGTAAACATAAAATTGGTTTAACAATAATAAACCTAATTAAATATATAAAAACAAAGTGTTCAATTCAATACATTTTATCATGTTATTCCACAAAGTTAATGCCGTTTTAATAAATCTGTATTATTATTATTATGGATAACTTATATAGTGCCATTTTTGTAATATAATACTTCTGGGGTGCTTCACATAGTGATTTTATTGTTAAATAAATTTAATTGAAGCTTTTAAATTTGTAATTTAGTAAAAACAATTTATAATTTTGTCACATGCTACGGATTTATTCAAATGATTTAGATAACAAGTGGGTTTTAAGTTTTTTCCGAAACATCACTTCACTTTCACAGCCTCGCACCTCTGCAGGGAAAGCATTCCATGCCATAGGGCCTGCGATCGCAAATACGCGTTCACTAAATTTAGTGCGCTGTTTGCGTAGAGGTATAATAACTTATCCTCTCGCCGTAGACGTAGCTGATCTAAGCGTGAGACGCCTGTCAGCTAGTTCACCTGGAATGCATAGTTCCCTTAGATATTCCGGGGCAGAGTTGTGCAGTGACTTATACATAAGCCAACAGAGTTTGTATTCGCCCCTCTGTGGAACGTAGCCAGTGTAGTTCCCGAATTAGTGGAGTGTATGCGAGAGGTAAACTGTAGCAATCCCAAATATGATAAAATTAAGTTATTTCTATGCCGAAATCAAATTTTTCATTCTGTACCACATTGCAAATATCATTTACTCCTAATTGCTTTAGTGATAAACATAATCGATTTATTTTTTAAGGTAACCACCCTAATTTAGAGGTTAAAAAGACTAAGAAAATATATAGAACACCTAAATATTTATAAAGCGTGTATTTTGAAGTGTGTTTTATTATATTTTAGACATCAAATTTATTTTAAAGCCTTTCATTAAAAAATACAGATGTTTAAAGTATAAAAATCCTAATTTGAAAAGTTGGGTATATGGAGATACAGTAGTCTACCTCTCGCATACAGAAATAAGAAACTATATTATCTTCATTTATATTTAAAGCGTTAACTTTATGGTCAAACATTTTGCCAAATGTAATTAAACATTTGTATATAACAACTTTTTTTTTATGTAACCACATATTTTATATAACCTCATATTTTTGTGCAACAACTATGACGAAGGCGTATCGTGGGTTTTTCATGTTGATTTAATTGGTAAACTCGCGAAAAGACAGGTACGTTTCGAAATCGGTAGACATAGAAAAATCAGTAAGTGATTTTATAACATCTAGAGTTTTATGTTCATTTTTGAATAAAACCAATTATCTTTTATCATCCTTATATAGTTGTTAAGATTTATGAAATATTTTATTGTTTAATACACTGGGAAATAAATTTAATGTTTTTGTTGCGTTCTAACTTTAGGAATCGCGAAATGTTTATTGTTAGTAAATATTTTATCGGAAATGTCTGTCTATAAAATGTCAAAGGGAAATATAGTTCAAAGTGAAAATACTAAACAAATATAATTGCCTCACCCGACTTCCGAAACATTTCGTAAATATAATTTCAACTTCACGACCATCGTAAAAGGAAAAAAGCGGGAAGTAAAGGTCGCTGTGATCAGATTTAGAGTATCGTAAAATTGTCCCCCGAGTAAAATCATGGCTGTCCGACAAAAGGTAATAAAATGTTACGCCAAAACGCCACCGTCTTATATTCCCCTGATAGTTTGAAACAGGAGTTTACTAGATTCACCTAGAAAAACAAAATTCAAATTAATAAATGTAGACATAAACAATAACTATTATTAGTAATAACAGTTTCATTGTAATTACTTGTTGAATACCGAATATGTCAAAGATTAAATTAATAAAGATTGCATAATATTAGTTTAATTGAATTCTTTGTCTGTTGTATACCATTTAACTAGAACAACACGGGAAAATATTTATTTTCATGAACTATTTTGTGTTCGTTGGACTAATTGGAGTCTGTAACAAAATAAGAAAAATAAGTTGACTTTATTTACCCATAATAATTAATTATATCTATAAATAAACAAATAAAAATTAAGCATTTTAAATAATACATAACAACAGAGAGGGAATTATAGAAGTCTAGGCGATTACAAAACTTATGACCTGTCATTGGCTGGTTTAAATGGCCAAATCTACCTACATTTTTCTCATTCTTGGATCTGTTGATAATTGACAATGCTCGTCAATATTTCACGTTTAAAAAAAAATGTAATTGTAAACAATGTTTTGAGTTTGTTTAATTTTTTGTAAACATAAACTAGATTCAACTCCCTAGGGAGCTGTTAGTATTAACAGAGACAGAGAACATTTTATAGAAGGAGAAGTTATTACTACATAATTAATAGTAAAAATTCCCGTCATTCGTCACATATCTACTTTAATGAAGTATTTTCAAATTTCTAAAATGGCTGAAGGTGTGCCAAGACTGTGTGCCAAGACAGTATGTGGCATATATAACACATTTACCTGCCCATACTCCGGGGAAATGGCATGTATGTAGAATATAGAAAAAATCGGGTTGTGGTCCTGTGGCTAGTGTCTCGGACTCACGGACCAAAGGTCTGTGGTTCAAATACCACTCTATCCCAACTTAATTCCCATTTTATAATTGTGATTTATTTACAATTCGTTGAAAAAAAAAACGTTAAAACGAAACAAAAATTTTTTTCTCAAAAAATCTACTAGGAGATCAAGTTGTTAAGAAGTTGCATAAAGCTTATATAATATTTACCACCGCAACGAGGAGTTAGTTTTATACATACTAAGAATTTATTATTGAAAACACGTTAGGAGATTGGCCCGAATCAAATACTTATTGTGTACGTGCTTCGATTACGTAATGGCGGTTCAAGCGTCCGAATTGATAACGGCCCAATTGGCTTTAATCCCCTCATTACAAGATAGTAATACACCCATCCGTCAGACCCTTCGGCGTCCTGTTTTCCTGATCCCCAGCGTTCTGACACAAATCGAGTCCGGCCTGAACCAGACCGTGTCTATTTGATTTTATGTTGCAAAACACAATATAGATTGAAATCTATTAACACTAAATGTATTGAGAATGCAAACGTGCCGAGTGACATGAACATTTTTGAAACTATCAAAAAATATTCGATCAAAAAATTTTGTTTACACCGTAATCGAAAAATATTTTTAGTTGCATGAAAAAAAAAGGAATAACCCGCTTAGATTATATTTCAGAGGCTTGTCAGCAGGTGGGAAGATAGGATATGAAAGGAATTTTTTTATTTATTTTACAGAAACATGCAGTCAAAAATGATTAAATTATACGATAAAGATAAAGTTTGAAGACAGACTAGCAAAGTTTCTAAATAAAAATTATACATATTAAATTATGGTACGTTTTTTAATGTGTGCCTGCGTATGTAAATAAATATATATATATATGTATATACATATATATATATATATATATATAAGTAGTAAAAAACACAATACAAAACCCAGACAATGCGCAAGTTCTGTGGTTTTATTTATTTGTTATTTGACTAATGAAGTAAGTCAAAAATTTAATTTTTAATTTTTATGTATCGAATTTTTCAAGTTTCGTATTTTTGAAATTACTTCCCGTGCAACGTCTCTAATTCCCTTCCTTTTCTTCTCAGTGAGTTCTGCTGATTGGTCAGTGGACTTACTGTCAACCAGAAATCTATCACAATTAGAAATCTACCTTAGGTTAATTCGGCAGAACTAGTGACGTTGTTATTAAAATCTTTTTTTTCCATACATTTCCAAAAAACTTCACGATGCAATTTAATTCTCTAATTTTTACCGCGCCTTACAAAATACCTCTTTATCCAATTTCCCGTAGGGCTGAGCTTACTCGTGTTGAAAAATCTTGCTTGAATTTTTTCTCGTAACTGGCGAAAATCGAGCCTGCGACATTAGTTTCACAGTTGGCCATCAAACCAACTGCGCCACGGTGCCATTCCTCAACTATTCTTATTGTAAAAAATTAGGTCGACTTCAGAGTAATAATTCCCAAGAGAAGCCCTTAAGCTCTATTGCACAGAACAAAGGCGATCCAAATTTTCAGTTTGGCTTTAGTTTAGTTTTTAGTTCAACAACTAACGTGTAATATACGGTTTCGGTTGGCGCTCACAACTCTCAACCCAAGTAACTATGGTCCGTTATATTGCTGTAATCTGTGGCTAAGTCTGTGGTCAATAATCATAGAATCATAAATAAAATAAAATAAATAAAACAACTTTGTTTTTAACCACTAATTTTTATTTTTCACCGACCGGTTTCAAAGCAAACAAGCTTCTTCTTCAAGGTTTACGTAACTCAAATATAAACTTTATACTTTAAATCATAGAATCGTTTATCGCCATATGGGTGACTCTATTAGGTTTTTACTCGAAGGGGTCAATGCTATATAAACTACTGACGTTACTTCGACCTATGAAGATCTATTGGGATGGGTCCTAGTAAATGAATTCGTTCGGGCCGTGCAAGTTATGTAAAACAAATTATAACAGAGATGGAGAACATTTTCGAGAAGGAAATATGGAAGTATGAGTATTTACAGGACTAACAGATCGTAAGCTTGTTAAAGTAGCCACTATAATCATAACAAATTCCGACTATGTTAATTTCAATAATCCCTAGGAGATAAAATCCAATATTCTGTCTACAAACATTTGGACAAACTTAAAATATTGTTATTAGGTAAAATATTTTACAATCATTTTGAAATATTCTATTGTCAAATTTTGTTCACATTGTGGGCAAATAATTGTTTTAAAAGCCTTTTCATGGCTCTAATAACCTTTTATTATTTTTAAATACATAAGCTTTAAAAAAACTGTGAGTTACTTAGGTACAAAAGTTTCGTTGAAAACACAATATATTGGATAATTAAAGTTGAAAAAAATTGTCCGCTAAAACTTATTATTTTGACTTATTTTCTTTGCGGCCCATTAAAAAAATCATAATAAATTTTTAATAAGTATTGCCGTTGAGTTAATATTTAATTTTGCTTTCATAATTTTTTTATTTTTCCTATTTAATACTACTAGTATTGATTTGGGGTAATTTATATACAATTGTTAAGATTTCTATCTTTATATATCTTTCGTTTTTATTTTCTATTGAATATGTTTCGCAACCTTAATCATATAAATAAAACGTTTATTTTATGGGTTGGTTGAAAGGAATTCTATTTCACAATGAGCCAGCCAATGCACAATTTATAATATGTACAAAAAGTTAAATAAAAAAAATAAAAAAAACATTGAATATTTACAACAAAATATGTATATTTTAAATTGCTTAATGAGTGTAACTTTTCAAATTTATGGCCGTTAGCAAATCAGATTTTTCATATCACAGCCTACGTTGAAGAAGTAATCTGTCAAATTTTCCCTTACGGTCACCCCTTCAAGCCTACTTGAATGACGTCACACCTCAACCCTTAGGCGCTACTAAGAAGCACAATAAAGATTCCTCTAAGGGTCGGATTTTCCAGAATACATTAAAAGCACTTACTGACTCAAGATGACAATTTTAACACACTTTGAAGAGAATTCGGGAAAGCGTTAAATAAATCGTCGCGATTTATTCAAGTTAAAAAAAAACCTTTTACGGCTTGCTCGAGCTGTATGTTTTCCTGGGACTGAGATTTGAAAATCATCCCAAAAAGTTTCGCTTATAATTATACTATTTGTAAGTAACACTTTACTTATTGGTTAAAGATGCAAAAAATTGCTGAAAACCGCATGCGAGTATCAACGCCTGTGCAGATCGCAGTTATTAATTCTGAACTGTAACAGTAGGGGTGATTTGCAATGAAATAGCCGACAATAGCATTAACAAATATCTTTAGAACCGATACGTCCGTTCCCAAAAGCTTCTCCGAGAAAAGCGATCTTAAAAAGGCAGTGATCACTTTTACGCCAGAAATAAAGAGAAATGCGCTTTGTGTTCTTTATAATGCCACGAGACATATGATGTAAAAAGCATACGTTTTCTGTACAAATTGTACTGAAATAACCAAAACTACTATCACTATTTCCCCTTAGTGGTAGGCAGAGATAATGGACCGCCACACACGTCTATCCTGGCATACATTTCTATTTTTTTCAGCGTTCATACATCTTGTCATACATGCCCTTCGGTTTTGCCTGCTTTTGACATAACCAGACTTAAGATTTTGGTTTATCTGACCATGCCGCGTCTTTTTTGGTCTTCCTCGTCTCACGTTACCGTTAATTTTTGCCATATATACTTGTTTTACCATTCTTTCATCACCCATTCGTTCTACATGACCAAATCATCTCAGAGACCTTTTCTTAATCCTATCAATTATATCTGACTCATATTTACCGTCTCGCCTGGTTTCAACATTCGTAACCCGGTCATACATTAATTTTCAACACATTCGTCTAAGACATCGCATTTTGAGCGCGTTCACTTGGTTTTCATCCTTCTTTTGCCAGTTCCATGTTTCACTTCCATACAAAACTGTTGGGACTAAAACTCCGTTGTGCACAGCCTGTTTAGCTTCGATTGACATACCTGTCATTGCCTGGTTCAAGCATCAAGTGGCCATTTTACACACTGTGTAACATTCACTGACTAGTTTTAAGAAATAATTTCAAAGGTCCAGAAATAATTTCAATGTTAGTAATTGAACCCAGGGCCACGATTACAATCACTATTTTCATGGATACATATCGAGACGGTGTAAACTAAATCGATATTTATGCACGAAAATGTATATATTTGTATGAAAATTTTAAGTATCTTCGTCGGTAAGATTTTTTAATTTTCTTTTTTTTTCAGGATTTTTTTAGAATAACTATAATTTTCGCCTCATGGTAATAATATTTATCAGTGCATTCGCTTACATGGAAAAATTTTAGGTTCAATTTCTGACACGGTTGACATGAAATATGCATTTAAAAAAGTGTTTATGCATTAGAATTTTTAGTTGTCCCAAAACTGTCATAATTAGCGCAAGACTAATCATTTCAACGTGTTGTAAAAATTATTATAAAGTAGATATAGTGAAATGATAATTATGATGATGTAGATATTGAGTGAAAAACGCTCGTCTGCGGTTCTGGTTCTTTTTCAGATATAGAACCGTATTATTTATCCGTTCGGACACAGACAACAACACAAAAGAATAATATGTAACACAAAAAAAAATATTGTTGTCATTGTTCCTTGTAATATATGTTTTAATTGGTTTGAAAAAATAAAGAACTAAATTTTTAAATATGTATTCAAAATTGTAAAACAAACTCTTTTTTAAAACGAGCAGCTTTCTTCTTTAGAAATGTTAAATAAATAATATGTTGAATGTTGTGTATAAATGTTCAAAACATTTGTTTTTTTTAATAAAAAAATAAGAAAAACAGCCGTAAACAGGTATTTAAAGGTAAATATATTCTATTAAAATACGTCTGTCGCCCTGAAATACCACTGTGGTATTTCTGTATTTTTCTCACGTCTCATCAAATTTGTCATAGTGGATTTTCTTTTCCAATATAAGGGAGGAAGAGCGTCCATATTAGCGGCGAGGAGGGGACGCTAAAGGAAACGGAAAGGAAAAGATTCCCTTATCTCGTATCAAAACTTCTGACGAATGAAATGGAATTTAAATTTGGCGGTAATATTATGCATGGTTAGCTTGATAAAGAAATGTTGGATGAGATTTTCAGGCTAGACTGAATGAAATATTTCAGTGGAAATTAATTCCGCCATAAAAAAAACTGAAAAGACTTTTTTCCTGAAGGTATTTTGAACTGAATATGTAAAATTAACTTTTTAAGTTATATGAATATTATTATTAAAATCTTTCATTGCACCAATTCACTAATACTTCTAAAATAGTTTTTTTTAAACATTTTCTGAAGATAAGTAAAAATTGTTTAAAATTATCCTTAACAAATGTTAACGTTGTCATCACAAATAGTAATTACAATTATTGTTCTTTAACTTTGCAACAATAGTGATAGGACACATTAAGGTAATTAACCAGAAACAATAATCAATTTGTCCATTTCCAAACGTATAAATTGCAATTTTGTAAGGCTACGAACTACAAGCGTCTAAAGTTTTTTTTAAAAGCACACATAATAATTTTCGCATACACTCAAGTATTTGCCTTGTACGTCTCGATATGAGTGTGTTCCAACTTTTTCTATCATAGATATTTCTTCTATTTGAACTTCGCGCGGAGTGCTATTGATTTCCCATTTCCCATCTTCAACTTTCCGTGGCCAAAGGCTGTGTGTTTTGGGGCTTTCAGGAAATGTAATAAATGAAATGACAAATGGGTTGTCTGCGGGGTGTGCAATTTACTGCAGAAGAAAAACACGTACGGACGTCACGCTTTATTAACAATTGACACATAGGATTTTACGCGGAAGAAGTTATTACTGATTAGATCACGAGAACTCCCAGTAAATACCAAAATATTTATGTGTTCGATTTACGAGTATTTATTTCCTGATAATTCTAGAAAGATGTGGAATATTTTTGGGAAAGGAATGTGCTAGTCAAGGCATTCCCAGCAATAACAGGTTTTAAGCCCTTTAAATGTCTAGGCTTCAAAAATCTTCTCAGTTTGAAATTGTTTGAAATATTTTTTAAGTGTTAAGTCTAAAATTGAAAAAAAATCAGTAGGTTCAAAAATTGTGTAATTCAATAAAAAGATACTTTATTCTACTAATCCCTAATTTATAATTTATCTTTTAGACTTTGTACATAATTTGTATACGAATTTAAAAATAAATCAGACCGAAAAAACTGTTTTTCAAATGGTTTATTTACCAATCGGATTTGGTTTTCAAAAACAAAATTTATTTTTAAAAATTAAACACGAAATAAGTTGATTTTATGTGGTTTAATACTATGGTTAATTGATTTTATTTACAAAGATTTTTTATGCCTAAGTATTTAAAAAAACATTAATAAATTAAAAATTAAAAATACCAATAATATTTGTTTCTCAATGCCATTCGTATTAAAGACACTGATGGCCGATCAATCTTCAATGTTAATATTGTTTGGAACGCGTGTATGAGAAATTTTTAACCTTCATCTATCTACTCTCATGTTTGCCTGGTAATACCGTTTGAAAGAACCCTAATATGAGGGTTTAAAGAGATTGTATTGAATTCCTAGAATATTGAATGTCCAGACATCTTGCATTTTTCGCTACTTTTTAGAAAGATACGCAGCTCGTACAGAGATAAAAATATATTAATTTAATCCAGTAAGAATTTCACATGGGTACCAAGTGGAATATCAATATCAGAACTGACGCTTTAAGCTGTATTTTATAAGACCGAGCTATCAAATTACGGAAATGTAATGTTTTTTAAATATTTTTATTTAAATTAATAAATAATAAAATTGATTTTCTAAACCCACTTGAAAGACTTCCATTCCGTGTGCCATCTAGAAGGACAAGACAAAATCTTCTGTTTTACACTGAAAACGCGTCAACAAACTATTTTAAACAATCTACAATACCTAGAATATGTGACCAATATAACAATTTATTTACTGAGGTTGATATTTTTTGTGACAATGTATGTAAATATTAAGGCAAAAAATATAGAAATTACTGAAATGTAATGTTTTTTTAACATTTTTATTCAAATTGATAAATAATAAAATTGATTCTCTAAACCTACTTGAAAGACTTCTATTCCGTGTGTTATCTAGACCGACAAGACAAAATCTTCTGTTTTACACTGAAAACGCGTGAACAAACTATTTTAAACAATCTGCAATACCTAGAATATGTGACCAATATAACAATATATTTACCGAGGCTGATATTTTTTGTGACAATGTATGTAAATTTAGGTAAAAAATTATAGAAATTTGAGAGAAACAGATATTTAAATTTATTATTATTATTATATACATATTTTTTCATTTCGTTTCTTTTACATTTATTAAATTGAACATAATTTAAATGATTGTATTAAGTGTAAACAATTTTTTTGGTGTGTGATGAGTTTTTTACACTAATATACAAAGAAATTGGCAATATATTTGTACATACTGTTTGTTTACCTAATAAAATAAATAAATTAAATAATTAATTAATATTCATATTTAAATCGTAAAAAAACTTCAAATCATTTCATTATTTATGATTTTATAAATGACCTACTAATTATGTATTTATATTTAAACACTTTAATTACTTCATTTCATTTTGACTAACTGTGATAATATTGTGTAAGACTGATCACTTTAAATTCATATAATAAATTATCGATATACGCTGCATTTAGTGTTCTGATACAGTGTCCTTTGCACCCACGGATGGTGATAGGGAAGTATGTAAATGATAATGCATACGTTTACAGTTTTTGTTTTACGATTATCAAAATGAACGAATATTAAATATTGACTAATGTCTATTAAAAATCATATGGACTGTTTCTACTTTAAAAAGTTTACTCAAACTTATTATTTATATGGTGCGGCAATATAATTCTTTATTCACCCTAAAGAGGTATTTATGTAAGAAATAATACAGAAAAAATATCTTAGACTGGTGGTCCGCATTTTAATAATGATAATTTTTAAGAATTTCTAGGATAATAAAACCAACCATTGAATAGTTAAGTTGCATTTTTTTACTAACAAAGGCATAGCAATAATACTGATCAAAAAATATAAAAATCGGGCAGACAAATATTTTGTATCCTCAAAATACTATAAAAATTAAGGTGTACATATATAAACTCTCAAAAGACTGTGGTAAATAATTCCTTTGCGCGCGGTGATGTTATATCTTGTTAACACAAGCAAAAGACGGAATATTCTATGTTCAGACATTTGAAAAAAAAAACTTCCAGACATACTGTTAAATTGAGCGTGTTGTTCAGATGCCCTTTGAAATATATGTATGTTTATGTAATAATATTAAATTATTATTTTTGCAATTATTTAATTATGTGCGTGCTTCCACTTTCCATCATGTTGTATTCCAACTCAACACATGGCCCTTAGCCTCGTAGAGTTTGAGATTCGCTATTATTATATTTTGTATTTGTTTGAATAAAAAAAAAATATATTCCTGTTCCATAATTCATAAAAATAAATATATAATTTAGCCATGTTCTAGAAAAGTAAATTAAAAATCATAAATACGCCGCTCATTTAAGATACGTGCGTCCCCGATAACTGTCAATATCAGACTGAATCTGTTTCACACAAACACTGGCCACAGAACAACGTCTCTGTTTTCCTTGTTATAAAATATTTCTCCGTGTTCTATCTCAAACAGATTAATTGTATTGGCGGACATTCATTCGTCGCGTAGCAAGGATAAATATTTTTTGTGTTAAAATCCAGCATAGTTATACAAATTTTTGTTTCCAAATCCAATGAAAAAATGTCAATTTAAAGAATATGAAAAATTCGATTTCATAATTTAAAAAATAAGATAGATATGTTAAGTCATGTATCGTATGTAGACTAATGTGACATTACAGCCACACAAGAGTGAAAAATATTAATCTAGTCGCTTCATTTGGTAAAAAATAATGATTTTTGTAAAATGATGTAATTGAAAAAAGAAACAAATTGATTAAAATATTATATTCAAGCTCTTGCATAAAACGATTTCCGAAAACAAAAACAAAAATACGACAAAGAATATTTCACACAAAGCCCCATCACAAAATGTTGCATGAGGAAAAATCCTAAATCATAATACTGTCGTTGATAATTCGCGTCACGATCTAGGCACGGGTTGGCAGTTTCTACACAAACATCCAGGGGACGCTTATGCTTGTATATAATATATCAAACGTAATGTATGGTATTATAAATATATGTAGGATGGGTAAAGTAGAGGACGATACCCGCTGTGACCCGTTTCTTATGTAAACTTAGTCCGGAAGCCATTTCCAACGGCCGCGGCCCGTGCATGAATTACGGGAGTCAAAGTTAAGACACCTTTACATCCACGAAGGCCTCCTTGTAATTTATAGGCTCCTGGTATTTTCAGATTTCAAATTTTGACTTTTCACTAAAAGTTCTGATTATTTAAAATTAAATCATTATTTATTAGACCATTATTAAAAAAGGTAAAGGAATTTGTGTGTCTGGGAAGTATGTTTACTAGGGATAGAATGACTGAGAAAGATATTGAAAGGAGGGTGAGTGCCGAGAACAGAGTGAACGGTGCACTATTTTTTTTTTTAAAGCCAATCAACAGGCTTAAGCAAGCTCTAAAAGATTGGTATTAATAAGTAATACTTAAACTAAAAAGTCTTAAAATCTACTTAAACTTACAAAATGTATTAACAAAAGGTATAAATATGGCATAATCTAGGCGGAAATAGCAAGTGTGACATCGTGATTCAGGAGAGACAACACCGCTTGCTTCTTAAATGCCTGCCCTTGCTGTAAGAACACATCGACAGTACCGTTTAGTGAGATTTCGTTCACTGTTCTGAGGATCCTTGGCAGAGGGGAAAAGAATCCGATGTTAGTTTTATAATTTCCCACAGCAAAAACAGGATTGTTACGCAAGTTACGGCGAGGTACATTAAGGTTTATCTAAGCAAGGATATCATGGGCGTCTATACAGTTAGATATCGATTTGTGCAAGAATATCGTTTTCGGTAAGGACAAGTCTGAAGGTCATAAAAACGTTAATAAGATGTTGTTTTGAATGAAATATTACAACCAGAATTAAAATACAATTCTATAAAAAAAGGTTTCAACTAAAATATTTCAATGAATTTAAATTTTTTAAGTATTACCGAATGCATAATTTTACGTAGGAAAAAAGGAAAATAAAGGGCAATTTACTATCTTCAAATTATTACAACAAATTTTAGTTCGATACTTAGTGATTATTGAAATCCCAGATACCTAAGCTAAGTCTAAATTTTAAATGACGTAATTTGCCGGTCTAAAAGTAATTATATTTTAGTTACATAAAACTTTTAAGTATATTTTTTGACAGAAATAACTTTAAAAAATATTTTTTATCTCATTTATGTTTTTTTATTATTGCGCGGTTAAAAAAAAACATTCGTTTTAAAATGGCAAAATCGTATTATTTCCTCATGTTGCGTTCGTTTTACCAGACTACAGCCTTAAAGGATAATTTATTAGAGTCACATTGAACGAAATGTTCAAGAAACAAAATTTTTTGATCGCGTGATTTTCAATACACCATAACTTTTTAACCAAATTCAAATCCATAACTAAAATTCATAGTAAAATAATAATTATTTTGATATTGATAGTACATTTCAAAATATCGTGTCTGAGATTACTGGTGTTTTTTTGTATCATTGTATCGTAATATTGTATGCTTTGTTTAGTTAATTAATATTTAAAAAATATATTCCTGCATACGGATCAATAAAATTAAAAAACTATGGATATTGGCAAAAATTACTGGTAAATATAATCCATAATAAGTTTTACAAACAAAGTGGACGTCAGATTTTTATTTCAACTTAACAAAGCATTACAATAAAAGTGGACTTCGGTATTTTATTTACGTAAAAAATAGCTTATTGCGAAAATTTCTACATTTTTAACTTTAAAACGGTAAAAATTAGACCCCTTATTTTATCCTCTAATATTTAAAGAAAAAAAGTTTTATAAATAAACAAAAAAGGATACTTAATTTAAAATCATTATTATTGTAATTATCGGTCATTTATTGCCAATACCCATAGTTTTTTAATTTTATTGATCCGTATGCAGGAAGATATTTTTGAAGTATCAAATAACTAAACAAAGCATAAAATATTACAATAATTGGGATTTCCCCTGTGTATGATGTAGTTATACGTTTAGTTTTTTCAAATGAATATTTTTAATAAACTAGAAAAATTGTAATTCTAAAAAAAAAAAATTTACAATATTTGCCCTGCACCCTCTTTTGTAAATACTTAATCTCACGCAATGTGGTTGGGCTTTAGGGGATGGTTGGTCAAGACCAAAAACAAACGCCGAGATTAGGCAAACAGAAAAAGTAGAGTATTTTTATGACAATGTTATACAATCATAAATTCGATTTATCCCGTGTCTAGACGCACCGCAAACACTGAACAAGTGGGGGTGGTTCGTTATTTAAAAAACAAAGTGACCAAAAGGAGCCTCGAGAAGCAGAATTCCTAATTAACATCATACAAACATTGCTACTTATCAAATATTTACATAAAAAAGGATTTTTTTAAAGTAATCAAATATCTGTTTTTTATTCTGCGATGCAAGTTTTTTATGTATGACAAGCAGTGGTAAAGTGACTAGGTTGTATAAGTTTGAATTATTAATGGGATTCGTCCACATTTTTAATAAATAACACAATAAAAAAATGACTATTTAATGGTTATATACTCGTGGACCTATTAAGTGGTTATAATGAATGAATTATACAATAGTAAAAACATTTTTAAATGCTTGAAACATCCGAACTTTACATTCTCGAATTTTATATTCAAATATTTTATTTAATTTTTCTATGAACAATGAACATCTAACACATATAAAATGCTGGCATTTTCTTCAAAATGTTGTTGCTAGGCAAATATTAGTTTTAAAATATTTTTTTGGTGAATTACAAAAAAATATTAAAATTTTCACTTATTTACTGACAATTCATATATTGAATAATAAAGTAACGTTTTCCAAACTTCATGAGACTACAAGCCATGTGTTGAATTAGGATTTAACATAATGGAAATCGGAAGCAAACGTATTTAGAAATTCGAAAATTATATCCGCAGCACAAAACGATATTTTTGAAATTCAAACGCATTATTATAATGTTCTTTCGACTTATTCGACAATAAAAAATAAATCAAACTTAAATAATCGGGTTCAAACTATATCCATAATTTGTAAATCTGTCATATAAAAGTAAGTACGTCCACCTTATCGCATTCATATACGCGTATTAATATTTGCAAGAATTTATTAGCATTGTTGTAAAATTAATTATAATAATTTATCTGTCGCGTAATAGCAATGTATGCTTTATGTAGATTGTATTTTTATGTGTACATTTTGTCGCTTTTCCAAAACACAAGAACGGAGCTATCATCGTTCCCTGGTATTTATAGTAGGATTAAGGTTGTGGAGTTTCATCTATTTAATGGGCTGAGCCCATTTCCCCTCACCAGGCGCTATGGGGTTTCCGAAAGCCTTAAATCTCTTACTTAGTAAGAAATGATCGTCTTGTACGTCATGCATTTATTAATATTTTAAATAAGCTGTATCTTTTATCGCGTTAATATTTTGAAAAATATTGATATTGAAATTAAGAAAAATTGTGAAAAAAAAAGTAAATTTTTTTATCAGACCCAGAATATGTATTTTCAAAGAAGATTGCACGTTTTTAAAATATACTTGAGAAAATGCATGTTTGTAGATTATAAAATAAAATAATATTTTGGTTGAAGAAAGAAAGGCATAAAACCAGCCACATGTCTGTGTCTGGGCGGACAAAGAACAGTTATGTGTGTGAAATAGAACTAGGATCCTGGACGAGTGTTTTTGACACGATAGCTACTCTAAGGTTGATCCTAATAAATTTAATTTAATATAGACAAATTTGCATTGTGGTGTAGAGGCCGGTGCGTTTTCCTATAATACGTAAGGTAGCAGATTCAATTCTTGGCGAATTCGACATGAAATTTTTGTTGTAAAGGTGATTTTACACTAAAATACTTTATTGTTAAAAATGATCCAGAATTGGAGTACTAATGCAGATCCTTATACTATAATTTAAATGTTCTTTATACACCGGTTGTGGAAAGGGTATAACGATAATGATTTTAAGACGTAAAAAAATACACAAGTTTTTTCAAATAATACCATAAACATTTTTCCGTAAACAAAAAATCGATGTTTATCGTAGCAATGGTATGAGTTATTGAAATTTTAATTTGGCTACCATGAAATCATAAAATTAGAAAACGTTTTTACAAAACCTTGTCCATCAATGCTAATTGATGCCTTATCGGTAGCCCTTAATTCAACTTAATTTCATAGTTACGAGGAATAATTACATGACAAATTTCGTACAAATAAAATAGTTCTAACTATTTTTTAAATCTGTCATTATTTATGTCATCGTGTTGGAATTGTTATCAACATTTCAAATAAAATAACGTCAAATATATTGTACAACTTATTTCAATAAATGAAAGTACTTGTATATCTGATGTTTATACGGGTAATTATTATCTACGATACGTTTGATCGCTTCTCCTTTGAGTCATCCAATCTTTGCCGCACGCTCTCCTAGTGTAATCTGCTCTCCTGATTAAAGCCGGAACGTGTAGAGTGGTCGTAAAGAAGGGTTACGTCATCAAGGTATTCCATGTCACGTGTGACACATTTGTCGTTGATGAGACTCTTCTTATGTTCTCCTAATACCACGGAGGTAAATAACGCCCGATTTTCTATCTGAAAAAAACTGTTTATACTGTGATGATAGACAGCGATTCGCGCAGTTTCCTGCTAAATAATCATCGTTGTCTTGGAAAGGTTAAAAGTAATTAAAATCTTTAATTTGACCAGAAGAAAAAAAGTTATGGAGCTAAAATAATATCCACGCCCTGGTTCTTCAATCATAAGTGATCGTTAAAAATGGAAAGTAGTTAGTTATTTTCATGATTTTGAAAAAAGAATAATTTTTTAATAGAAAAGGTGATTAGATAGGTACTTTAAATTTTTTACTAATTATTAAACAACCCGGCCTATTTTTATGATTACGCTTAAAGACTGGTTTATATTTAATTCGATGGGTACTGCTGATGTTTTGACAATAATTATTGGATTTATTTACATTCCGACTTTTACATCAAATTTTGTGAACAGTCTCATACAACACGGCATTTTACGGAAATCTATCAACCATTACCCGAGAGTTACTTGTACAATAATTCATATAAAACATTCAGTTGTGTTCATTTCATATATAAAATACATACACGTAAATCTAGCGATAGTAAAGCATTGCCGGATTGAGCAAGTTTGAAATAAAAATACATTTTTTAAAATGAAAACACAAAGAGATATATGATCAAATCTTGTAAATTAAAAAAAATATCCAACATTATATTTTAAAACAAATTGAAAAGTGTGAAACGAATAAGAAGAGAAATATGTAGGTAATGCTTATATATTAATAATTGTTTTAATTTTTGCCTTCGTTCATCTTTTACACTTAATTTTAATTGAACAACCTTTTTGTGTATGTTAAAAAAAACACTTCTATCCTACAAGAAACGGTTTCACTTAGGGAGAGGAAGCATTTATTATAAATATAATAAAATAGGATGTAAAATGTGTAACAAAAATATTTTTAAAATATTTATATTCTTTCAAACTATTTTATTAATTGTTTTTTTAAATATTTTCATTGAATGAATGTATTTTATTCAAAAAATAATGATAACCCTTTATATTCTTACGCCACATTCTTTTTTTATTCGGTGGTATTCTGAGCGAGCGGTTTAGTTTTATCACCTCGCTTCAGTTGAGAACGAGTTCAAGTAGGCGAAACAACCAGGTTTCAGCCCAGGTCACTGATTTTTATTTACCGCACCCTATAAATTAACCACGTAGGCTCCAATGAACTACCAGATGATCAAGCTTATATTTATAAATACAAAATAATAATTTTGAAGTGATTTGTACGTTTTCTAAAAATTAAACCGTTAAAATGATTTCTTAAATTGCTTTATTAAAATGTACCGTAATAAGGTAAATAAAAAATGTGCCTAGTGAGGAATTTAGGACGGGAAATTACGTTAAATAAATGTTTTCTTGCGAGCGATAAAAATTGGAGCATCAAATTGTACTGCGAAGTTTCCTGAAAATGTACGAATAAAATATTAAATAAATATTTTGATAAAAACGAATTACTTTGGGCGACGTCACTAGTTCATATGAATCAACCAAAGAGAGTTATGTAAGATTTCTGGTTTGATTGCCGTCAATGAACCAATAGGCAGAACCAGAAATAAGCGGAAGAGAACCTTTGACGTCACAAGCGGAGTTGTTTTAGAAATACAAAACTTAAAAAAATCAAAGCGCTTATAATACGATTTACGAAAATTGTGAAAAAAATCTTGGGCTAGTTTTATAGACAATTAACAAATTATTTTTTTTAAAAACCACTGAATTTCCTCAATTCTTTATTTCATCATTTTACCTTTTCGCACTCAGCAATATACAGGATTCTGCATATTAACATCAAATGCATTAAATGCAAAGTTTTTTAATCATCTGTAACGTGAAGGTAAAGTGATCAGTCTCGCGCTTCAGATTCCAGTTCAGGTACAAAATATTGTACTGTACAACTAACTTAAAAACCAGGATATTTAAATTTGTTGCAACAGAGAGTGAAAACATTCTTGAGAAGGGAATATGGGAGTCTAGGCATTTACAGGGCTTATGACCTGTCGTTGGCTGGTTTAAGTGGCCACTTTACACACTGTGTAACATTGACTATTCTGCCTACGTTTGAACATCCACATTTCCTCAACTCTTCTATCTGTTGACTTTTGTGAAGTAAAAGAGCTGAAACCTTTATCAAGTGGGTGAGATTTATCCGGCTGAACCAATTTATCTACTAGACAACGCCTGAAAACAATTGAAGTTAATTCAACAATGTTTTGAGTATGTAAATATGCTTGCAGACTGGCTGGATTTTCTCCCTAGGGAGTTGTTCATATGAACAAAGAAAATCCAGCCAGTCTGCAAGCATTTGGACATACTCAAAACCAGTATATTTATTTATTCATACATATTATCATATAACATACATTGTTTTTTACACTTTGCCTAGCTAACAAGGGTACATATCCCGTTCCAAGTTAGGTAATTACATTTTAATACATAATAATTATTAACAAGTTAAAAGAAAGAACAGACAAATAAAATATAAACTTACTTGTATACAGATATTGATACATACACACTTACATACAGACATATATACATATACATGCATATAAATATATACATACATATGTACATATATAAACATACATACACACATACACATTTATTTTATTTATTTAACACTATATATACATATACAATATATATACATATAAGAGCGGGCATATGGCCTTAAGGCAATTTCATCCTACCTACCCAAACCGTTCAGTTATTAAATTACAAATACATGGACATATTGAATCTTACAATTATATTAAAAAATAAAAAACAAAGATTAACAATATAAAAAAATATATAAAAAAATTAACACAATACTACGAATATAAAAAAATAACACTATACTTGAAGAGAGGAGAGGGGATGGAAAGAAAAGAAGAAGGATAAAGAAACAATTCAAATATTTAGATAGTGACATTTCAATCTTGACTTAAATGTAAATAAAAAAGGGGCGTCTCTAAGATTAGTGGGTAGATTATTCCACAATCGAGCGGCTACTACTGTGAAAGAGGAAGCAAGAAAATTAGAGCGATGACAGGGTATTAAAAGGGTTCTCTCGTTACTAGAACGAAGAGGTAGTCCATGTTGTGAAAGAGGTTGGAAGAACTCTATCAGATAAACAGGCATATACATACACAAATACACATACATATACCCATGCGCATACACATACATACATACAAAATTTAATTCTTTTTTCTTTATTTTCAACATCCAGTAAGAATTTACAATCCGCGGCATGCATGCATCAACCTCTCCGACTCCCTACGACTAATTCCATGAAAGAGTGGGGATATAGAGTGAATATCACATCCACTTTTCCAGGAATCGAACCTACACTCTTAAGCATGATGGGCAAACGCCCCAATCACTACAGCACAAGGCAGACTAATTTCCACTCGATTTTATTTTTGAGGGTTTTTACCTGAGAGTAGTCATCGAGTCGTATACACTAAAATGACTTACCTGACTATTAAAAAAATATATCGGAGAAAAAATAAAAATCAACATTAAAAAGCACAGGTTTAACCAACAGAAATAACGTAATTTGATTAAATAATATATTTTTATAACCTCAACGGGTTTTAAAAATTATAAAGATAAATAAAAAAGGTATACAATTTTGTGCAACGATATTGCACACAATGTGCTGGATACACTGTGTGCAATATCGGATACAAGTGGTAGCACGTTGCTTTTGCGAGATTTATTTTGTTTTTCCTTTGTCTAAACTAGGTTCAAATTTGCATAAAAACACCACATGCCCGCTTTTGCACCTATATTTCAACCCCGGTAACGTTAACCTGGTTTATATTTACTGTAAACTAGTATTAAGCATATTAAATGGCAAGGTGAATTACAATAAACCGAAATCTTAATGTCGTTAGTAATTTTTTTTTTGATAAAAAATTTAGCACGGAAGTTCATATTGATGCAATCTACGACATATTAAGATACTAGCTCAAAGTTATTTACGACACAAAAAGTATTGTTTCATTAATTTTGAGACTGCAAAGCAAGGCAGCCTTTTCCTAGAATTTTCAGGAATTCAATAAAATGACAAGTATTTGCGTTTTCTTCCCTTAAGCACTGATCCCGGAACTTCACTCGGTCGATTTTATGAGCACATCATTATTCCGATTTCGTATTTGTTGATCCGCGCACGAGATTGATCTTAGATCGATTTTAAAGATGGTTTTTTGTGTGTGGTTTGTTACAAGAGTTTTTTTATTTTTTTTATTTTTTATTTACAATTTTAAAAAACCCGTTAGGGTTACATTAGAAATTTAATATTGTCTAGTCATTTTATGTCTCGTCTAGTCTAGTTAGTTCAGTCATCATGTGCTTTTTCAGATTGATTTTAAATTTGTCTCCAGTAAAAGTTTTCAAGTAGTAAGGTAGGTCGTTGTAATGTTTAAGTCCATTATGTAGTATTTTTGACTGTCCTGTGTTTGTCTTTGCTTTTTCAATATGATAGTGTTGTTGTTGTCTGGTGTTATATTTGTGTATGTCAGCATTTTTGACTAATATTATGTCGTCGTCTTGTATGTTTCCCAGTGTTATTTTGTGCACAATTTTTAAGGTCTCAATTTTAGTCAAGTAGTTTATGTCAAACTGGTGTGTTTTTTTGTACAGTTCAGTCGTAGAGGTCAGGTAGGGTAGGTTGTATGTTAGTTTAAGAATTTTATTTTGTTGTCTTTGTATTCTTGTTATGTCTGTCTTGTTGCCAGTTGCCCAGAAGGCGATCATGTAACTCAATTTACTTTTGACATAGGCTTCGTACATCATAATTTTTTCCTTTCTTGGTATAAAATCTTTAATTTTGTAGAAGAGGCTATGTAGTGATGCCATTACTTTAGTGAGTCCGTCTATGTGTTTTGTCCATTTTAATTGTCTGTTGTTACGAGGTACTGCTGTTTTTTTACTTACCCCCAGGTATATAGGTTGCGTCAAGATTGTGGAACTCAGGATAAGGACCTTCCGGTCACTTCTGGGTAAAATGTATGATATTCAGGTGAGACTATTAAAGGGGATTGTACTGAATAGCGCAATCCGTAAGGTGGAACATATGAAATAAGGTGTTTATTTCAAACTGTATAATGTCTTTCCGGTAAAACAACTTTGTGACTTTAAATTGATTGTAGATCCAAAATAAATGAAAAATGTTTTCCACACTTACAACAGTGAATTAAAAACTAAAAGTTTTTTGGTTGTTTCACGAATTACATACTACTTTCATCATGTATGTAAAACTAACTTGCAGATCTGATATGGGCAATTAGTTTACGTATTATATAATTTAACTTGTGTACATATATTTTTTTAAATATATTTGGACCCCTGTATTTAGTAGCCTTACGTGTCATGTACAAGGCTAAGGTACTCGGAAAAAATCGTTTTTGTTTGTCTTGGAAATGGGATGTTCGATCACTGATTTTGGTTTATGACCTTTATGAGTCCAATCACCATTGTTGCAAAGTTCAAGAAAAATGGCGCGTGATAACTACTTTTTACTACAGTGTGGATATCTGTTAAGGATATTCCATCTTTCCTGCATTCTGCTTCAAGATTATGGCGTTGCAAACTGAAAAATGGGCACTGAAATAACAGATGTTCTATACTCTGTGAAGAAATATCATCGCATGGATAATAGTCATCATTCCTTAATTTAAACCTATATAGATAACTTCTCATAGCTCCGTGTCCGGTAAAAATTTGGGTCGTTTTGAAAGTACTTGGGTGATGATGACGGAAGTTTGCTGCATCAGCCAGCGTTGGGAAAAACATTTTAGTGATTTTACCTGCAGAAGAAGCGCGGTAATGATCCTCCCAACGCTGCTGCGTATTTTGTTTTATACAGCGTTAAGCAAAGCTAAGGGGAAATTCTGAGAAGAAAGGTGCCGTTCTTTTACAAGTTGCCATGTAATATTTTTGAGCTACCATTAAACAAAAAAATCAACAATGAATAATGACCAGACCAGATTTGGTCATGATATTCACAATTGCAATGCGCGTTACTCTGGGAACCTTCATGTGTCTAAGTTTCGCTCAACAAAGTTCGGCAGTTTGAAAAAAAAATATTGGCCATTCCGAATATAATAAACTGAACGACGAGCTAAAACACGAAAAATCGAATAAAAATTCCAGAAGTGTCGCAATCAAAAATATTACTTAAATCTTTTTGATAGTGATAGTTATTAATGTCATTTATATAGATGGTGTAAAGAACTGTGTTTTATGATTCTTATACAAAAATGTTTTCTTACTATTTCGGATGTATCGACCATGTATGATATTATGTATTGTCACAAAAATTATTTTATTTTTGTACGGTCCCAAATAAGATTCTTTAATAACTCCTGGGAGTATAATATGTACTTTTTGTATTATATGTTTTATTAATAATAAAAAATAAAAAATAATAATAAAAAAGATATTCTTCTAACGTGAATTACTACGTAAAAAGTAAAACTTTGGCTAATATGCATTTCTCTATGGTAGGTACAAGGATATTTAATTTACTAAATCAAGTGACAAAGGAGACTGAATCATTTTTAAAATTTTAATCTGGTTTGAGTAATAGGTCTGCTCGAACGGAAATGGATCACGGTGATAGAATGTGGAATAACTGATGAACGACCAATATGTATATTTTATAAAAGTAAAGTGCAATAAACATGTAAAATGTAATATAATATAAATTAATGATATGTAAAAACCAAATATGTATGAATAAAATATAATATGAATATTTATGTGCGAGTACATATGTTTATATGTGTGTTTGTGTAGATATATGTATATGTATGTATATGTACGTTTATGAATGCATTGAAAATGCTCCGACTCAACACGGATTTTTTAGCAAGTCAGAGCAAGTTTACAGGCATGGTTTGCTCTTGATTATGTCACTATAAACTGTGTCTTTGTTATTAAATGATTGTACAATAGTATTAAAAAATAAAATGCAAGTTATTCAAAACAGTTTAAATAATAATCTGATTAAAATATTAAATAGGTACATAGTTTTAAAATGGAAAATTAGATCTCAATAATAAATAATCAAAAGGCGCATTATATATTGTAGGAATAATTATAAAAGTATAAATTCTCTGATGAAGTTAAATTGACAATTGAGATTTTTTAAGGATAAAATTTCAATACTTGGTATAATGATTTCAATTGATGAAAAAGTCGTGCTTTATCTAAATCTAAGGGCTAAAAAGTTTTCAACCCCACTGTTGTAAATTTCTAAAAGGTTCATATTATTGAAAAGAGGGTTAAAAGCCTCGAGTATTGGTAGTAAAACTTAATTGAATTCCACTTAAGCAAACAATCGCAAAACTGAATAAAAAAAACAAGAAAAAATATGTCAAGCGTGCACATTAAAGTACACACTATTTACACAACAAAAATGGTTCTACGTCCTTACGTTTTATTTCTAGTTTATCTTATTTAATATGTACTTCATTTACCTATAACTTTAATTACTTTGACCATTTGAATGAATTTAACCATACTAAAATAAAAATTCAAACATTATTTGTATTCTTCCTTAATCAGGGTTTTTACCAAAGAGCATCCTTCGCATCGAAAGCACTGGTCCAGGATTCTGATTTCATTTCACACGCGGACCTTCATTCTCACCCGAACAAAAAATATCTTTCATATTTAGATCCATAGTATCTAAAATCAAAATTGATTTATTTTACAAAAATAACATTGCAAATAACAAAATAATATATTTAAGGCAAATTTATCAAGTTGGGACAATATATCGGACCAGGAAACCGTGAGCAATGGTTTCTAATTTAAAGGTATCAATTTTCTCCAACAGCAAGAGTATTTATTTTTATATATACGGCCAATGGTAATTTTTAAGGACATATTTATAAAAAGAAAATTATTATAAAGGAAAGTAGAAAGACACAATGATATAGAGTAGACTTGGTGGGAGTAGAAGCAGGAGAGAGGTGTTTATAATTGAATTCGATTCAGTGATCATATGAAAGAAGACAATTTGTTATCAAAGAAATCAAGACTGGCATCTTTGTTAGCAGATCTAAGAATTCTGGGCATAGGGGAATGAAAGCCATAGTTAGTTCTATGGTTATCGGTATGAAAAAGTAAGTTTTGTCTGAGGTTTCTAGTTGGGATATTTAATTGTATTGAGCTCAGTAGTTCAGGCGCATCAAAGAGTGAGTTGAGAATTTAAAAAAGGACTAGGTCAGATTTATTTCAACGGTCTTGAAGAGATGATAATATATTTAAGCTAGTTTCTAACTCATGATACGTATATTGGTCTCTGTATAAGCCCAACCTCCAGCCTTTCTTTCTCAAAATCAACGTTGAATTGATTCAACATTCTTGATGTGAACATCATAATATGGAGACCAGATAACATAGGAATACTCTAGGTACGGGCTAGCTTGGGAACAGAAGAGAGTTTTGAGGGTATTGATATTTTTGAAGTCAGTTGTGCTTCTGTTAATAAATCCAAGGAGTTTTAAGGATTTATTGATAACATGTTCAATATGAATTGTAAAATAAAGTTAAGTGTCAAGTATATTACCTAAATCTCGTATACTAGACACAGATAATAATATTTCATGGTTCAGTGAGTAGTCATATATGATTGGATTTTCCAGACGAAAAAAATCTCATAACCTTGCACTTATTTAAGTTGAGATGTAGGTTTTTG
This sequence comes from Micrasema longulum, assembly GCF_059751315.1. NCBI lineage: Eukaryota > Metazoa > Arthropoda > Insecta > Trichoptera > Brachycentridae > Micrasema > Micrasema longulum. The sequence continues at coordinate 1,058,352 of NW_028277276.1, forward strand.
GATGAGCACGCACAGTAACCTCTTAAAAGTAGTTTCACTGATGTAAAATAAGTCAATCTCAAAAATACACATCAACAAAATATCAGTTTGAGAAAACATAATTATGTATTTTAATATCAAGATACTTGGTTATCTCGGAGAAATTAAAATTTATAGGGAGTACGTTAGAAAGCTTTTATCAGATAAAAACTTTACGGAGTTTAATTAAAATGAATTGAGAATTATTATTGAAATTGTTTTCAGCGCAGAGTTTCGGGAAAATATCTTTTGTTACGCATTTTACAATGGAAGTTTAATTTAAACCATAATTCAGAAATGAATTTCGTGAATTAATATTATTTCGAACGATTGTTATGTCCAACAAACCAAATTGAAACAATTGATATAAGAATGGGAGAAAATTAAAAATAGAATAATAAATGATAATCAACGATCTTAATCAAAAACAGTTTATAATCATAATGGTGATTTATCATCGGTGCGAGTGTCGGAAAATATCATCGTTTCCTTTCCGCATTAGTACATCAACCGAAACGTAGCTTAATCACTTTGTAAATAAAGATAAGATAATCGTCTGATTTTTCAGGTGCCAGTAATTTGTAATTGTTTTATTTATTAATATTATATAACTGTATACTTAATTAGTAGGTAGTAATATTATTTTGCATAAAAATGTCTGCCTTAAAACAGGTTGTACCTAACATATTACAACAGAGATGAAGAACATTTGAGATAAGGTAATATAGAAGTCTAGGCATCTACAGGGCTTATGACCTGTCAATGGCTGATTTACACACTGTGTAACATTCACCATTCTGCCTATATTTGAACATCTATATTCCTTCAGTTCTTTTATCTGTTGATGTTTGTGAAGTTAAAGAGGTGAAACCTTTATTTATGCGGGTGAGATTCATCTAATTGAATTATTTCACCTACATACAAATACCTACATGAAAATGTTATTTTTTCAATTTCTATACTTCTTCATGGACCAGGTAATTTATCAACAATATTTTGAATTTTTCAAAATATTGTTGAGGAGCTGTTTATATTAACATATTACAACATAGATGAAGAACATTTAAGAGAAGGTAATATAGAAGTCTAGGCATCTACAGGGCTTATGACCTGTCAATGGCTGGTTTAAGTGGCCACTTTACACACTGTGTAACATTCACAGATCATAAGCCATTGACTGGTCATAAGCCCTGTAGATGCCTAGACTTCTATATTACCTTCTCTTAAATGTTCTTCATCTCTGTTGTAATATGTTAATATAAACAGCTCCCCAGGGAGTTGGATCCAGGTTGTACCTAGTTAGGCAGACTAGACATGATCCAGAGAAATCTGTTACCTAACTGTGTATGTAGTAGATAAAGTAATTGTTATTTTTGTAAGTAAACCATGATTATTAATATGTATGTAGAACTGTTGATTTTCCAAATAAAATAAAATAAAATAGGACTCCTTTAATTTCTTGTAAACATCAATGACCTGAAACTTTGTAATCCAATCTAATAATCAATAAATTCAAACAACACTGAATAAATAAAAATGAACAATAGAATACGAATCATTAAATTTAACTAAATAAGAAACCATGAATCTACTGTCAAGTTATATTGTCTTGCAAATATTCTATGACCTTTTAACAGCCTGTGCTTGACAACATCTTTAAAAATCTTTGTTGAAAAACATGAATACAAAAAGGTAATTTATTATAGAATCGTATCGAACCTCAGACCTCTTGATCCGGAGTCCACAATACTACTCAAGGGACCACAACCCGTCTCAAAATAAAGTATGATCCTTCTTCGTAAGTTGAAAAGAAAAATAAATATTCATTCAAAATCTCAAACGATAACTATTTTAAAAACTCTTCTAGAAAAGATTGATATTTTTGAACCCCACAATTTGCATGTTAGATGACTCCAGCGACATTTACACAGATAAAGTTTACTCTAACTTTATCTTCGTGGACCGTGAATCTTCTTAAAGATTTTCTTTAGCCAACAATGTTCAACCTACATAATTTAACTTGTTTTTCGTCTGTTTAAAAAAACGAAATCTATTTTTATTATTATATTTAATCTAGTACTATTCTCATTACGTAAAATTAATGATATTATTAATGATAGTTCGGTGAATGTCCCTTTTCAAGCACAAGAACTTGCCTTTTGCGATAACCAGCGACCGAAAATACTTTTTAATATTTGTACTTTATTCTGGACCAGACTCAAAAGATCAATTTGAAAACACATATTTTCGATCAATAATATTTTGGGTATGTCCAAATGTTTATAGCCAAGGCCTTATTATTTTTATTATTTTCTGTTTTTCTTTTTATTCTGTATAATGTTAATTTTATTTTATGTGTATTCGAAATTATAAAGCTTTAAATTACTAAATAAATAAAAAAAATATGCTAATAGTGTGTAATTAGGTTGTTATTTTTTTTCAATTTAAAGAAGTCAACAGATTGAAAAGAATAGATAATTTGTTCATTTTTAAACATGGGTAGAATATGTATATTTTTTTATTTTAACGCCTTGTACGCTTTTACATGTTTTATATATATTCATATAAAATCAAAAATGTGTTTTACAAAAAAGTAGCAAATAAAAATAAATTAAGAATGAGAAAAAAAATATTAAAAAAATAAATTATTAACATATAAGTAAAAAACCAATGGTTTTACATAGAATACATACATATTTTTTTTATTTATTTACAATTTTAAAAAACCCGTTAGGGTTACATTAGAAATTTGATATTGTCTAGTCATTTTATGTCTCGTCTAGTCTAGTTAGTTCAGTCATCATGTGCTTTTTCAGATTGATTTTAAATTTGTCTCCAGTAAAAGTTTTCAAGTAGTAAGGTAGGTCGTTGTAATGTTTAAGTCCATTATGTAGTATTTTTGACTGTCCTGTGTTTGTCTTTGCTTTTTCAATATGATAGTGTTGTTGTTGTCTGGTGTTATATTTGTGTATGTCAGCATTTTTGACTAATATTATGTCGTCGTCTTGTATGTTTCCCAGTGTTATTTTGTGCACAATTTTTAAGGTCTCAATTTTAGTCAAGTAGTTTATGTCAAACTGGTGTGTTTTTTTGTACAGTTCAGTCGTAGAGGTCAGGTTGTATGTTAGTTTAAGAATTTTATTTTGTTGTCTTTGTATTCTTGTTATGTCTGTCTTGTTGCCAGTTCCCCAGAAGGCGATCATGTAACTCAATTTACTTTTGACATAGGCTTCGTACATCATAATTTTTTTCCTTATATTGCAGTGGAGAGAACAGCGGTGCATTTTTTCTCATTGTTTATTTTAAAATAATATTAACTTAGAAGAATTTCGAAAAATAATAAATAAAAAATACCGATATAAGTTAATAAAAGGTACACAATTTAAATTAACAAAGGAGTTTTAAGGGACCGAAATTTAAAAATAATGAATTGATACACTGCCATTTAAAGTTCAAAGGTGTTATTTTTAATATATCTATATTACTCGCGTATTTATTTGCAAACGCATAAACTCTTCTTATTGGCGTGTGAGCACTGTAGTTTATTGTTTATGTACGAGTACATATAAATATACATATGGTATATTTATGTGACACATAAGTATACATTACAGAGTGTGTAAAGTGGTCACTTAAATCAGTTGATGACGGTCATAAGCCCGGTAAATGCTTAGATTTCCATATTTACTTCTCGAAACTGTTTTTCAACAGAGATGTTGAAATAAATTTCAATACATTTTGTATTTAAATGTACTGTAGAAAATCCTTTCATAAATTGAACAAAAAATAGATTTAGATTTCTTTTTCTTTTAAAAGTAGGCACGTGGAGTGAATGGTTAGTTAAGAATTCTTTTTAGCCACTCGAAACAAACTGAAAGAATGCAATTAATTGCTAAGGGAGATTTTAATTCAAACGGGAAAGCGATTGGTCACGTTTTACTGTACCCTTGTAGAACTTATGTACTTCTCCGAAGCTTTGATTGAAATTACGAAATAGGCACTCCACTGGAGTCTATCGGAAAAATCAAAAGAAGAAACTTTGTAAGAAAAAACATTTTGATATAACTGTTTAAGAACATGTCATTTTTTGTAGGTACATGTAACGAAGATTTTTATCGGTGAAAACCAAATGCCGCCTATATAACGGCTGAATATCCTTTTTTATCTAAGCGTGCAAATTTCAGTAACTCACTAGGGCCTAAAACAGCAAAATACTGAGTTTGGAGAATAGATTTCTAAGAAGAATCTCTAATCTTGGTGGTTTGACTTTGTAAGGAATGAGAAAATAAGAGAGCGGTTGTCCGAAACTCCCGTGACAACTAACATAAAGCGAAAGAAAAGCGGTTGGCTGGGCCATATACTGTGGATGCTTCCCGAGAGCCTTGACCACGCTTGCCTTCGTTACAAGGCATCAAGTTCTCGACATCCTAGACGCCCGCTGTTGACTGTTCGTTTGCAGTTCATGTCAGAACTACGGGACGCGAATCTGACTTGGGAGGACTGACAGGAGCTGGTAGCCGATAGAGATGCCTGGAGGCTATTTGGGGACACCATATGCTCTAAATAGGGAGCGAAGATGGAATGATTAAGAACGAGAATTTAATAATATTTTTCAATATACGTAAAAGAAACGTAAAATTTAATTATTGGTTATTTATTATGTAAAAAATTAAAACCATTTTTGTGAAAAGCAATAATTTAAAACAAAACTGTTTATGCGTCTATTACAGATTTCTCTCAGTACAAAAAATCAAATAGAATAATATTTATGATAAAATTTCAATTTAGTTTAGTTGGCAAGTGATTAGTTAGTATTAGGGCAAGTATAATATATGTTTATTTAGTAATATGAGTATTTGTTACCTTAAGTTTATATAATAGTTAAGTTTAATAGCGTATGACTTAGTTTAGCTACAGCCTACAGCCGATATTTTCCTAAGCGGATGAGTTCAAATTTTAGAATCGCCATTTCAATTGGATTTTTTTCAAACTGTTTTTTTTATCGTGATGTTACAAGTAAGTGATTTTTTTTAATTCTAATATATTTTTTCAGTAACATTAAAAATGAAAATAAGACTATTAAAAAAATATATATAAACTACCTGAATTTTCGTATTGCCACCTATTATTTGATGAGTCTCATATTAAAAAAATAAATTGAAATTTCCGTCATTTAATATTATTTTATTTTCTCGTGTTTTAGTAAATAGTGCATTTATTCAAAAAATGAAATTTGTTTTTTTCAGGTAAATCGATAATTTAATATATATTATCGACTATACTAATATATGATTGTCAATACAGGGCTTTTGACCTCTAATTGGCTGGTTTAAGTGGCTACTTTACACACTGTGTAACATTCACCATTTTGCCTGTTTGAACATCCATATTTCTTCAATTATTTATTCCATTTGTTGATTTTAGTGAAATTAAAAATCTGATTGAATTATTTCACTTACTAGGTAACGCCTGAAAACAATTTTCTAATTTTTCTTCCTACTCCCGAGGGGGTGAAATCCAGTCTTTTGTCTCCAAACATTTGGACAAACTCAAATATTGTAATGTAATATTCATTTCATTAAAAGTATTTGGTTATTTGGAGCCAAGCTCTGAGGTTGAAATATAATCCAACCATGAGTTGAAACACGGGGTTGAATTATTGATTTTAGCTGAAATTGATAATATATAATAGAGAATATTGATAAGTATTCAATTAAGTCTTATTAGTTCCATAACAAAAAATAAGTAACCATTTCGCCTTTTTGAAAAGAGAAATTGCAATCAAAAGAATCAATAGATTTTTTTTCGCTCTCAATGAATTAATATCATCAATGCTATGATTTCCTTCCCGATGCTGAAGATATTAACATTAAAACATTTAGCATTTTAACCGTCAAATTATTTTTCTATGGAAATATAATGTAACAAGTTACATAAAATATTTATTTTCCATTTGATCTAATTTTCGATTACTACGAGCAAAGCGCTGAGATTGAAAGATAATCCGTGCATTTGATTATGTTTGTAACAATTTATGTTTCCAAGTTGAAGTCTGCATACAACACGATAAAAAGATTGTCCTGTGGAAGACCATTTATATGGAAATGTGATAACACTACAAAGGTGTAATGACGTCTAGCATGGAGCATTTTCCACAGTAAAAATACAATTTTCTCACAGAGAAATTTTCACTTGAACGCATCGAGCTTAGTAAACCGACTGGAACTAAAGACTATTTCATACTTCATATTATTTTTCCTCCATTCGCACCCATCAAATTAAAACGCTGTATTATAGATTTGTGTACATCTTTACATTATATTTATGAAAGCTTAGCATTGCTTTGAAAACACCTACTGGATTCTGCTGAATGGTGCGTAGGTAATTTGCGTAGGTCCAATGCGTCATTTTAACAAAAAAAGATTTCAAAGATACTCATATTTTGTGATACGTGAGAAGAATACTACCTTAAAAATATTAATTATTTTTTCCTTTATATACGTTTTATATTTGAAGTAATAACTTTGTGATTAATCATTATAATAAAATATTTTTAAATGTTTTTATTTTATGGTTTTTCCTTTATTTCTCTCTCATCTGGTTGGTGTAGTCTTCATGTGCTTTTTCAGGTTGATATTAAGTTTAGCTTTCAGTTATGACTCCGATAATTTGTATCGGGATTTAATTGATACATATCATCTCATCTCTGATATTTGAGTATCTCACAAGTTTGTATCAAGTCCACCCTCTTTCGTCATTCTTCCAATGATATAAGTTTTAGTACTTTTAATCTACCGTAGTAAGACATTATTTTGAGTAGTTCCGAGATTTTTATAGCAAATCTTAATAATCTTTAATAATCCCAATCTCAACACAGGACTTTTATTCCCATGGAGTTGGGACTTTTTTTCAAATAATGTACTAAATGTAATGAAATAAATTTATGTAAATAAATAAATAAAAAAATCTACTATGTAACAAAAATTTTAACATTGATCATGTACCATAAAAACCATTCGTCATTATCACAACAAAACGAGACTTCAGAATTTTTCCTTAGGCTCCCAAATAAAGATTTTGAAATGAGGCGTGAACAGTATAAATTTAGAGTGCGGAAATAACGCTTTCGCTGGAGGAATTGTACCAGGGGTACATAATAATCTCAACGGTCTCCCCACAATCAACAGACATGGCTGTAAGTGCTACCCTTGGGACAGGAGCATGGCGTAGTGACTCACAACAGCGTAGCGGTACGAAGGTAATCTGCATCTCGCCTGACTGTTCTCTCTTATACGGCCCGGGTAGATAATTATTACAAACTGTTGTAATAGGGGGGGCATTATTTGAAAACAAGTTGTCAAAACAGTCGAAATTGCCCGCTTCAATAAACAAGAGTTAAGAGTATCGTTTTGACTCCTGAATGGTATAAAGTATGAATCATTTCTTCGGACTATGGTGCATGACGGAAGAATTGTATTTACAGTTTTTTTCGAATGTTTTTCATTTCAGTTTGCATTGGTTAGATAGCATTTAAAAAAATATTCTAAAGGCGGTTTAGATATTGAAGCTTGATTATCATTTAGGTATTTTTTCCTATCAGGTGCTGTAACGTCGTGTATAAGGCAAAAAACGTCATTTTTAAAAATACCGGTACAAAATAAAAACAAATAAAGTAAACAATTTTGAAAATAAAAAAAGATATCAGTCAGTATATCAATAAAAAATTAAAAAATAAAATAATTAAACGAATTCTGGAAAGCAAATAAAGTAAATAAAGTGTTACTATAAGGAACAAAGAAAAAATTAAGTGAACTAAATTATCAAGCATACATTTTATTACCAAAAAATACAAGAATACAAATTAAAAATATACATGGCGAATTTTCTGATATTTAACCATTATAAGCAGTAAGACATGAAATATAAAGAATAAAGAAAAGTAGACACATCAGGAAATCATAAATAACAATAAAAATTGATATTTCTTACGTTAATAATTTGGGTAATTGAATTTTGAATAATAGTTTGACGAGGTGCTACAAATAAACTTGATATTATGGACCTGTAAGATAGTTAAGTATTGGGCAGAATGTCTGCATTTAATTTAGTTTAGGCGGTAGTCTGGTAAAACGCACGCAAAATGAGGAAATCATACGATTTTGCTATTTTAGAACGAATGTTTTTTTTTATTCGCGAAATATTAAAAAAATAAAAAACTGGTACCGATAAGGGCAGGTATGAAGGTCATAAAAACGTTGATAAGATATTGTTATAAATTGAATATTACAACCAGAATTATCTTCTTTAAAAAAAAATAAAACAATTCTATACAAAAAGGTTTCAACTAAAATATTTCAATAAATATATTTTTTTAAAGTATTACCGAAGGCATAATTTTTCGTAGAACTAAAGAAAAATGTCACAAAAATGTATGTGATTTAAAATGCTTGTATTTCTTTTCAAGAACGAAAAATTTTAATTTTGCTTCTGCCACTTTCATGTTCAATTTATTATCTTCAAATAATTAGAACAAATTTCAGTTCGATTTCTTGAGATCCCAGATACCTAAGTTAAGTCTAAATTTGAAATAGTGTAATCTTCCGGTCTAAAAGTAATTATATTTTAGTTGCACAAATTAAAGCAACTTAAAACAACTAAAAGTAATTATATTTAATTTATGTTTTGTTATTATTGCGCGATTTAAAAAAAAAATCGTTTTAAAATGGCATAATCGTATGATTTCCTCTTTTGCGTGCGTTTTACCAGACTACAGCCATAATATAATATGTAAAATTTGACTTATATCTTGATAGCTAAGAACTTAAAACATCCTTAAACTACCAAAGCAAAATTACAGCAGTATACCTTTGCATACAAAAAACATTTCTAACGCCGTTATTTTAAAAAGCACTCTCTTTCTTTTTTTATTTTAACAGGAACTTGACACAAAACTTGTTAAAAGTGTGAGGAATTCGGGAGTTGGGAAATGGTGAGAAGATTCCTAATGCCACCATAAAGTTTGTCTGTAATTCGGGCAATATTGCGAATACTTCCTTTTCTTTGTTTACTGTGTCTAAAGTGAGAGAAAGTTTTAATATAAACCGGAAAAGCTAGATTCTTAGACTTTAGAAAGTTTGCATCAACATGGAAGCTATATCACTCGTTACTCCTGCAATACCATTCTCTTTACAATTGCAGACATTATAAATTTATGTTAAATTTCTTTACAATTTTCTCAAACAGATATTCTTCAACAGCAAATCGTCAAGTAAATATTAAAAAAGCAATTACATGAAAATGATGCATCTCATTATTATCGCAGCTAATGTACATTACAAATGTTACGATTTTAATTATTGTTGCCCTAAAATTGGACACGCTTTAATTTTTGAAATAAATATATCATAAAAACGAACCCTCGCGGAAGGTCCGTGGTATCAGATGTTGGGACTCTCCATTAAGCTAATATGCATTAATTTAAACCGTTCGTATCCGTCCTCTCGCATATCCGACTTACGCCCAGTGTCCAACAGGTACTAAAATAATAACAACCTCCCGGCACTCGTGTTATCAAGGTACTTGTCTGAAACATTTTGAGGGTTGATACAGTACCAAATTATATCGAGTGGAAAGTACTCTTTTGTGCATTTAACTTTTAAAAATGTATGTACCTAGTACCTATGTACAGTATATTTATTTATTTAATTTATTTATTTATAATTTTACATTGTTTGTATTCTTTTTCTATACAGAATAATCTTCCCTCACTGGGGTGTCCCAGGCTGAGGGAAACGTTTTACAAAATGTGAAAAATGCCTAAGATTAGCTTTTTAACAAAGTTAACACAATAATAACAATAAAAAAACGTAATTAAACCAATTAACTTACATTTAATTAACACAATAAACAATAAAAAACAAAAATATTCATAAAACACATAACCAATTTATATAGACTAATTAATAAAATTCATAAACAGTGCATACATTTTACATATTTGGCTTGATCCACTCATCGATCCGTGCGCAACCTACTTCCACTATCCATTTCTTAATAGCAGTGTTATATTTTGAGAACTTACTAATTGTCCTTATGGATAATGGAAGTAGATTGTACACTTTAACCGAGTAGTAGATCAATCCTCTTTGATCGAAGGTTGTATTTTTTTTTTGCAGCATCAGGGTGGAGTATCTAGTAACTCTTGTATTTGGAACATAAGGTAGAGAATAATGTTAACGTGCGTATGGTAACAAAGTTTTTATATAAAGTTGTTTTATAGATTTGACTTTAAGATTTTCAAATATACCGAGGGATCTAGTTCTGATTGAGACTCTTAAGAAAATTTTTATAGATATTATATTATCATCATCAAGCCCACATCTGCACTCAGTGGTGCATAGGGAACTGCAGTGGTAAATCAAATGCAGCGTATCTTAATTTTGTTGCAACAGAGAGGGAAACATTTTTGAGAAGGGAATATGGAAATCTAGCCATTTAGAAAGCTCACGACCTGTCATTGGCTGATGTAAGCAGCTATTTTACACACTATAACATTAACCATTATGTCTTTGTTTAAACATCCATATTTTATCGACTCTTCCATTTGTTGACTTTTGTAAAGTAAAAAAACTGAAACCTTTATCATGTGGATGATAATCATTCGGCTGAACCAATACACCTACTAGGCAACGCCTGAAAACAATTTTTGTGCTTCTTCTTTTACCAGTTAGTTAATTCAACAATGTTTTGAGTATATCCAAATGTTTGCAAATAAGCTGGATTTCCTCCCAAGAGAGTTTTTGTTCTTCTTTTTCCTTAGCCTTCTGTTTTCCACTGCTGGATATAGGCCTCTTCCATATTCTCCCATTTTTCTCGGTCGGTTGCTACTTGCAGCCAATGTTTACCCCCTACAGCAGCTATGTCGTCGGATCATCTTTTTCAAGGTCCTCCAACGCCTCGCTTATTCTCTCAAAGTCTCCATCTTAAAATTTTAGGGGTCCATCCTGTGGGGTCTTGACTCACAACATGTCTTGCCCATTGCCACTTCAGTCCTGATAGGCAATCCATAATATCCGTTATTCTGGTTATGTTCCTAATTTCTTAATTTCTTATTTTGTCTCCATAATAACCCCGTAGAGAGGAAAACCAGCTTGTCTACAAACATTAGGAAACACCCAAAACATTGTTGCAGCGTATCTTGATAATCTGTTATAGGAAATTAAAGTGATCAATCTTACACCAGTTCACGGACAGTAAACTATTTTGGCAAAAACCACCTTATTCACAAATATATTTCATGTCAAACCTCCCAAGAACCAAGCCACGACATTAAGCACGATAGACGAACGCGTCAACCACTACACTACGAGGCAGACTTATCTCCACTCGATTTATTTTTTCAGAATTTTTACATGAGAGTATTCGTTGAGTCAAAAACACTTTGTCCGGGGTTCCGGTTCTATTTCACACACAGAACCTTATTCTTTATCCACCTGGGCCGCGATTATAAACGCTCTATCTATTTTCATCGGTACATATTAATACGGCATAAAGTAAAATCAATATTAATTTTATTTGTATCATTATTTAAAGTATTATCGTGGGTAACCTGAAATTGAACGCATTTATATAAAAAAAAATATGCATATTCTATTTTTCGTACAAAAAACATAATTTTACTTCGTGGACAAAATTTAAGATAAACTTAAATCGGACCCTGGACACAGAAAAACACGGTACAAATTTTTTACGGTTATTTGCTGTACAAAAACGTTAAAATTTGTAAAGAGTTTGGGAGAGGAGAGGCTAGGAGGTTGAAGTAGAAAATTTTTAAATAAAAAAGTAGGCTATATTAAAAATATATTTGATTATTTATTAGGGGAATATTATAAGCTTTTTTATGTGAAACGTATTTATATACTAATATTTACAAACATTAATTTTAAAAAATACCACAAAGTTAATGCTTTGAAGATAACATTGGTGGACTCCGTAGTGTACTGGTCAAGACGCTTGACTTACACACGTAAGGTTCCGGGTTCGATTCCCGGTAAGAACACAAAAATCAAATGTGATTTTCTCAAGTCTGGGTATTCTGTGATGTAATTCACCACTGACATTGGGCCTCTTAGCTGGATGTGGTGAAAAGAACATATTAAAAATAAATAATAACAAATCTTTTGTAGGTGAATTCCTCGAGATGGTATTTCTTAATTATATTTAAATATTTAGTGAAACGTAAGGCAACAATGTTTTGAGTATGTCCAAATGCTTGCAACAAATTTAAACGTAAAGCATATTGTAAACTATAATGTTATGCTATTTGTATATTTCTAAAACAATTGAACTCGAGCGATGTGCGTAAGTGTTGAAATAATTTTGAAAACGTTACTCTACAATAGACTAAGCAATTATGTGAAGTGCTACGTACTCGTAAAACCTAAATTGTTGTTCGTCTCAAGAAGCGTATGTTTGCTTTTAATAGAAGGGACTAACAGAGAAAACACATACACACACGTATAATATAAAATATATCATCATCGTTAAGACAGGCACCGTGACGCGGTGGTTAGACGGCTAACTGTGAAACTAACATATCGGGTTCGATTCTCGTCAATTTCAAGAAAGAAATGAAGATTGTTTAGATAGATATTATTTATTTATTTTGAGTTCGCAAACGGTAAAAGAAATAAAATATATACACTTCAAAAAATAATTAACATTTTTTACGTATTATATATATTAATAATAACAAAACAACAACTAGAAACTGATGTGGTGTATTTTACTTATATTACTTCCATATCCCCTCTTTCCCATATGCTCAAAAGCCTCTAAGAAGAGGCTTAGCGGGTTATTTTATTAAAAATTCCGCAATGAGGAGTGGTTTTTAAAAATATTTTTTATTTGTTTTTACACTAAAAAACTATGCCAATATATTTTTATATATAGTACTTACAGCGCTTTGATTTTTTAAAGTTTTGTGTTTCTGAAATAACTCCGCGTGTGACATCAGAGGTTCTCTTCCACTTATTCTCTGTCAGTTCTGCCAAATTGTCAGTTTACAGTAAGCAAACCGGATATTTTTCACAGAATTCTCATAATTGGTTGATTCATATGAACAGTGAAGTCGTTTAAAGTAGTTGGTTTTTATTAAAATATTTTTCATTATTTTTTTCGTACATTTCCAAAAAACTTTACGGTATAATTTAATGCTCGTATTTTTACCGCGCTTAACGAAATATTTTTTGTATCCAATTTTCCGTAGGGCTGAAGCTCTTCATTACCTTATCAGAAAAAAATGCATAGTAAACCAGCATTAGTTTGCAAAACAAATGCATAAAAAAATTCCAATTTAATTAAGTATATAAAACGTATATATTATATCATTTATTTACGTCACTACCCTTCTCACACAGAGTGGTGCATAGGGCACTGCATTGGTAAACCAAATTCAAAGTGTTTCGATCATTTGATATATGAAAGCATGGTGATTAGTCTTACACAAATAATAAAAGATTGCAGTTTGAACAACCTGTTAAATCAGTATTTCTAGTCAATCCAGGACGTCAACAAGAATGGAAGACGAACGAGCTAAGCATTTCAAAACAAGACGGACTTATTTCCAATCGATTTTCTTATGCAGGATTTTTACCTGAGAGGAGCCATTGAACTGAAAACGTGTGTCTAGGGTTCAGGTACTATTTCACACACAGAACTGTATTCTTCATCCGCCTGGATACATTTACTATGTACTGAGCCAGATATTAATATGATATGTAGCAAATTTGTACAAAACGATAACGCGGTCAATACATTTTAATATTTTTTACGTAGTTCTGTAAGAATGCTGATGAAATTTAGGTACATGTGCATATAAAAAAAAACTTAATTGGAAAATGTAATAATTGATCTGCCATTTATTCCTTTATCATTAAATATATAAGTACCTACGCAGCAAAAACTTGTCAATTATCTTCTCCAAAATTGTTCAAGACACCAGGAGACGAGGAATAGGGGTAGGATGATGGAGAAAGCTCATGGTTGGTTACTCGTATGCATATTTGCAGGGGTGTGTTGGTTGGTTAATGTAAAATTTGATACATTTACCGAGAGCAGGAAACAGGATCGCAGGAGGAATAAGGGAGTGAAAAGGGGGAGTACCCTTAAGGCGATGCGAGGCAGCTGCGTTTTTAAATGCAGTACACAGTATGAGATTTTTTATTTGACTTCCTACCCTCGCAAAAAGCGTATTTTTAATACTCATTTTACGCTACCCATTAAACGAATCAAACGAAGTATATTTTGGTTTTTATGAATAAATATTACCACCGTAAAAGAAGATTTCAATAAAACATATTTTAAAGTATAAACTACCGGTTACTTCATAAACGAATCATAATATTTAGAAACCTCATTAGTTAACATAAGTATTTTAATTTAAATAACTCCCAAGCATTGTTGCAAAATATTTAGTCCTATTTAATAGGTTAACTTATTTATATTTCTTCAAAATTATGTTCTTATTAAAATTAAGCTTTTAATCAACAATAATCCTAAAATATACTTTGTATCCGATAAACAATTTATATATTATTGCAACTAGACATAAATACAAAAACGTAACTAAAATTTCTGGATCAGAAATTTCCTAATTATTTCGACTCATGCGAAGATTTTTTTTTTCCTTTCATTTATGATCTTTCTCTTTTATAAATCGTCCCGTTAATCAAACACAAAAGAAACTTTAAAAAAAAAACTGTTTCCAAAAAAGAGCTGTGTTCAAAATTCATTTATCCATAATAGCTTTTTTTCTTAAAAATATTTATTATTTAAAAAACTCGTTAGGGTTACATAATAAATATTATACAAATGTTATTAAATATTTGTAAATAACCACCTACCGACTTTTCTATATCTACCGATTTCGAAACGTACCTGCCTCTTCGTCGGGACACCTATTTAACCAACATGCAAAACCCACTGTACACCTTCACCATAGTTGTACAAAAATATAAAACCAACACGATTTGCATTTTAACAATTAACCCTTACATGCACTCATTAGGTTATAAAAATATTTTATGTTGTGGGAGAAACAGTCAAAAAAAGAAGGGATGAAGGGAGGGGCGTGAGTTAAATAGGTATAAAGTGACCATTATAATGGAGGATCGTATAACGGGCCATATTAATCAAAGAAATACTATTTTTAAAAGCTTTCCTAATGTGAAATATTTCCATATTGTTAACTTTAAACCTTTTATTATTTGTACGTAAGATTTGACGTCCTGTATTTTTATTAAAGTCGTGATTTAAATTGTTTACGTGATTTGCAAAATCGGAGAAACATATATACAAGAAACGGAACAAAAATAATATTAAACTATGTAGCAAAGACAAACAAGGGCAATAAAATAATGGTATTACTATATTACAATATATTAATAAACGCGATAAACACATAAGACTTCGAGCTAAACCATGCCAATCCATTTTCATCCTACACTGTTTTAGCGGCTAAGAGATCTACGAAAAGCCGGAAGACCTATCTCAAAAAACTCCTAGTGTATAACTAATTAATGTACATTTGTTATTTTAATTAATTCTAGATTGGTAAATTATAATTATTAAAACCCGCTTCCTCTTCTTCATTTTATTTCTTCATCCTTAACCTTCATGTAGTGATCTTATTTTCCTATCTTGTCAAAAATTTTATACATGCTCTATTATTATATTTGTGAAAAACTTAAACTGGATGTATGTACTACTTTTTATACCTATTTATTTATATACTTTCTTTTCTTCGCGTGTGACGTCAGAGGTTCTCTTCCGCTTATTTTCTGACTGTTTTGCCGATTATTCCGTTAACGGTAAGAAACCCAAATACCTATTACAGGTATTGGTTGATTCATATGAACCAGTAACGTTGTTCAAAGTATTTCAAAGTACTATTTAATGCTCTTATTTTAACCGCGCAAGGAAACAATTTTTTGCAACCAATTTCCCGTGTGGCTGAAGTTTTTTTATTAAACTTGGTAGGTGGTGTTTTG
This sequence comes from Micrasema longulum, assembly GCF_059751315.1. Taxonomy (NCBI): domain Eukaryota; kingdom Metazoa; phylum Arthropoda; class Insecta; order Trichoptera; family Brachycentridae; genus Micrasema; species Micrasema longulum. The sequence goes on from NW_028277276.1 coordinate 1,074,419, forward strand.
TTCTGTAACAAATTTTGTAAAAACAAGAAATGTACGGCGTAGGATAGCGAGATATCGCACTGGTTTTTTTTTGTTATGTCAACAGCAAATCACACAATGACGAAACGAAAATATCGAAATGTCAAACTCAATGTTAAATGTCACGTAGTATATAGTTTACCGAAAAAACGTTTGCTGAACCAGCTGATAGCTAGCAAGCTACGTTTGGGCATGATAACGGCTGTCGGGTCCACTAATTTATTATATAATTAAACATATCGTAAAAATAGTTTGTTTTAAACCACTTATTATTAAAACATTTAAGTTTGTTAGTTAAAATTATTAATGGATGTTCATTGTAATTTATTATTTAAATAAAAGACGAGGGATATTTTAACCCTTTAATCCTCTGTTTTGTATAAATACATTGAACTCCTTAATAAAGATACCAGTCTTAAGGATGTCGCGAATAATAAAACGCTTGTTTGAGTTTTGTTACAATACTGTTTTATTCATTATAAACAAGTACAAATATGTATAATAGATTTGTTTACATTTTTTTTTGCACCACAACAGGCCAGGAGGCCTAATTACAGTGGTGAATTACATCACAGAGCACCCAGGCTTGAGAAAAATCACATTTTATTTTTTGTGTTCTCACCGGGAATTGAACCCGGAACCTTCTATGTGTGAGTCAAGCGTCTTGACCACTACACCACGGAGGCCGCCGATGGTGGCGCTGCTTGCCGCCATGTTATGATTTCCGAATACCTATAATATTAATAGCTAAAGCGATGAAACTGGTCACTGGATATTTCAAATTTGTGGATTAAAGTATCACTCGTACTCACTTATTATTATGATGAAATAAAACATGTTTCCTATTGTTTCACAGCTTTTATTATTTTACAAGAACACCACTACAGTTTTGAGAAAGCTCTCCTCCCATTGACGGGTGAAATAAAACAAATATTGTAATATTCACGTAATTAATAGCACAAATAATAACGTTTTATTCCATAATACTTGATAATGAAGTGTTACAAAGTGAAAGCCGATTCAATTAATAATATCACTTATTATTTATTTAATAACCCACTGGTTTTGGAGCAACACATGCTTCTTTATTGAGCTAGGTTTAAGAATTGAATCTTAATTATATTTTTTGAGTTCAACAGTGCCTTTAGTCTAATATTTATAGAGGTAATAAATCACGATCAAAGATAAATTATTTGTATTTTTGTTTTAATAATAAAATATTTTCCACTATTTACGACATTGGGGCGATAATTTTGTTGGATTATTTAACAGATTTAAGAACTGCAAAAACATTCACTACACAAATGGAATCCTTCTACCCATTTATTCACAACATTGGAGTATTTTGAGTCCTGAATAATTTACTGGATGTAAAATGCATCCAGCCAAGTTTTAGCGGTGAACTGAAATACTATGATAGGAATTTGCTGTTTTGCACTAAATTTTACGATTTTTGCAAACCAGAAAATTCCTTTAAATCCATTCACCATAAATATGCGGTTTCATCAAAATTAAAATAATCACAATGGTGTTTTGGCTGAAACTAAACGAAATATTAAAAAACAAATAGTTACAAAATACAAAACTTTTTATGAGTGTTAAGAATACCCATAGTTTCGCGATGGAACTCTTTTTATCGACAAGTGGTTCAAAACTAATATAATACGGGCTAGCTGCATTTTAAACGGCGCCGTGGCGCAGTTGGTTAGACGGCCAGCTGTGAAACTGGCGTCACGGGTTCGATTCCCGCCAGTTGCATGAAAAAAATCCAAGAAAGATTTTTTTCTAAATTGGTCTGGGTAGTGTATTGTAGTGTATTGGGTAGTGTATGTGTCTTGGTAGTGTATTTCTCTTTACCTCTTTCCATATTCCTTCTATCCCACCTGCTGACAAGCTTCAAAATAGAGGCTTAGCGGGTTATTCCTTTTAAAAAAAAAAAAAAATAAAATACAACATTAAAAAATTAAGCTTAAGTTGTGTTTTGCCTCACGTGCAATACAAATCGATAGTGAAGATGTATAGTGGAATTTGTATTAGTACACAACAGGTCAGAGAGTACAATTACAGTGGTGAACAGAACACCCAGGCTTGAGCGAAACTACTTTTTTTTTCTCACCGGAAATCGAACCCGGAGCCATCCGTTTGTGAGTCAAGCGTTTTAGCCATTCCACCATGGTGGCCAAGAATTTTTATCGTAATACTTAATATTCTGATGAAAAGACGAATATGTCTTGAAACCGGTATATACAAAGGATTATCTAGGGTGTTTTTCACATTCCATTTTTTAACTACTTGAGGATAAAAAACCACAAACTTGAATCTTTGCACACACTCCTACTTTTTTACTTTCAAACATCTTATCACGTATGCACGTCCTTTGAATATGTCGAGCGCTTGAGGTTTTAATAAATTAAATGATGTTGGAAAAAAAAACAATATTTGTGCATAATAACGTAATTTGTACATATAAAACTAAAAATTTATACATTTTTATTATGTGATATTAACAAATATAAAAATTTTCTGCTATTTGTCACATTCGTTTATAGGATTTATTCACACGTTCTAAAGAAATCAGATTCTGGCATTAAAGAAGCCTTCTGGGTGACTCAAAAGAAGCCTTTCAATGAAAATCCTCATTTTAATACAACAAGCAACCTACAAACGTGATCTATTCAGCGCAATCAAGGCCATTGCAAAAGTTGACAGAAGTAATTTTCCAAAGCAGAATAAAAGTCGACGGTAAATTAAATCATTTTAAAATATGATTTATTATGGAAATCGTTCCTAAAATTCTCGTCATTGTTTTCCAAGAGTCTGGTTGTGGTCCCATGGCTAGTGTTGCGGGCTCACGGACAAGAGATCTGAGGATCGAACCCCACACTTCCCCGACTCGATTCCCATTTTCTTGTAGTGAGTTGTTTACAACTCGTTGAAAATTTCCCGAAAACTTAAAATTTGGGTAAATCATAAAACGCAAATACTAATTTTTTTAGTTTATTTTTAGACCAAATATATATAATTTTTAGCTTAATTTAAAAAGAGTTTAAATGGTGCAAAAGACTCTTTTAAATATTCAATGATTTAATGTTTTAAAAATAATTGTAACAAAATACTTACATAATTATAACACACTATGCTAAAACACGTTTTATACAACATTAATATTTAAAGCATTAACTTTGTTGTCAAACATTTTATTAAATGTTATTAAATATTTGTACAACAACACTTTATATTTTTGTGCAACAACTATGGTGGAGATGTTTAGTGGGTTTCGCATGTTGGTTTAGTTGATGTCTTGACGAAGAGATATGTACGTCTCGAAACCGGCAGACATAGAAAAGTCGGTAAGTGGTTATATACAAGTATTTAATAACATTTTACACACGTTATTCACATTAAAAAATACTAATAAAAAAGTCACTAAAGAAATCTTTATCCGTGATGTGATAATATTATAAAATAAACTTCGATATAGCTAAAGGTTGTTTTTCATACTCAAAATCTATTTAAAATATTATTTTTTTTATTCAAAAAAATATTCTTGTTTATATTGTGAAAGCATGTTTTAAGAGAGGTTTATTTATCTGTCCGCCTCGTGGACAAATGATCACCGCGTTTGCCCTTCATGCAAAATGTAACGGGTTTAATTCCCAACAAGCTGACATGAAATGTTTATTTGAAAATGTTTTCCAAGAACTAGGACTAGCACAAAAGCATAAGACCGACAATTTTCAAAATACGATATGGTTGGTGTACCAATCCTGTGTCCTATGCACCATAAGGTGCGAAAAAGGAATAATGGAAGGCAAAATGTTTTTTTTTATTTTTTAACCCTTGTTTGAATGAATCGCATAATATATGCCATAAATTACAGCATTAATCTAATATCGTTGCAACAATATCAGATCTTCTTTAATAATTTTCCTTGAATGGTATTTTAAAAACGTGTTTTAAAAAAAAAAGCGATATTTACATATGGGTCAGGCGATCAGTCTTACGCTTAAGGTGCTAGTTCAAGAATAGTGACATATTGCAGTTTAATAAAACATTAAAAATCAATATTTCATGTTCACCCTATCAGGAATCGAAACCATGACCTCAATGAGAGTAGTAAGCAAACGCGTCAATCACTACACGAAGTGGCGGACTTATTTCCACTCAATTCCTTTATTTATTTTATCTGAAAGCAGCTATTGAGTCGAAAACACTTGTTTGGGTTCTAGTTCTATTTCACATACAGAACTGTATTCTTCTATCGCCTTAACACAAAAATCCTCATTACGTGGTTTATAAATTAAGTTGTATTTGGCATGATACACACTAGTAAAGATTTATTAAAAAAATATATAATTAAATAACCAATTTCAATTAATATATAAAAATAAAATACGAAAATCGATTTTTTAATAAATCAAAGTGTAATGCCAATGTTTTAATTTAAAAAAACCGGACGTTTCTTAAAAATATTAATTAATTAACACGGTGATTGTTACGGCTAACTTAAATCAACTGTAGTGAGTCATGCAAAAATTGGAAGGCTTTATTATAATTTCATTCTGGCAAACTTAAAATTAACCTAGTTTATTCAGTACTTATGAACACGCTACAACTTTTGATTAATTTATTATTCGATTTATATTGTGTGTAGATGCAGAATCAACTCTCAAAATATAATATTTCAAGCGCATGTAATGTGAACAAATCGCACTTGAAATACTTAGCATTACTTAAAAAAACAACACAAATACAGTATTTTTGACAACAATAATATAGGTTCATTTTATGAGTTAACGTTTGGTTATTTTTTCAAATATGGTGATCGTATAATTTTATAAATAAAACAAAAATTCATAAAAGGCATGACACTGTCCATAAATAGTGAATTTTTAAATATTTCATAACACAATGAAATGACAGCTAAAGCTTTAGAAATATTACTTACCTAGTTACGCGCACTTGTCAATATCACTATTTATTTTATTTAATATTTCTCGAGCGTTCCAAAATAAAGTATAATAAACACATCACTCAACATTGATAAATTTACAAATGTTTTTCAGTGGTATCACAAAATTGGTAGCATAAATATCTCAATGTCAAAATGTTTGTTATCGGGGACGCATGAGTTCGCAGGAGTCGCGGCTGGCAACCCGCTGAACACCGCGAGGCAACTGATCGTGTGGCGATGACATCATCAGTGCGCGGGCGGGGGTAGCGATGACATCACCGCCGGCCAATCCGAGGGCAGACATGGCGGGCGCGTGCGCAGCGCCGCGACGCACTAGCCCGGGTGGCGCCGCCACAGAGATGAAGGAAATTCGCGGCCATCTCGACTGAAAATTCGTGCATAACGATGTTTTAACCGACAAAAAAAGACATTTTATGCTTACTTATTTACTACACATAACTACAGTTTTTCGTTATGGTTTGTAAACGGTTTTTTGTACGATGTCCTTATTATGCAAAAAATGACTGAAGTTTGCTTAAGTTTTTATTAGATCAAGCATTTCTTAAATGTATGACTAGTTGATAAATATTTAAAGATATTAAGGGATTTTTTTACCATAGTTTTAATTTACTTCTACGTTAAACGTATATTAACTTTTGTGCTATCAACTCGTAATGATTTTTTAAGTTTGTTTTGCGTTTGACATGGGTTTTCTTTGAGTAATGCTTCCGATTCTTTGTCTTCAAACTTTTTCGTTGCGCCAGAGCGTTCTTTATCTTCCAAATCAAAATCATTATTTTTAAAGCATCAAAACCAATGTTTGCATGTTGTTTCCGTCGGAACATGATCGCCGTAAGTCTTCAAAAGAATACAAGAATTTTAAATGCTTTAGTTTCAAATTTTAAGAAATAAATTCGACATGTTTAACGCTATGAAAAAATATGTTGTTTATGGTTCGGCGGAATAACAAATTACACTGTCATTTCAGGCTCAATGGTGAAGCATCACTATAAGAATGGTTGTCGTATTGCCCGATGTAAAAAGACTAAAGTAACACCATCTGTCGGTGTCAGAATACCGAAAGAACTTATTTTAATTCCTATTATAATAAAAATATCTTTTAAAAACGCATTTAAAAATATTAAAATAATTTTCATCAAACCATTTCGGTTCTCTTTAGGTGGACGTTAAACGCGTTAACAAGGTTTCACAACATGATTTATACAATTTTCATTTCAAATATAAATTATATCCTCATTCAATAAATCGAAAAAAAATAGAAATACGTATATTTTATATTCACTTGTCCATCAAATGCAGCGTATCTCGATTATCTGTCGCACTAAGATACGGTAAACCGTTTTACATTATGGTTGATATCTAGAGACTTAAATTTGATACTGAAATATTTTAGTATAAAATTAAAATCTACAAATGCCAAATACTTTTATCCAATTTTAATATCAATGACTTTTTTTTGCAAAATAAATTTATTATTTAGTGTGACGGAATTTTTATATCGAGATGGCCACACTTCGTAGTAGAAACGTTGCCATCGATTTTCGCCACCATACGAGACAGATATATACACGGCACCATTGGTCGAAAGAGGACAGCGATACTCCATACAGATCCTTCGGATGCTGCGTCGCTCCTTCGCTGTGGTACTGCAACACCTTCTATTTTTATTACCAACGGACATGTGTAACAGTTAGCGTTTTACTGAGCGAGTCACGGCTGCGTGCTTGTGTTGTAAATGTGTGTATTTATTTATGAAGGTGTATGCGTGCGTTTGGGATCTGAAAGTATAACGATGTGACACGCGTGAAATTTTTAGCCATTTATTTCACTGGAAATTTGTTTTTAAAAATACAACCCTATTTGATAATTGAAAATAACGTTTGTGTAGGTACATTAAAAGCGTTTTTTTTTTAATTTTATATTTCAAAATAAGAAAAAATAATGTTTAAAGGTATGTGTTTTAAGTGTAAGGCGATGAATATTCGTAGATAAAAATTCTAAAAAGGAAATTGTTTGGAAATTTTTTCATTTCGACACATAGAAGTTGGCGCGCTCTTACGATGTTTTTATTTTTATTTTATTTTATTTTATTTTTGCACCACAACAGGCCAGGAGGCCCAATTACAGCGGTGAATTACATCACAGAACACCCAGGCTTGAGAAAAATCACATTTAATTTTTGTGTTCTCACCGGGAATCGAACCCGGAACCTTCCGTCTGTGAGTCAAGCGTCTTGACCACTACACCACGGAGGCCGCCAATGTTAGATTTTTGGCAATACTGTGACATTAAATTGACATCAAAATACTTGAAAATAACTACCAATACGTGTATATTTTTTATTTTTATTTATTAAGGAAAAACAACAGCTGCCATATAAGAATACAAAATATAAAAAATAGTACATACATCCAGTTAAAGTTTTTCACAAATATAATGAGAGAACACGTTACACAGTAAAGAAAAAAATTATATGTGATTTTTTATTTATTTTTATTATTTCGAATACAAACAGATGTACCGGTTTAATGAATATTTAAAAAAAAAACTATTTTAAATGTATACATAGTAGGGCCTGCCATCTAATTATATGTATTCACTAAATAATACTGTAATAAAGCGACGACGGCTTGAAGTTTAAACCATATAAATAATAAATATACTATATGTTAAAATAAGATAAATATGGACAAAACAAGGAGATAGTGGAAAGGAAAAGAAGGAAATTGATAAGGAGTGGTAAAGGATGATTGAAGGAAAGTAAGAGTGGAAAATTGCATTTGATTTTATGATTAAATGAATTATGAATGAAGAGCATGAATCAAGCCTATTAATTCAGTTCTGTACATATTGTATGAAGTGTTAAATATATAATTATATAAAACATGAGAAAAAAAAAGAGCTCGTAAGAATATTAAGGGATGAGGAAATAGAGTGGAGGAGTAGAGGAGAGAGATTTTCATAATATAGTTGACCAATTCAAAATGTTGATATAATAATAAAATAAACATAATCAAAGGAACATAAACTTATTACACACTTACACATGTTTCATTTTACAGTGTTTCAAAAAGTTTTTTCTTGAAGTCGCAAAATTTTGTATTAAAAATATCTAAATGGGGACAAAGTAAATTAAATTTGGAGCAGCTACGATAAATAAACGAGTTTTGAACATAATTTTTTTTAGGAAATGAATTGTAAAAAAAAATAAAGATAAATCAATAAATTCTGCATGAGGCAAGGAAAGTAATGTTGAACGGTCCGATGGATGTTACCAGACCAGTCTAGAATCCTGACTTAGTTACAAACAGTAGGAATTTCAGATAATTACCTCAGTTTGTGCGATCATAGATTGAGACATTGGAGATTCTCGGGGATGCCCCATAATATAGTAACCGATACTCGCGAAATTGATAGAATGTGCTGAATGGTAACTAAATCAAATTTTACATCGATGTCTTGAGTTTGTCCAAATTTTTTGTAGACAAGGGTTTTTTTTATTTAACCCCTTAGGAAGCTATTTATATTAACATATTACAAGTCAGGTGAATAACTTTTTAGAGAAGGGAATATAGAATTCAACAATGTTTTGAGTATGTCCAAATGCTTGCAGACTGGCTGATTTCCTCTTTAGGGAGTTATTTATATACTTATTTGTTGAAATATGGAAGTCTAGGCATTTACAGGACTTATAACCTGTCATTGATTGGTTTAAGTGGCCACTCACAAACTGTATAAAATTCACCATTCTGCCTATGTTTGAACATCCACATGTCCACAACTCTTCCACCTGTTGACGTTTGTGAAAAAAAAGAGCTGAAACCTTTATCATGTGGGTAAGAGTTATACGGCTGAACTAATTCACCTACTAGGCAACGCCTGAAACAATTTTCAAGCCATTGCCAGGTCATAAGCCCTGTAAATGCCTAGACTTCCATATTTCTTTCTCAAAAATGTTTTTCCTCTCTGTTGCAACAAATTTAAATGGGAATATAGAAATCTAAGCATCCACAGGGCTGATTTATTTATTTAAAACTTCAAATACTTTGGCGGACTTATTGCTAAAAGCAATATCTTCTAGCCATCCAAAAAACAGACTGGTCCAAAAAAGAGATTGGTCAAATTTTTTTTCTTAAAAACCATAAATATATACCAAAAGATGCATACATGTGTTTGTTAAAATAAAAATTTAAATAGACCTAATTAATTGAAAAAAAAGCTGTTTTTTTAATTGGAGGATAAATCTTGCACATATTTACATTAATAAAAAAAATAACATTATATTATACATATTAAATGACCAGGAATATGGGATCAGACATAAAGTTTAAAAGGAGAGAGAAAGAGGAACCAAGAAAAGAAAAATGTATAAAAATATATATTTAAGAAAAGCAGTATAAACTCAGGGAGTTAAGGATTCTGGGGATATAAAATAATGTTTCAGGCGTTTCTTGAAGGTGGCTAGAGAAGGTGCATTTGTTATATGAAGAGGTAGCTCATTCCAAAGTCCAGCAGCTCGGCTGGAAAAGGAATAGTTAAAAATGATGTTTTAGGAAGGATAGGCTTATGACATATCATTATGACCTTTTCAGGCGTTACCTAGTATATAGGTGAAATAATTGAACCATTCGAATCTCAACAGCAACAATAAAGGTTTCAGCTCTTTAATTTCACAAACGTCAACAGATGGAAGAATTGAAGGAATATAGATGTTTAAATAAAGCCAGAATGGTGAATGTTACACAGTGCGTAAAATGGCCACTTAAACCAGCCAATAACAGGTCATAAGCCCTGTGGATGCCTAAACTTCTATATTCTCTTCTTCAAAAAGTTCTGCATCTCTGTTGTAATATGTCAATTTTAACATATTTTTCAGGGAGCCTAATGTCTCTCGGCATGATCTGAACTTATATTTTGTCGTCCTTTCCCATCAAAGGGTTGAACATGTACTGCCGTCATCAGAAAGAAGGACGTTCCTACATAAAACAAAAATCTGAGAAAATAAATATTTTGTAACTTGGAGATTGAAAAATTCGCTGTGTGAAAAGTACTTAAAAAATTAAATATATTATTATGCGACAGTATGTATTATAGTTTGCCCTACTGAAATTATATTTAATTATATTAATTTTAATAAATTTGACGGTATATATATAAAAATTAACATTCTCGTCTTCTTTTTAGTAAAAAAAAATACAAGAAAATATGTATGTTATACTTCAATAAAAAGGCGTTTCTAGCTAGAAACGCCCATTTTTATTTATTAATTAAGTAAACGTCTTTCTTTTTTATTGCTAATATGCCAATTTATTCTACTACGCTGACCAAATAATCAATAACTTCGAAATTACCAGCTGATTTTAAATTTATTTGAAAACGAGTAGTTACATTCATTTCAGATGTTTTTAAAAACGGAATAGAAGTGAAAATAAGTACTTTAATCAGTCTTTAATAATCATATAAGTCAGAACAGCCTTTTATATTTAGTAATCTTAAAGACTTTTTGTATTTTAGTCTCATTTATTAGTGACAATAATAGGGTTGTAGTTATTTAAGGACGATAGATGTATTTTAAGTAGTTGCGTTTTTGTTTCCAGATTCCGAATATGTATTTAACTCATTTTTAAAAAAAAGTTTGATGCGTCCTTCTTTTTTATGACGGCAGTATATTTGATTCGATATATTAAAAAAAATAATAAGCGGTACTAGATACATGATTATGAGATTTATATTTTGGTGACTTAAATGAAGGCCGTCAGAGTTAGAAAATTAAAATAAAATGATAATAACAATCTAATCTGATATTATTAAATGTATAAAACTACTGTAATGGACATAGGCTATTGTGACATAAGTAAATATAGTTTTTGCTACTATTCGTGTTAACAATATGGTCATGAGGATGAATGGCAATATCCGAGAAAGGATCTCCGTATAATTTGCTAAATTAACGGTGAAAGTAGTAGAGTTAAACTATATACAAATCGTGATACGCGAAATTGAAAATTTTGAAAAAGTTACTCGTTTATTGAGAAAAAAAATATTATTTATAAGAATGAAACCGGTAAGAAAACCCACAGTCTTTAAAAAAGGTTTCGGGTATATGGAGGAATTTACTTTCACTGTTAATTTATTTTATTTATTATTTTTACGGCCTAAGCCAATTACAACAGTTATATATTAAGAAACGAGAATACAAGAAACTGAACAAAAAGAACATAAAACTATGTAGCAAAGACAAACAAGGGCAATACAATAATGGTATACAATATATTCATAAAAACAAAAGACATGAAACTTCGAGCCAAACCATGCTAACCCAACCTCATTCCACACTGTTTGGGTCGCGAAAAGATCTACGAAAAGCCGGAAGATATATCCCAAAGAATCGGGTAATAAATTGACACATTCTGGACATTGGGGCTCAAAAACAAAAGTTGCTCTTAGAAGATTTAATAAATAGCAAATAATTATTGATACAAGTCTTTAATAGGACAATTTGAATAAAACAAGAAGAAAAGAGATAAGTGTTTGGAAGAAATAGGTGTTTTTCAGACGTTATTTATACAACGTAGTGTCTTTGGAAAAGAGGAACTAGAATCCCAACCGTTCATGCGCTCTGTTGCTGCAAGACGTGCAGGAATATTGATTTATTGTACAACGCCCTTTAAATGATTGTCACAAAAATAGCTGTATATTAATTATATTTCTTTGATAGTGGATGGGAAGATGATTTCTCAGTCGAGCAGCATGGATTGTATAATATTATCTATATTTATTTTACATTTTCTTCTTTGAAATTTTATTATTTTTACTTTGTTTTTCTGGATTGTTGTCCTATAGCATCATATTTTATTATAATTTAATCATTTTAATTGGCATAATTTATTTTTTAATGTTATGGCTTAACACGAGCACAACCTAAAAAGCCTTAATGAATTCATGAACATCGAAACGAGCGTAATTTTAAATGAATAAATGAAATATTATAAATAAATAATCATGTGCTTGAAAATTAGAAGGAATTATGGATAAAAAAAAACTGCCGTTACGAGTATAACATATGTTTAAAATTCGACTTACATATATATGGACGGGGAAATTATAAATCTTTATCTCGATAATTTCAATTATTCATAAGTGACATATTGTTTCGGATTCGTGCTTTAAGAACACTTAATCAAAAGCCAATTTAACTGTCGGAATTAACCTTCATCAGTTTTTGTTACAACAGTTTCGTCAGTTGAACATGTATAGCAAGAGTTGGTAGGATAATTGGACGGCTGTGGTATTAGAAACAGTAGGAAACTTTAATAGGGAAATCCCCACGGACATGAGTAAATGTTTGCGGTCTACTTGTACAAACCTTTAGATCTTCGGCGACTGATTCTGAAATTCAAATTCTCAAATTAAACTCTCTTGAAATTGAAATATTCACTTAATTAATATTTTTAACGATAGCTAAGAACAGTTTTGTGGTAAGGATAATTTTCTAGAAACTGTCTTGTTATTAGAAACTTCACCACTGTAATTGGGCCTCCTGGCCTAATGTGGTGCAAAAAATAAATAACTGAATAAACTGTGTTTATTCTCTTTAAACTTACGTATTATGTTTTCAATCAATAAATAATATTCGCTTTATTATACTATACATTTCACTTTATAAAAAAGTGAAAATACTTCAAATCAACCATGTCGGGAATCGAACCTGAGACCTCTTGAATGGTAGGAAAACGCGTTGACCATTACACCACGAAGTCGACAAATATAAAATCTAATATTAAAAAAATATTTGTACCGCATTATATGGAAACCGATGCCGCGTTATTTGAAAACCGCGAAATAAAAAAACTCGTAATTCATTGAAATCAGGTTATTCGTACTGCGTTATATGGAAACTTTGCTTAGCGAATTTTAGAAATAGTGAAATTGTACACGAATCAAACCTTAATTACATTTAAATAAGAAATTTTCTTCTCAAAGTCTAGGTTTCAAAGAATTCGTTTAATAAATAAAATTGTAAACAAACATAATAAAAATTGCTATTAATATTTGTAGTTTAACATATTTGAGTGTAGGTTAATTAAATATGATACAAAGTTCCTATAAATTATAAACAAAAACAATATTTCTATGAATAAAACTTAATAAAATACATATTAGATGCTCATCATTCATCATCACCTCCACACATTATTGGCCTAACTCATTTTTTTTATATCGAAAAGAACGCGGTGCTTAATCGTTTGTTCTCATTTAGGGAAATTCTCTGACTGTACATAAATGATATCTATACTTTCCAATCTTCCCAATAGTTGGAATGTTGTCTTGTATGCAAATCATGTTTAATGGAAACCGCATCATAGGAGGGTTGAGCGTACTTATCAATTAATAGAGTAGACATCGCGTATCGAGTTAAAAGCACTCAGTCAGGGTTATGATTTGATTTCACACACAGAAATGTATTTTTGCATTCTTTATACTGCCAAATACGGTGATTTTAAAGTAAAAGAATAAATGAATAACAGCTTGGATGCTTAACACCGCTACCACTGCACGTTAATTCATATTTGCAAACAGAAGACGCATACAAAAGTAGGCAAGCAAAAATACAATGTTTGCAGTTATATTTATAAAACAACTAGCGGACCCGACAAACGTTGTCCTGCCCGAACGTTGGCTTGCCTGCTATTACCTTGGAAAAATACTTTTCATTGATAAATAGGTACCTAGGTTTTCAACCAAGTTCCAAAACTAAAAATGATTAATATTTAAATATTGAATTTAAGTAGGTACTTGTTTGTGGTTGAATTCCAAAACTTAAGATTAATATTTTTCAAAAATGGCATTCTTTTTGCAAATGTAAAACTCCGTTCTTCTCACCAACAAAGAGGTGCACTTATGTAGGAATACGATTTTTTTAAATGTATTGAATGTCTGTAAATATTTTTTTAGTTTTACTAAAAATCCAGTAAAAAGAAATTAATGGGTGAAAATTATAAGGAATTTAAGGAAATAATATGATTGAGATCCACAAAAAATAAGTGCTGTTTGTAAACATTCAAAAACATTTTTTTTTATACAAGAAAAAAAACAGCATCCTGCCATTTTTTTTGGATATTCATACTGGTCAAATGCAACCCTGGTAGATCAATGAATAAACCATTTATGCTTCTAGCTTATTTTTTACATATAAGATTAAAGATTTTAATATCTACGAACACGCGCAGCGAAAAGATCTACATTTCGGATAATTATCTTAGACAGCGTCAGCATAGACTGTTTCACATTTCAATAGAAAGAACCAACCTTACAATAATTATGCCTGTTGGAAGGGCTATCTTTATGTTAAACAATATTACTTTGGACATTGAGATTTTTCACGTCTCTGAGGGAGTTTTTCCTTACAAGATTCTCTTACTTTTCTAACACATTATTAACTGGATATTATGTATAATTATGTGTCACTTTTATATATACCTAATTTAACCTTATTTTAATTACTTCTATATGAATGAATTAAGATATACCATTTTGTAATGTACATATATATGAATAAAGAAAATTGAAAATTGAAAATAAATCGATTAAGCCGTTTAGGAGGAATTCAGTGACATCACACGTACAGAAAAATTATATATACAAAGATAGGGAAACATTACTTTTTTGTTTACATTTTAAAAGTAATAAAGGTCACTATGTATTAAATACGGTCCAGTAAAAAAAAATAATCCTAATTATAAGTAGCATAAAAATACTTTTCAATCTGTAATTTTACATTCCCGCAAAAACGGTCATTCCATTGACCAAGCCCCTAATACGTCACGATTCATGTTTATTTGTTCCTGGCCATTGAACTTTGTTAAGAACAATATCACGAATCTTGACGTCACAATAACCAAGGCCAAACACGTCACATTTTTCTAGCAACGTGTTTTTATAGAATTTCTTTTTTACATTTAGCTATGAATGAAAACATTTTTTTAGATTATCCATATTGATTTTGAAAATACAATTAATTATTCTAAATCCATTTCGGTATTATTATCGGTATTAGTAGTTTGTGATATTTCTTTATTTACGACGACCTTAAAAAATGCAGATTTAGCGTAAATCTGCTCAGTTGAATAATTGAACGTGATTATGCAGAAAGCAGCGAGCTATAGAAAAGTGAAACTGAGATAATATCAATTTTGTGAAAAGAGCGAATAATCAAATCTTCACAACAGTTGGAATGTCTTTTATTTTGACAAATGATAAATAACGCACAAATTCTTTCTTTTCATTATCCAAAAAAATATTTCATCATATATTTGACCTGTTTTTATGATTTTCGAAGTCGGGCCACCCACATAACCTAAAATGTGCATTTTGCAGTAAACAGCTAGCCCTAGTAAAACTCTTATATATGTTGTATTGTTATGTAATGAATTACATATTTATATAAGGGTACTAATTTGTAAAAAAAACACTTAATTAATTTGTCATAATAACTTAAAAATAATTTTATAATGTGTTAAAGGAATTATGGTGCTTATTTTAAGTCTAGCCGACCCACCAACCAGAAATATGCATTTTGCAGAAAACAGCCAGATCTAATATTAAATAATACCTCATTCAAACTTTGAAAGTATGAGGTGACGTTCTGTATTCAACCATATTTAAAACTAGATTGTTGGAGGCATTAATGTTTCATCAGCATCTATACCGTAAGATTTTTCTAGCGCTCTGTGTGTTTTCAGCAAATTAAAAAATGCCGTTTTTGTGATCAACACAATATTTTCAGAAGGTAATTTGTACAGTTTTATGCATGAAAGCGGCCTGGATGTTTTTAACAGAACATAATAGAGCAATCTCTTAATCGGTCTTCATTGGAGAGACGTAGAACTGAGGTGGACCTTATATGCATTTTCAAAATACTTAATGCTTTAAGTGATGTCCCATCTCTGTTGCAATCAATTTCTTTTCATGTTCCCAACCGTGTCACCAGAAGTCAAAATCTGCTATTTATAAAATCTTCTAAGAGCAACTTTGCTTTTTATGCCCCAATGTCCAGAATGTGAAGATTAGTCAACTAATCACACGACTTGGAATTTTTTGGGATAGATCTTCCGGCTTTTCGTAGATCTCTTCGCGACTAAACAGTGTGGGATGAAGTTGGATTGGCATGGTTTAGCTCAAAGTTTTTGGTCTTTCGTTTTTTATAATATATTGTATACTATTTTTGTTTTGCCCTTGTTTGTCTTTGCTAAGTAATTTTATGTTCTTTTTGTTCAGTTTTTTCCCTTCACGTTTCTTCATGTAACTGTTGTAATTGGCTTAGGCCGTATGATAATAAATAAATAAATATAATTAACCTAACTGCACCCGATTACACCAATACATATTTTTTTCAAAAGTGTTGACTGGCTACTTTCTGCATAACTATGTTCAATTCAAATGGCCAGTTGGCCGAATACAATTTTCAGATTTGCGATTTTTCGGAGTGTGAACTAATGGTAGACGGGTGGGGGTCAATTGAAAAATGTGAGAGATATAATGGAAATAGCCGACTTTTTAAAGCTTACGGCATAATTTATGGTCTCTATACACAAAACTGAATAACAGCGAAAATTTCGAAAGTAGGTTTTGCGTAAAAACGGTTCAATTTCATCTCATGTCTGAAAAAAGTGGAATGCATTATTTATTTTTGTAATAAAAAGTATAAAAATGTTTAAATTTATTTCAGCAGAGAGAAATCATTTTTGAGAAGGGAATATGGAAGTATAGGCTTTTACAGTGCTTATGATCTGTCATTGGCTGGTTTTTATTTAATTTTTTTATTTCTCACTTTTATTTATTTATCAAAAGCATACAAAAATTAACATATAAATTATCAAGTCCTACTGAACTGCACAAAATGCAGTTCGTCAGCAGATGCTTATAGTAAAGTTCTATATATATACATAATCTTATCTCTTAAATTCTATAAACATATAAAAACTCTTATTACTGTGGAAAAAAATAAAAATATGTACATCGAAAATAAAAAATTGTCCAAATAAAAAAGAAAAACATCAAAAATCTTAATATAAAAAACCACGTTCTAAAAGCCAGATTTTCAGAATACGTCTTTCTCTTGAGCCAGATAAGTTTTTTTGATTTTTCATATTTAATGGGAGCTTATTATAAATTTTTGGTATATTGTACTCTAGTGTTCTTTTCCCGTATTTATTATTGAATTTAGGGAGAGCTAGTCCATCTACACTAGAGAACCGAGTATTATAAACATGCTCCAATTTATTTCTATATTCAGATAGAGACGCATGCTGAGAAACCAGCTTGGACCATAATAAAGCTCTAACGGATAAAATATTTATAGATTTATGCAATAAGGATATTGGAATATCGTGTCGCTGACAGTACAATTTTTTTTCAATTAATAATTTGATCATTGAATTTTGTAAAGTTTGTAAGTTCTGTACAAGGTTTATGTTTGTTAAGTGGCCATTTTACACGCAGTGTAACATTCACCATTCTGCCCATGTTTGAACATCCACATTTCCTCAACTCTTCCATCTGTTGACTTTTGCGAAGTAAAAGAGTTGAAACCTTTATCACGTGGGTGAGATTTATCCTGCTGAACCAAATCACCTACTGGGGAACGCTTGCAAACAATTTGCCAATTTTTATACTTCTTCTTTTATCAGGTAGTTAATTCAACAATGTTTGAGTATGTCCAAATACTTGCAGACTGGCTGGATTTCCTCACTAGGGAATATTCCCTTCTTAAAAATGTATTCCCTCTCTGTTGAAACAAATTAAAATATGAATAACTCCCTAGGGAGGAAATCCAGCCAGCCTGCAAGCATTTGAACATACTCAAACATTGTTGTATAAAAATGTTACTATGAATTCAATTATTCCTATTTAAACTTGTGAACAATATCATTGATTGCCCTATACTTACAAGTTATTTAGAATATATATATATTTTTTTTATTTTTTTTATTTATTTACAATTTTAAAAAACCCGTTAGGGTTACATTAGAAATTTAACATTGTCTAGTCATTTTATGTCTCGTCTAGTCTAGTTAGTTCAGTCATCATGTGCTTTTTCAGATTGGTTTTAAATTTGTCTCCATTAAAAGTTTTCAAGTAGTAAGGTAGGTCGTTGTAGTGTTTAAGTCCATTATGTAGTATTTTTGACTGTCCTGTGTTTGTCTTTGCTTTTTCAATATGATAGTGTTTTTGTTGTCTGGTGTTATATTTATATATGTCAGCATTTTTGACTAATATTATGTCGTCGTCTTGTATGTTTCCCAGTGTTATTTTGTGCACAATTTTTAAGGTCTCAATTTTAGTCAAGTAGTTTATGTCAAACTGGTGTGTTTTTTGTACAGTTCAGTCGTAGAGGTCAGGTAGGGTAGGTTGTATGTTAGTTTGAGAATTTTATTTTGTTGTCTTTGTATTCTTGTTATGTCTGTCTTGTTACCAGTTCCCCAGAAGGCGATCATGTAACTCAATTTACTTTTGACATAGGCTTCGTACATCATAATTTTTTCCTTTCTTGATATAAAATCTTTAATTTTGTAGAAGAGGCTTTGTAGTGATGCCATTACTTTAGTGAGTCCGTCTATGTGTTTTGTCCATTTTAATTGTCTGTCCATTGTGAGTCCTAGGTAAGTCACATGTTCTTGTTCTTTAAGAGTTTCGTTGTTTATTTTTATGTTCATGTTATGGTTCTTCTTTTGTGTTTCGAAATGTATTATATTGCATTTCTTGGCATTTAGTGTTAAGAAGTTTTTGTTTGTCCATTCTAATAGTTTTTGCACGTCATTGTTGATTATTGTATTTCCTTTATCAATTTTGGTTTGTATAAAGTTGCAAACTGATGTCATTGCTGTGGAGGTACCCTTTCTTTTTTGAAATCCATGTTGGTCTTTTGCAATAAAATTAAGGTTTTCAAGGTGTTGGTATAATCGATTGTGTAGCACTTTTTCAAATATTTTACTTAGAATGGTTAAGTTTGCAATGGGTCTGTAGTTAGAAGCTAAGTTTTTTTCTCCTCCTTTGTAAATTGGTGTTATTCTTGCTAATTTCATTACTTCTGGAAAGCTTCCGTCTGATATATGTTTATTTATTAATTTCACTATTTGGAACTACATTCAATTTGCCGATACCCAGGACATATTTAAGAAATAATGATTTTTTGAGAGCGTCTCATTATTACAATACCGTTCTCTCCGGTCACGCAGACATTTTTCATTTTTTTAAATGTTAAAGATTATCAACAATTTTTTGAGTTTGTCCAAACTTTTGTAGATAAAGTCTGGATTCAACTCCCTAGGGAGCTGTTTATATTAACATATTACAACAGAGACGAAGAACATTTACGAGGAGGAAATGTGGAAGTCTTGGCATCTACAGGGCTTATGACCTGTCATTGGCTGGTTTAAGTGGCCACTTTACGCACTGTGTAAAATTCACCATTCTGTCCATATTTGAACATCTTTATTCCTTCAGTTCTTTTATCTGTTAATGTTTGTGAAGTTTAAGAGCTGTAACCTTTGTTTATGCTGGTGAGAATCATGTGATTGAATTATTTTACCTACATACTAGGCAAAGCCTGAAAAATGTTATGTTTTTTATGATTATTTTAGTTTATATTGCTTATCATGTTTAAGGTGATAATTAGGTTAATTGGATTAATTACGTTTTTATTTTTGTTATTATGTTAACTATGTTAAATAACTAATTTAAGGCATGTTTTACTTATTGTAAAATGTTTCCCTCGGCACGGGACACAGTCAGGGAACATTATTCTGTATTAAAAAAAATACAAACATTGTAAAAGTAAAAATAAATAAATAAATACTTACTCATGGACAAGGTGGATTTATCAACAATTTTTTGAGTTTGTTCAAATCCACCTGGTCGATGAAGAAGTATAGAAATTGAAAACAAATTTTAAACAATTGAAATTGAAAACAATTTTAGTCAAAGTAGTTTTTTATTTTTATTTTCTTACTTAAAAAACTATATTTATGAATGTAGGTACTTATTTATTACTAATTTATTTTATTTTTATTTATTATAATAATTTTTAATTTTTAAACTTTTGTATTTTTATTTATTATATTTACATATTTTATTTGCAGTTTCTGAATAACTAACATTTCTTAATCTTTAAATTAATTTTATTATACTACTGAGTTATTTGAATGTGTACAATTGATTAAAAACTTACGTAGCCGTGGAAAATGATTGTTGATGGTTTTAACAATTTAAATTCCAATGTACCCTTATCTTTTATATGAATTATATGTAAAAACTGTTGTTTTGTTGACCAAATAAATAAAAATATCATCTGTTATGAGAGAAAAACCTAACAAATAATTGTTATAAATATGTTTATTTGTCGGTTGAGGTATTTAAAATGTTTTCTGTGTTCTTTGCGGCTTATTTCTTCTTTTTATTGCGCTTTAAGAAATTTTTATTTATATTTTTCAATGCACAAGGTCTAAATAACCCTTGTGACATTCTGACCGAATCATTTCACCTACATACTGAAAATATTATCCACTTTTTTCTTTAAATTCCCCATCATCATCTTTTTCTTTCCACACCTAATGGTGCATAGGGCACTGAATTGGGACACCAATCGCAGAGTATCTTGAACATTTTTTGTTACATGAAGGTAAGATGATCAGTCTTACGCTTCAGGTACCAGTCCAGGGACTATGAAGTGTTCTTGGGTGAAAACACCCTTTTAAATAAATATTTCATATCAACTATGTCGGGAATCGAACCCGTGACCTTTTGAATGGTAGGCAAACGCGTTGATCATTACACTAATTAATACGCTGATTAGTTTCAGATGTATATAAATTGAATAATATTTTAGACGTTGCTTAGTACGTAGGTGAAATAATTCAATCAATCAGGTCTTTAACTTCACATTTTAACTTCAGAAAACAGATCGAAGAATTGAAGGAATATAGATGTAGAATCACAGGCAGAATGGTAAATGTTGCAGTGTGTAAAGTGGCCACTTAAACCAGCCAATGACAAGTAGCTCTGCCATGTCTTTATTTATGACTCTAAAAATCTTCAGTATGTTATGCAGAAAAAAAGTTAGGAGCGTAAATGTATAATTCACCGACCTACCAGGGTTGTATTCTTTAAAAGTGTATAATACTAAAAAAATTGCAGGATGTTATTGTTTTGGATATAAAAAAAGTTCGTATTTAAACGTTTACAAACGTTTTTAGTTTTTTATGGAACCCAATCAGATTTTTTTTAAATTCCTTATAATTTCTTCCCATTTATTTCTTTTTACTTGATTTTTCGTTCTACTAAAATGATATTTACTGACATTTAAAACATTTTCAATAGTCGTATTTCTACTTGAAGTGCACCCCTGTTGGTAAAAAAAAGCAGACTTTGACATTTACATAAAACTATATATTTGAAACTATAAATCATAAAAAGAACCTAGGTACCTACTTAAAATAAAAAAGTTACACCATCTTTTTTACGTTTATCCTAACGGTTTTTACATGCTTTCACTGCGCAATCAGGCATTTTGATGTCAGATTAAATATTAATCTCAAGTCATAACCTGGCCGGCGGTTAAAGAACGAGTAAATAAATTGCCGTTTGGCAATAAGCCGGCCAATGTACAAATAACATTATGGACAAAAAGTTAAATAAATAAAAATAAATACGCGTTGGGCATGACTGAGCGTTTAGGCATCAGCGTTTGTCAGGTCATAAACGTCAATCAGTCATAAACGCACCCAGAGGACTCAAGGTGCGTTTATGGGTATTAATAGGTTGATGGTTTTCTTTAAGAATACCGAACCTGTATCTTTAGTTACGCGAAAGAATTGGAAAGTTTTATCTTAAGAGAAAACGCGGTCGGACTTTAATTCATACAAACATATTCTAGTGTTTTCTCCCTAGATTATGGCACTAGAGCCTTATTTTTTTTTTCAGTACCTAGTATAGTTATTATACCATTGCCGTTTGTTTTGTTTTTTTCATAAATTGTTTATTATTATCATTATATTTTTTTATTTATTTAGTTCTATGATTAACATAGTCTAATATATATTTACAACACAATATTTACATCTATACTTATTCTAACATTATTTATCACTATTATACACTTAATATCCTAATTTATAATATTAACTGTTTCATATGTACATTTTCATTAATTATATTCACTATTTACACTATATACTACCTAATATTTTTCACATTTATACTTTTTACATTTATTTCATTTTTTATGCTTTCTGACATTTCCTCAAATAATTGTATTCCCTTGTACATAAGGCAGTTCTGGGACATTGCTTTTGATTTCTTTTCCAGTCTTATATTATCCTCTTGTTGCATAGTTGTGAAAGAACTCATTATTTTTTAGTTTATTTTGAAAATATCTCGGAACTATTCCTTTAATAATTTTGTTTATTTCATTAGCAACATTGAATTTGATTCTTTGATCAATTATCATGATATCTAGAAGTTTAATCATTTTCTTAACTTTTGTTCGTCTCCCACATTTTAATATTATCCTCATCGCTTTGTTTTGTTTTATTTAGAGTCTCTTTAGATCTCCTTCATTACTTAAATATAAAATACTGGAGCAATAATCAACGTGGGGAACGATAATACTTTTAAATATCAGCAGAGAGGTTTTAATGTCGAACTAAAATCATGCTAAAACCCGTAAAAACGCCTAATTTTATATGGTGCATTGTTTACAAATAATAACTGTTTTTAAAAAACGTACCGATACAAAAAAAAACATTCTGATACACGAAAAAAATAACGAAATCGGTTTAGTTTTAAGGTGCGAAAAACGGGACAACAGAACGGGATGTAAATCGAAACACAAAAATAATAATGTATATGTATATATTTAACTTAAACATAATACAATAATTGATCTAAAAGTTTCGATTATGCTCATTTAATCTATATACGAGTGTATACTCAAATCTAGCAATAGTAAAGCATTGTCGGGTTCAACTCATTTTATTATAATGAACAACCGAAAATTTAGTGCTTCAAATATAAATTTTATAATTTACTTAAGTTTAAAATACGGGGAACCAAAGTTTAACTTAAATAATCGCACTGGATGATTCCGATTACAAGGAACGCAGAACAATGGTATTAATCAATTGTCATTACCATGTCACCTCTCTAACTAACGCCCTATAATGACAGCATTACCAGGATAACAGAAGAGCGGATTAGTGAATACCTGTATAATTCGGCATTCACCGCGACGACAACCGAAAATTGAGGAGTAGGTAATATGAATTAAATAATCCCGCTTGATCGGTACGTGCCACCGCGCATTGCTTCGTGTGAGCCTCGCGGGCATTGTGCTATATAATCCGTGCATTGTGCTGACAAAACAATTAACAAAATACCACCCGTTGTTTTATGTTCTCCTGATACATCCATCATTTTATTATTTGAAAGCAAATTACGTCTGTTTTTTTAGACAGTTGTTTCCTGTAGACAAAATAAACTTATTCGATGAAATTTTTTATTTAATTTATTTTACAAGTTGCATTTATTCACTTCATGATAAATTATTGTTATTCAAAAAAAACTCCTGTTGTTTTACTTAATACGTATGTTAAAAGTTCAAGCAGCTTAGTTATTAAAATACTCAAAATAAATAGAGAACGTTTTAGAAAAAGTAATTTGGAAATCAAGGCATTTTTTATTTAAAAATAAAAGAGTTCTATAATTTTTTACCTTGCTTATTATAATGTTCCAGGTTTATATTTACTTCAAAGGGATAGTTATTTATTTTTTTGCATACTTATCTTGTGAAATTCTTGTTTTTCAGAGAATGCACAGAATGTTTAGTAAATTAAATTGTATGTATTATCCAGGGAGCCCAATGTCTATGGGTATGTACTGAACTAATATTTTGTGCCGTCTTTTCCCATAAAAGAGAACTAGTGTTGCTAAACCTCGGTGTTGAAATCGTCGAATATAGTACCTACCTCATCCTTTTACTATGACTACTAACATTCTAATCTAAAACCACCAAAGTCAATATTCCACGTCCACTCTGCTAGAAGTTGAACCCAAGACCTTTAAAATGTTAAGGGAATACGCCAACCACTATACTACAAGGCAGACATATCTTCGCACTCTTCCAGGTTTCTGGTTATATTTTACACACAAAGCTTTATATTTTATACGCACGGACACAGAAATATTATATACGTGTATACCAATTTAAAAAGTGGATGAATTCTGTTTGTCCACAGACGCATACAAGTATTTCTTCATCACAAAAGTCTTTTAGTGCATTTTTTTCCAGCTTGATTTCTTTAAATGCATAACCATATCCAGAACACTAATTATTATTAACAACACTTGCAAAACATTACTATAATTGTGCTTTGAAATAAAACACGATCCTCTTTTCCCTGGATCTTTCGATTCAAGGTCTTATAATTGGTCTTAATGGTTATTTTGACTAAAAAAAATTTGCGCCCTACGGCCAATAAAAGCAACTAGCCCAATTATTTTTATTGCCCCTGCGATAAATTATCCGATTATATTGCATTTCGCTGAAACAATGCTTAATTCTCGGCATTGAGATGATTTGAGGCAAACTCGAAATGACTCTGATGAATGAAGAACGCTTTGAAGGAACACTTCATAACAATAGATTTTAATACACTATACACTCATAATGTAAGTTTTAGAGGTTATTTCCTATCCATTATGGATATATATAATAATATAATGTAATGTAACACGAAAACAAACCGCACCTTATTTGGACAATACGATCAATCTCAAACTCAAGTTTATCTACCGGATTTGAATCCTCTTGCTTATACCTATAACCTTCACAAATAACATTTACTTGTTTCACAAGTGTACTCGAGTTTCTTAAGATGCGTAGGAAGTCTTTATTATATCGTATTTATAATCAGGGTTTAAAAGTATCGTGATATTTATATAAATATTTCAAAATCCGATATGATATATCGCGATATCAGGTAAGTCAAAAATAATGTTATTCAAAAGAGGAAGTGAGGTTACCGAGTGCATAATAAATGTTAACTTTGAGTGTCTTCAATAAGTAGAAGAATTTTTGTGTCTAGGAAACATGTTTACAAGAAATGGAAGGATAGAAAAAGATGTTGAACGGAGAGTGAATGCGGGTAACAAAATAAACGGCGCACTAAGCACAGTAATTGCTACGAGTTTTAAACATAATATGTCAATTGAAGCTTAGAATTACGAGTAGCTTGTGTATAGTAAGCTTATTATAATCTGCTATTTTTCAAATCCAAACTTTTATTCCATAGTACACTTTTATTTTGCTTTTTAGGACTGAATATGTAAAATTAACATTTTAATATGTTATAAATATCATTTTTTTATCGCAATCTTATATATAAGGGTATTAGAAGCAAACTGAGAAGTCTCCACCAAAAACGAAAATTTAGTTATTGATGCCAAAATAAAGTATTCATAAAAAACTTAACTATCTACATAATAGCGTAATTCGAAACCGTCTCTAAATCTTGCAAAAACGGATTTCAATTGTAATATTTGATACCGCAAACTAAGCATTCTCCACTGAGTTATTGAAGCATAATTAGAAATCTCACAATTTTTCCTAGTATTTCGTAAGTATCTCAGTAACGCCTTTAATGGAGATTTTCAAATTTGCTTCTAATACCTTTAACGTCGCATTTTATCACGTGAAATTTCAAATGGCTGTCCTCAAGGCTCAGTTTTGGGACCACTTCTGTGGAATGTATTGTATGATGATTTTCACTTCTTCTCCTTCCTTCATCATGTACATATGATTCAGACTTTTGCCGATGATGAATGTATTTTGATTGAAGGCAATAGACGCTGGACTCTGGAGGATGACGCAGCTAATGCATTAAATAAAGTAGTCGATTAGAGTATTTGAAACAAATTAAGTTTTGCTCCTCAAAAAACCCAATTTTCACTTTTAAGATGCAATCTTGTATGTCCTCCTTCTATCAAATTCATGGGCTCTTATTCGAGCTTCAAATTCGGTTTCAAACCTCGGTGTAATTCTTCAAAGAAATTTGTCGTATACTTCTTATGCTAGAAAAGCTGTGCATTTAGGAAAGATAGCATTCCACAAAGTTGCGCGCTTGACCCGAGCCAGCTCGGGGTTGTCTTTTGAAACTTCAACGGTCTATTATAAATCCATTTTCTTAGGCATCGTGTGCTATGCAGCTGGCTGTTGGGCACACCGATATGAGTTGCAATATTTTAGGAGAATTATTTCAAGAGGGCAAAAGCAACTTCTCCTGGCTCTTGCTAGCTTCAGCATCAATGTTTTTCGAAACAACAACCGATTTTCTACGACCTTTACGAAATTCATCGTTGAGCAAACTGCGGCCTCAATTGAATTTCGTATACCATCGATAAATACTGGTTCTTTTTGGTGCTTCATCGTCAAAAGTCGAATTAAGTTCATGAATGCATTGTTGTTGAGTTAATTTGTTGTTGAGAGAAAGTTGCAAAAAAATAATAGCATTAAAATGTTCACGTATTAATTCCATTTTTGAACTAATATCAAATTTTGAAATAACTGTAACCATAAAAATACCAACCGTATAAAAAAACTTTTTGAGTAAATATAGCTTCTAAAATGTCAAAGTCTACGATAGATGTATCAGTTCCTAGATAGCAGCACAAGTGATGCCAAATTTAAAATATAAAAGGCAACCCTCGTACACTCTAAGTTCTACTGAATTTCACACTTAATTCAAAACAGTATTTTTAGTTATGGCACCCTTGCTGGGGGATGAGATATATCATGATAAATATCGTAGTATTTAGTGTAGTATATTATGATATACAACATGATATATTTGTTATGTAATATATACCGTGATATATATCGTGTATATGAAGTGATATATAGCGTGATATGTATCGTGATATTTATCGTGATATTTATCGTGATATATACCGTGATATTTGTCGTTGTCTTTATCGTGGTATTAATTGTGGTCTTTATCGTGGTATTAATCGTGACATGTATCGTGATTAACATCGTGACATCTATTGTAATATATATCGTGATATATATTACGATATATATTTTTCTAACCCTGTTTATAAAAGTTTATTATTCTATTTTAATCAATTGAACGTTGATACAATTACAAGTGACTTCGATCTTGAAATAATACATTTGATGACATACGCCTTATGTCATTTCGATTATCAGTGGGTGTAAAGAATTGAGATCACTATTATGTAATTAAAAATGTCTGGATTTTTCTCACGGTTTCTTCGAGGTCACTACGTTTTTATAAAGGTCAAAAATCAAATCACTCAAAATTTATTCAAAACGTATCCGTCAGAATATATTATTAGATCAATTAATAATAAATAGTTCAAATTTTGACGATTCTGATTTACATTATGATACAGGTGTGATATAAACCTCGATTTTTAAAACATGGTTAAAAAAACTCCACTAGTCCCTTTTGTAAGAAAATTATTTTTTTAAAGTATATTCTTTTATGTTTTTAGTAAAAACGAACAGTTGTAATTTATTTGTGTTATATTTTTGACAGTACTGGTTGTGCCTGAACAATTATAACGCCACAGGTCCGAAATCGACGTTTTTGAGTGTCTGAAAATATTTTCTATCCGCACAATTGACGGAATGAATGTGTAAATGTGATGGGGCCTTAAAAACAAAAACGACAGTTTTATACATTATTTTTTTTAAACTTTGACCCAAGAAATAATAGTAGCACAATTATCATTAGGTCATTGTTACCTCTGAAAACGTTTAAAACTAGATGGAACAAGTGAGCGAAATTCAAGTTATCGCTTTGTTTTTGCGATTTGCAAATGCATGATTAGTTTACAATTAGCGCAGATGTAAGTGTAAGTTCTTTCCCTTAAAAACGATTTAATTTAGTTGTGCCACTGTTGATGAACATATTTAGTGGTTAGCGAGTTTTCTTACAATGTTTGCGACGCCGGGAAGGTCAATATGAAATATTGATTTCAAAAAGTATTTTTTTCACTAGGTTAATTATTTGATTCCAGGTCGATGAAGGATACAGTTATGAGTATAAAATAGAACCAAGTCCGAAATGAGTGTTTTTAACTGGGTGAATACTTTCGAGTAAAAATCCTGCAAAAGGGAATCGAGCGAAAAAAAAACCATTTCGTAATTTAGTGGTTATTGCGTTCGATTACCATGCTTAAGCTCCCTGGTTCGATTCCAGGAAGGGTCGACATTAAACGATTTATAAAGTGGTTTTTCACTGCAATATTTCCTTGTCTTTGGACTAGTACCTAAAGCGTATAACTGATCAACTTGCCTTCCTTCAACAGGGGATGGGGATATTCTGTATTTTACTTTGCACTATCAAATGAAAATAATGGTTTGTTCGTGATGATAATAATATTTTTGTTCTCGAACTAGCACCTGCAGCGTAAGACAGATGACTCTACCTTCATGTTACAAATAAATAATCGAAATACGCTATTAGGCATAGAATTAAAAATAGTTCAGAAGGAGCGTAGAATCATATTTGAATACATCGGACTGTGTCCAATAATTCCCCCACTTAGACACACTTTCGCCGCGCGCATACTTAAAGTCACCGAGTAATATTGCCAGATTGAGAAGAATATAACCATAACACAAATGTAGGGTAAAAAAAAACAATGTTTTAATTTTTCTAAAATTTTATTGTGCACTCGAAAACATTGATTGACACAACAGAGTAGACAAGTAAAGGGTCATTTAATAAGAGTAATTGAATTAATGAACTTTGAACTTAAAATATAAAACAAATTTTATTTTACATAAGATGGATATTTTTATATCATGTCAAATAATATTTTATGTTTTAAAGATAATATCGGCCAAATGTCTACCACGGCGTTGTTTAATCGGAGGTTCAATTTTCATTATTTCTCTTTTTATATGAGCAAAGTAGGGTAAAAAAAAATACTATCCTGGCAACACTAACGAAATTTCCATTTTGTTTCTTCGACAATCTGACAAATGGAAAAAAAAAAATTAAGTAATGCATTTGTGACAAACACATTCATTTGATAATTACACATGAAATGTGATTGCATCCTGTTTCTTTAAGATCCTAGCAGTATTTCTACACTTCAAAAAGACACAACACGGCATGGTTAAATTCGAATCAGGAGTTGCGTACTGAGTGACGTTTACAAGGAAACTAATGGGTCAAAACATTAATTGATACATTGCCAATCTATATAGCGGGAGAAAATTATACGGAGACTTTACTAAAATTAAACGAGGACTTAAACAGAATATCTGAGTGGCTCAAAATTAATAAACTTCAGCTTAATGTTGGAAAAACAAAATACATGGAGTTAGGAAGGAAAAAGCCAAACCCAAGGATGAATGCACTTATTGATAATGAAACCATAGAAAAGGTTAATGAATTGAAATATTTGGGGATAATACTTGATTCAAAATTGACATTTAATGCAAATTTTGAACACGTTAATAAAAAAATATCAAAAAAAATATTTTTCCTTAGAAGATTGAGAAATAAATTAAATAAAGATACTGCAGAACTAATTTACAAAACAATCATTCTTCCACATATAGATTACTGCTCAACAATATTATTTTTAGCAAACGAAGGAAATTTAAATAAACAAGAAATTTTACAAAATAAAGCGATGAAAATAGTTTTTAAGAAAAATAAATATAGCAATGTAAAAAAAATGAGAGATGAACTAAAATGGTTATCTGTAAGAGGGAGACTTAAATTTAATATGTTGATATTTATACATAAATTTTTTCACGATAAATTACCAAAATATTTTAAGGATAAAGTTGTCTTAAACAAAAATTGTCATGAATATGCTACAAGACAAAAGGATAAAATAAGACTACCATTATTGAAAAGAGCTGAGTCGCAAAATTGTTTGATGTATAAGGGTTTAAAAATGTATGATGAGATGCCTGAATGTATGAAGAATGAAAAGTGTCTGAAAGAATTTAAAAATAAATGTATAAGTTACTGTAAGGAAATATAAATATATATAGATGATGTAAATGTACATAATAGTTTATATTAGTTTTAATATAAGCTAACTTAAGAAAAAAATAAATAAAAAAAATTTAAAAAACGGAAACCTACTCATTTATGAGTAGTTGAGTTGCCTTCTGTTTGATGTGCGTATGCGGTTTCTGGACTTTTCATAATTCTACGCTATTAGGTATATTAAAAAAAAAACAATCTTGATTTAAGGAAATCTAGATTCTGAGATATTTGTGAAAAACTTAGAAAAAATAATTGTAAGATTTCTAATTATACTTCACTAACTCAATGGAGAATGCTTAGTTTGGGTAGGTAAGTATGTTTTTATGTGTAGTTTATTTTGGCATCAATAACTAATTCTCCGTTTTTAGTGGAGATTTCCAAGTTTGCTTCTAATACACTCATACTATGAAGGTATAAGAAGCAAACTTACATATAACTTATAAGGGATATTATCCCTTCCAATTTTCAGGGCCAAGAACTTCTTAATTTCCTCCAAAGAATTGGATCGTGGATGAAACAAAAGCCGAATACTGAATCAGTATTTTTTTTTATTTATTTATTTTTTATTTTCTTTTATTCAGGAAACATACAGTACAGTTACAAAGTTTAATATTTTACACAATTGGACTTAATTCTAATGGACCAGTGAAGTTTCCATATTAAAAAGCAATTAAATGTAATGTTAATTATGAAAGTATAAAAAAGAGAAGGAAAAAGAAAACATAAATGAAAGTTGTTTAAAAATTTAAATTTAAGTGAAAAAAATATATTTTAAGGTTTGTAGTTTGTAGTGAGTATTTACAAATGGAAATAATATTAAAAATGAAGAAAATTTGTAAGAGTAATTAAGAATTAAGAATGGAAATAAAGAATGAAAAACATGCTCAGATGTAAAAATAAAATAAAATAGTAATAACATTTTTTTTAAAAAAGGAAAAACATAAAGACATATTTTTTTTTCGAGAAGAATCTTTAAATGAAATGTAAGACAGTAAATTTAAATTTAGGTCAATTTAAAAAACATCTTCAAAATTAATGACACATTATAGTAAGAGTAGCAATATATTGATTTTATTAACATATATAATATAAGTAATTAAAAGTAGTTTAAATGTATAAAAAAGTATAAAAACATGCCAATGGCAGCAGAAAAAAAGAAAAAATAAAGAAGGAATAACAAGTATAGCAAGTAATCATTTAAAATTTGAAATAGCAATATAAGGAGAAGATTTTAAAGTATGGGAAGTTATCACTTAAACAGCTAATAACGGTCACGAGAGTAAGCTCTGATAAAATATTAATTCATTGAGGATTATTCTGATCACATTAATCATCAAAACTAATTAAGTAAGAGCAATAAAATTGAAATAATTGTGATGCCCTATGCGTAATTGAAATTGACAGGAAAAAAACATCATTGTTCAAAGCTGTTACAGACTAAAATAAATAGTATTAAGAAAATATCACATACTACGAATACCGATTTAAATATATGAAATGGATTTACAATAATTAATTGTATTTCCAAAATCAATACGGATACTATTGTGGAGAAATGTTTTCATACATAAATGTAAAAAGATTTAAAAAAAATAGTTTCGTAGAAAAACGCGACGTGTTTGCCCCTCATTGTTGTGACGTTAAGATTTGAGATATTGTTCTTAACAAAATTCAATGGAAGTAACAAAAAAACATTAATTGTGACGTGTTAGGGGCGTGGCCGAAGGAATGACCGTTTTCGCGAGAATTCAAAATTACAAATTTAAAAATATCTTTTGTGCCACTAACATTTTTTTTGTTGTTACTGGACAGTATTTTATTGACTTTTATTGCTTTAAAAATGTAAAAAAAGTGATAACTCCCTTTTGCCATAAATTAAAGGTTCGAAGGTATGATATTTTATGATAATTCAACAAGTTACCTTATGAAGAATAAAGGCTCAAAACACGCATAGGCATGTATGAACCAACATTGATAAACGTGCCGTATTGAAATCTGCAAATCTGCATTCTGCACCGTCATCATTCTCTTTCTGCACTTAATGATGCATGGGACACTGCATTGGTACACCAACCGCAGTGTATCTTGAATATTTTTGTGACATTAAGATAATGATTCTTATGCTTCGGGTACCAGTCCAGAGACTATGAAATATTCTAGTGTAAAAACACCTTTTCAAATAAATATTTCATTGCGACCACGTCGAGAATCGAACCCGAGACCTCTTGCATGGCAGGCAAACCACATACCATGAGGCCGACGCGCTTATTTACACTAGAATACTTCAAAGTCCCTGGACTTGGAATTGAAGCGTAAAACTGATCATGTTACATAAAAGTAACAAAAAACGATTAAAAAACGCTGCGATCAGTGTGCCAATGCAGTGCCCTGTGCACTATTTGATGCGGAAAATTAATGATGATATTTATTCAATGTGAGGAAATAATTTTTGTTTTAACGTTTATCATGCTGTCATCATCGGAACGCGAAATTCAGCGTATCTCAAGCAGTTGTTACACGTTCGTAAGGTGATCTGTCTTACGCTGCAGTTACGAGTCCGAAATATATAATAATATATCATCATCATCTTCAAACTCTTATCCATATCTGATGGTGCATTAGGTACTGTACTGGTAAAATGTAGCGTATTTTGATCATCTGTTTTAAGAAGGCAAACTGATCAGTTACACGCTTTCGGTGGTAGTTCAAGGATAATTTAATTTCGTAAACCTTAAAAACGAACATATTACAACAGAGATGAAGAACATTTAAGAGAAGGTAATATAGAATTCTAGGCATCTACAGGGCTAATGACCTGTCAATGGCTGGTTTAAGTGGCCACTTTACACAAAAATTTGGACAAACTCAAAATATTATTCTTAACAACGAACATTTTATACCGACCTTTCCGGGAGTCGAACCCAGGACCTAGGAAGCACGGTTGGCGAACGCACAAACCACTTAACTAAGAGACGGGGTTTTTTTGACTTGCCGAATCGAACAATCATCCAGCGTTCTGGTTTTAATTCATTAGGATCATTAGGAAAAAATTAGGATCTTCGACATGTTTTTAAATTTATTATCTTTTAAACACAATTTCTCAAGGCAAATATACTTATAATGTTTCGTTTCATATCTTGAGTCATTAAAGTCTAATTTAATTGGTATGCAACCGATCTCCAAAATATAATTGCAGTATTAAATTCAATTGCCTTAATAACCGGATGATCTTTAAAAATGGACAGTAAATTACTGTTGCTAACTGCCAGTACAAGTTAAATGTGCTACACTCGCAAACGATAATTGCAAATTTATAGTAAAAAGTTAACAAAAATGGCATTAACATAAATTATCGGCATGTAGAAAATTAATAAAGTACAATGATTATTATTTTATTCATATTTTATTGTATTGTGAGCATATAAAAGCTTTTGCATGTATGTAATACGAATTTATTAATACACCACGCCATTCAAATCATCATAATCATCCCACTTTCCGCACTCAAAGGTGGATAGAGCACTAGGTGTTATGGTTGTTATGGTTATTGCCTGGCATTAAATAAATAAATATAAAATTAAAATGTAATTTCAATGCAATAAATATCAATCCACCCTATATTATCGGGCTGTGTACTCGTATATTTTGTCCATGGAGTGAAATGGGCCGTAAAGTACAGCATTTTTTTATCTTTATATATATGATTCTTCTGTACGTGTAATTAACTGTCACCTAACTCCTCCTAAACGGCTTAACCGATTTACGTGCGATTTTCAGCGAAATGTAGATCTTTGCGCTGCGCGTGTTCGTAAATATTAAAATGTTTAATTGAATCTGTAAAAAAAAGTTAGAAACATAATTAAATGTTTAATTGACTTACCGGGGGGCTGTTAATGTATTTACAAAAAAAATGGAAGGGTGTTGTTTTTTTTGTAAATAAAATCAGTTTGTTTTTATATACCACTTATATTTTTATTAATTGACAACCAACTAGTTTCGGCAATACTATGCCTGCTTCAGGATTAATTACAAACAAGCATAACATGTATAAAAAATTTACAATAATAAGGGTAGAGTGGGCGTGGCTACGGGAGTAGAGAGAAGAGGGGGTATGTATGTGAATTTAGTGGATTTATTGTGGACTTATTATTGAATATATGAAATAATAATGTTCCACAACGTAAGTGCTTCAAACATCAAAAATACTATTTTTTTGTTTTTAAAAAAAGTTTGTTTTTGAATGTTTACAATCAACATTCACTTTTTATGGATCACAATCAGATTATTTCTTTATATTCGTTGTAATTTCTACAAATTCATTTATTTTTACTGGATTTTCAGTAATACTAAGGTAATATTAACTGACAATCAATACATTTTGGAAAATCGCATTCATGAATAAAGTGCACCCCTGTGGGTGAGAAGAGACGAGTTTGACATTTGCAAAAAGAATTCTATATTTGAAAGTGAATTATTTTATGTTTTGGAATTCAATCATAAACAAGTACCCGGGTACCTACTTATCAATGAAAAGTATTTTTCCCGGCATAGCATAGCAGGCAAGCCAACGTTCGAGCAGGACAACGACCGTCGGGTCCGCTGGTTTTATATATGTATATTAATGGCATCTTCAGGAAAAAGAAGAATACAATTTTGTGTGTAAAATAGAACCAGAGTCCTGGATGAATGTTTTCAACTCGATGGCGATGGCTGCTCTCAAGGAAAAATCCTGACTAAGTCGAGTGGAGATAAGGCCGTTTTGTTGTGTAGACGCATTCATCCACTATTCATGAGGTCCTTGATTTGATTCCTGGCAGAATTTGATGTAAAATACTGATTTGGAAGGTTTTTCATTATTTCATTTTCATTGGACTAGTATCTGAAGCGTAAGACTGGTCATCTGACCTTGATCGAGGTCCAAGATTCGCATCTAATTTGATTCCTGTTTTCTAATATTGAGTACAACTCTGGTAAATAATACGAAAGCAAATAATGTTTATATATTATAAAAATAAAAAAATTCATAAACAACAAAAAAAAATAGTTGTTATAAAAACTAATAATAAATAAAGTAGTTTTTTCAATCGGTAATTTTTTTACGTCCCTTGCATAAATCAACAAATATTTCCGATTTATACCAGCAAAGATGTCGCTCATTAAAATCGTATTCCTATAGCTTCCTTCACTCGTTTGCCTTGAAGGAGATTCGTCCTTGCTCGACTAACAGGATGATCCAACTGCACGACTGTTGAATCGATTTTAAATTACATACAATTTAAACAGTACACCTTGCGGAATTCAAAATACTGCTTATTTAAGGTATTTAGCCGTGACATCAGCTAGCTACCTGTCATTTGAAGAAACGTTTTACAAACCCGACATATGCCCTTATTACCCTATGCTCTATGTTTACGATTTTTTTTTGTAAATTTATTGATATTATTTTAAATTTGCTAGAATTCCACCCGTCCATGCGCTTTGTAGCTGCACGATGATTGGTTATCTAGCTTTCATACTATTGTACTGGTATTTCAAAACAAAATTAAAACATATAGATATATATATATATATATATATTAACAAATTACAACAGGGATGGAGAATACCTTAAATAAGATAATATGGAGGTCTAGGCATTTACAGGACTTATGACCTGTCATTGGCTAGTTTAAGTTGCCACGTTACACACTGTGTAACATTCACCATTTTGCCTATGTTCGAAGATCCATATTTCTTCAATTCTTCCATTAGTTGATTTTAGTGAAGTTAAAGAGCTAAAACCTTTATTTTTGTGAAGAGAATCATCTGACTAAATTATTTCACATACAAGTCAACGCCTGAAAACAATTTTTCAATTTATAAACTTCTTCTTAGACCAGTTGGTTTCATTACAATATTTGAGTTTGTCCAAATGTTCGTAGACAAAACACTGGATTTCACTCCCTCGGGAGTCGTTTAGATTAACAAATTACAACAGGGATGGAGAATACGTTAAATAAGGGAGTATGGAAGTCTAGGCATTTACAGGGCTTATGACCTGGTTTAAGTGGCCACTTTACACACTGTGTAACATTCACCATTGTGCCTATATTTGCATACATATATACATGTTTATACACATATATAAAAAAAAAATTAAATTTTTCTTCCATAACTCATTTTAAATCATGTATTTTAGACATGTTATAGAAGAACAAAACTAGATATCACGCCTTGTATTCTACATAGAGTTAATTAAGCCATAGCCACACAAGAGTTAAACTCGACATGGTTCCCGCACTACATATGACAAATAACAAAATGATACATCCGACTACGACACGGTACAAACTACAAGTACATAAGCACATATTTTTTTCTACACAACAAATAATTTACCCTAAAGATAGCTCTTGCAACGGTAGTAGGTACGAACCCCATCCAAAAAAGACGATACATATCGGTGGTATTTTAATTATCATTCAATGGTAACATTCCTAATATCGAATAGCATTTTAAGTATCTTTTGATTTCAGTGTATTTAATTTGCGAATGCGGAGCGTTTCAAAGTTAAGTTGAATTCTCACGAACCTGTCGCATAATATTGTTTAGATTATAGTGCTGTCATGATTATATGAAGCAGCTATTTCTACTGTTACGCAACAACGTTAGTTACTTGTTTGCATCATCTGCATCTGCAGTATACCTATACCAGCGGCAACTTACGATGGCACTTTACAAAACACAGATTACAATAGTATTGTGGCATTTTTTTTCCTTTTTTTAAAAATACATAATATAAACATTTTCAATTTATGTATTTTTTACATTTGTTTATTTTTTCATACATATATTACATTACATAAAAATATAATTAAAATAATATATTTTAGAAAATACATCTTAAAATTAAGCTAAAACGTGAATTGGAAAAAATGCCCACAAAGACTACAGCGTCTGAGCGTGAGCCATTCCTTGTTTAATTATTAAAAAGTTTTTAGCACATATATATGGTATGACGTGACCATGAAAAGAAAGAAAAGAAAAATAAAAGAAAAACCAAATTAACATATGCTGATATTACGAAAATTTGATTTATTTGCAGTATGCATTTTTTTTTGTATGTGTCTATCTGCTCTTTCCATGCTTATCCAAGACCTCAAACCTACTTTAAACTTTACTAGTAATTTAATGTTTCGTAGTTCTTTGGTTAAAAGATTATTCATATTCATTCAAAATTACACTAATTTAGATAAAAGTGAACTTATTAAGACTTTTTAGGCTTTGCTCGTGTCAAGCCATAATAATTAGCAATAAAAAATACGTAGAAAAATTAATTAGACTAAAATAAATTGACATGTGATGCAATATAATAACAATACAGAAAAACAAGGTAGGTATAAGTAATAAATAATATAATTCCAAAGAATACAATTTAAAAAAGATAATCAGACCTTAATATAAATTATACGAATTTCGATTCATACATAATAGAACATACAAAATAATAGTATCATTGAAATCAACAAAGTAATAGTTAAATACAGTAGTTTTGAAAAAAAAAACTTGCCTTTTATCAATAAAAAAAATAATATATATATAAAAACATAATTGAAATGATAATTGAGATGTGTTTTCTATAAACTCACTCAACACTGTAGTAAAAAAATAGGAGTTATAAATAATATGCCAAATACGATTGGGTGCTAAATTAAATTATACAAAAATTCTGTAAAAAGCAAATTAAAGCAAAAGTAATTTTTTAAAGTATTTATTTCTACACACTTTGTATTTTTTGTATGGTAAAAGGCACCGCGTGCCACATATAGAAACTAGTAAATACCAATTTTTCAATATCGAAATGTCATGTATTTTATTTAGAAAGTTGTAAAAAAACACTTGTTATAACTTACATTATAATCAATATGAACAAAAATAATTTAAGTAAATATATTAAATTAGATTCAGAAGCATTATATTTCCAATTTTATTCGTATTTTCCATTATTCATTTGATTAAATTGTTTGAGTAGCTTTTTATGCATCTCTCTGTTTTTGAAGTTCACGCAAGCGTTGTTGTAAACCATTATTGGTTAGCTTTGTTAAATATTTTTATTTTATTTGGCATGATGTTGTCTATTTTATTTATTTATTGTTAACTTTCACTACAAAACGATATTCTCAATCGTTTACTTCACATGATGTTTTATTATTCATATTTTCTTATTATTCTTATCTGGTGATCCATACTTAAAATATTAAACAATCTTCCATCAGATAGGATAAATAGAAATGTATTTACGACTAGCTTAGTTTAATGCTGATTGAAAATCATTCTCTATTAATTCGCACACTCTATTCACCACGATCTAAATATCCAAAAAAACAAACCGCCTGGTCGTTTCCACGTGGATATCAGCAGAGAGGATAAAATGCTACTTTAGTCTGTCTTTGCA
Source organism: Micrasema longulum (assembly GCF_059751315.1). Lineage (NCBI taxonomy): Eukaryota > Metazoa > Arthropoda > Insecta > Trichoptera > Brachycentridae > Micrasema > Micrasema longulum. Next base: position 1,112,943 of record NW_028277276.1, read on the forward strand.
TACAAATCTCACTTCCTCTACATTCATATATCTGTTTATGCACCCACGACAATTATTCCGATTTTTTTACATGTTCATCTTGTTTTCGTTTTCGGTCTTCCTCGTTTTTTTCATTCATCAACATTCACATCGTAAATCCTTCTAGCCGTTTTTTAACTGTCCGTTCAATTTACATATCCAGACCAAGGTGGCAATCCTTTCTTGATTTAGTCGATAACGCTTGTGTCAGCCTAACATAATGTACGAATCTTGACGCACATCACTCTTTCATTTATCGTTACTGTTCAAATTATGTTTTTTCATCTATTGATATATCTAACATATTCCTTAATTTATTTAAAAATAAATTTCGATTCATTCTATCTGGCTGCGATACACTCCTTCTTACATTTTTAATTATGCTTACCCTTACACACACCTGAACCCTTACTCTTATAAAAATACACATATATACACACTTTCTCATTCATCATTATATACATTATTTGTTTTAACGGAATAGCTAAGCTTCATGCGCGGTCCGTTCATAGAACGCATGGAACGATTGGTTCCCCTACATTTTGGCAAATAATGTTTATAAAATAGCATATTTAATAAACTAATTATCAGTCGTAATACCTAACATTAAAATTACTATAAACACAGTATGTAATAGTAATTTGATTAATAATCGCGAAAAATTGTGAAGGAATTTTACTATCGCCTTAAAAAATATGTTAAAAGTAACGTAGCTTCCGGCACACCCATTTACCAGCGCTGTCAAGCGCGTACTGATCGGCAAGTACTTGCTACTGGCTGGCTGGGTATCGATTTAAAGAACGATCGCGATGGAAGCCAATTCGAAATTCCATTCCAGCGCCGTACTGAGCGCGCAGTCCGGGCGCAGGCGCAGACTTAAATTCTCACTAGGCAATGGAAGCAATCGAGGCATAACAATACATTATTTTTCATGTAATCCGAACGCAATACCGCGCCGCGCCGCACAGAACAGAGATGCAATTTTGGTATTTTGGCGCTGGGCACAATAGTTTAATAATTATTTTGTGGTAGAGAAGGAATACAAAATTAAATCTAGAATTTAATTCAAACATTACATCAATATAATGTTGATTCGTCATAAGAAAAAAGTAAATAATCTACTACATATATTAATATTTTGGGTTCAAATAACGACCAATTATTTTTCGTTGAAAAGCCACGTTTTTTATCAAGATAATATTTATTTTGGTTTCACTGCATTTTAGTCAAATAAAATATAATTCCACAAAATACTTTGCAGTTTTTTATCGTAGTATTATAGTGAAGTTGGTTAATTTGTTATTACAATTTATTACTAGATATGTAAAATTAATGTTTTTATTTCTAATCATATGTATAAAGTATTAAGTTTGCCAATGACAGGTCATAAGCCCTGTAAATGCCTAGACTTCCATATTCCCATCTCAATTTTTTTTCCCTCTCTGTTGAAATAAATTTAAATATTTAGTTTGTCTTTAATTTTTTAAAGACAGTGTATATTATTATGTACCAATTACTTGTATATTAATTGTTTCCCTAATCAAAAACTCCACCGCACGCCCTGCTAAGCTTCTATTTGAGAGGCTTGTCAGCAGGAGGGAAAGAGAGAATTTGGAAGGAATTTATGAAAAATACACTATAACACCCTGACCAACCAAAGAAAAAATCTTTCATAGTTTTTTTTCTTGCAACTGGCGGGAATTAAACCCGCGGCTTTAGTTTCACTATTGGCCGTCTGTGCAAAGGCACCTGTCACTCTTGATAGAGATTAGATAAATTATATCTCAGGCGGTACGTCACTATTGCGGCGCCTACATCAACAAAGTACGATATTTGTTCTTTACATTTAGCTGTCAATATTTATAGAACTTCGGAAGCCTGCAAACGTCAAATGTGCCATGATTCATTTGCCGCTGGTACAAGTACGGTTGAATCATTTACGCGATAATATTTCAAGTAATATAATTGATGGGCCACCGATTTTATATTGAAAATACTAACTGACTTAACATTTACGTCCTGGAGAATAAAAAATACACTCCTGTTTGTGAAACAGAACCAAAATCCTGGACTGGTGTTTTTTACTCTCATGTATTTTTTTAAATCTATACTGGGTGCGGATAGGAAAATTAATGATAATTTGAAAACACAGTTATTCTTTAAAATTTCACGTTGGCTTCGTAACACAGCAAAAATTTTTTTTCGCGAAGACTTTTTTTTTGTATGATAGACCGTGGCTGTAGATATTTGATTGGTATAAAAAGTTAAAAATGTGTCGAAACGAAATTTCTCAAAAAGTGTTAAGCTCATTCTACCACCACGTGTAAAATCTAGGGTTCCATTTTTTTTTGTAAATTAGTGAATATCAAAAAAATATACATGCATTTTGCATAGTAAGTATAAATAGTAATAATTTTATGTGTTACTGTGATAAAAAGTGCCCACTTCAAAGTGATTATAAACTTACATAAATCCCAATTCAAGCCAAAAATTATAGCTTTAACATGATTTCAAAATTGTTTTTGACAATAAATAAGACGGTATGTTTAACGATCGTCTGTATTTATCTACCGATTGATTACAAAGGCAGCTCCTTTAACACTCATAAAGATAGCAAAACAGATGAAAAAAATGTAATAACTAATTATTTGTTGATCGTAGCAACATTATTTACGCCTTGATGTATATTGTACTCGTATGTTAATAGGGCAGAATAAAGCCAGATTATTTTTTGCATCTAGGAGTTTGTTCTCCTAACTGACAGTTACGTCGAAATTTAATTAGATTTCAAAATTTACGTATCCCTCTCTCATATTTTTAATAGGCTTTTAAAAAAAAGTGCTAACCTCATAACGATTAAAAATATAAATAAATTGTAATGAAAGAAAAAATTGCTGAGTGGAACAAAATTTTGTAACACTTTTAATGTGTAGATATATAAAATCGAGGGGTACTAGACCCGTCGGTACAATTCGATGTACTTACATCAAAACTTGATGGTGGGGGGGATCGGTAGTGTATCTGCGTAATCGGTAGGGAGAATTTTATCTTCAACTATGATGTCATACTGAAGCTTTGTCACTTTGATGCGTAGATATGTGTACCGTGACGTACGCTTCCCCTTGTTTCATATCGATGTACAGCGCCCTCGGGGTGTTTTTTACAAAAATGGCGGTATGTAAATTATCCATAATAATAAAGTACTTACTCCTACATATGTAGAGCCATCCATGATTTATTTGATGAACGTATGAATACATATACGGACCTGAAACAAACAAGAAAAAAATTAAAATTAACAATGTTTTTAGTCATTTCAAATCTTATAGACTAATACTTGAATTTAACCCAATTAGGATTTTTTTTTAAATTTAAAAATCGTTGAAAATGGCCCCTTAATTAATATTTTTGGGCAAATCATAAGAACGCAAATATTTATTTTTATAAAAAAAAGAGTTCTTATCCAGCAGTGCAATTCTGAAAGCTCTTAAGGGGGTACAAACAGCGTTCAAGATAGCAGTGCTGATATCTTTTCCTAATGTAATGCCTTAAATACTTTCTTTTAATGGAAAGTTATTCGTTATTTTTGGGGTTCAAACCGTCATGCGTCATTTGGGTCGCATTGAGTCACATCTTGCTAAAGGGTGTGATTATATTAAATGCTGCGAATGCCCAGTTGCATTTCGCCGGCAACACTTCTGACTAGTTCAACTCGTTAGCGTCCACGTCGCGAACCTTGGGCAATGGGATCATACTTATAACGGTGTGATCACAGAAGATAACGAGAGGATGAAAGGCAAGTTTCTGGCGCCTCCAAACCAGAACCAACCAGCTAAGGGAAGGTAACCCCGACAGAAAAATCCACCAGAGAAGGCAACGGGAAACCACTCTGGTAATCTTTTCCTAGGAATCACTGTCGCGAGTACATCTAACAAGCAATTGTCCTGGCTTCAGAGTAGCGTAGGACCGAGAAGCTTTCGCGGTACTAATCGCCAACGTTGGGGGGACCTGATAAGGCACTTAAAAGAGAAGAAGAAGTAAAGTTATTTCAGTTCAATCAAAAATAATTTTATTTATTTATTTAATTGCTCATATTTTAACAATCGCGTTTCTTTTCATTAACACATATTTTTTTTACGTCGTATTACAGGTTTTAAAGCAGACTTACCAAGAAAACCTTAGTAAGTCTAAGTAAGGGAAGTAATTTGATATCTCGGTGTTTATTTAATTGGTGATTTAATATATTGCAACAAAAATACGCAAAATGTCTTCACAATGGTATTGAGTTTTATTGCAAATGTAATTATGTAATATTATCCAAAATTGAAACAAAATGGTTAATTTATTCAACTACGCCAGAAACAGAATTTGTTTCAAAATGTTATTATACGGTAAGGTGTTTCGCTTTATAAGGACATTGTTAAACATTATTATCGAATTTAAATTAGTTCAAATCATTGAATTACACAGTGTCCCAATAAGGAAAAATGCGTTATAAAATATTATGAAACCAAATTTGTTACAATCGTAAAATATATCTATTATGTTTTAGTTCGTAAAATTGAACCAATAATATGTAGAATTCTGCTAGCTAGCTCTCTCGATATTATAGCGCGAGTGGGATTTTTGCCACTGATTGACTTCCTTCCTCGGATGGACTGCTGCGACACCAATTAGCAGGATTCAGAGCAGCATGACCAACTTCCATCAAGCTAAAAAAAATTGGTAGATTCAGAAAAACGGCTGAAGAAAAGTCCAAACATTGTAATCAGCCAATTTGGAACACTGATGAAAATTGAGATTGTGGCAGCATGGGAGCAGGACGCTTAAGTTCCATTCTTCCTAATTTAGTTACTAATACTACTAACTGTTTTATGTTTTGTACAAAATCTTAATAAAGATATATTATCTCTAAAACCTTTTTGGTTTTACCTCGAATGTTTCCATTTGTTTTATATTGTTAACATATATTTTTTACGTTTTCTTAATTGTTTAATATGTACAATTTTCTATACTTTGTAATGTTTTATGTGTTTTTATTTTTATTATTATTTATCACGAGAAGCCATAAAAACAAATTACCGTGGTGAAATACAGCACAAAACATCCAGCTTGAGAAAAATCAAATTAATTTGTTTGTTGTGTTTTCACATATATGGATGGTTGAGTATTGCGCTACCCGGCCAATCGAGCTGGAATAAAAATATACTAATTGCGGTAGTACCAAACAAAATGGATTGAAAATAGACGCACTGTATCTGAATTATGCTATTTACATAAATAATTAAATAATAAAGTAAACTCTTTTAACCTACTCTCCAAAATAAATCTTAATGTCCCCTTTCGCGTGACAAGAAATAAGTATTTTTTCCATCTGCCAGTCTGTAGCACTAACTATGCACAAGACTCTTTCCTCTATCGTTCTTGCTCTAACTATAACGTTTTTTTTTCATTTATTGATATATTTAACATGCCACTCAATTTATTTAAAAATAAATTTAGACATATTATTTCTAGCTGCGATACGATCCCACTTACTATTTAATGATGCTCACACTTACACTCACCTGAACACTTACTCCCACAATCATACATATAAACACACATCTACACTTACTCTCATACAAATACACATAAACACATCCTTTCGTTGTAACACAATTTAATAATATGTATGATTTTTATTTAGAAACTTCGCTGGTCTGCCAGAAAACGTATTTCTTTCTCATATTACAGTTAGCATGTGTAACGTGCTTTTCATTGACTTTTTTTCTTCAAATTGTTGAAGGCAACACTGTATTTTCTATTGATTTATTTATTTAACACTTTATGTACATATACAATATATATATACATATAAGGGCGGGCATATTGCCTTAAGGCCATTTCTTACTACCTCCCCAAACCGTTTAATTTGAGAAAATTACAAATACATGGACATATTGAATCTTACAATTTTATACAAAAATTAAAAACAAAGATTAACAAAATAAAAATATGTAAAAAAATACCACTATACTACGAATATAAACAAATAACACTAAACTTTGAAGAGAGGAGCGGGTATGAGAAGGAAAGAAGAAGGATAAAGGAACAATTTAAATGTTTAGATAGTGACATTTCAATCTTGACTTAAATGTAAATAAAGAAGGGGCGTCTCTACTATATAAGTGGGTAGATTATTCCACAATCGAGCGGCTACTACTGTGAAAGAGGAGACAAGAAAATAAATAAATAGAGCGATGACAGGGTATTAAAAGGGTTCTCTCGTTACTAGAACGAAGAGATAGTCCGTGTTGCGAAAGAAGTTGGAAGAGCTCCCTCAGATAAACAGGCGAAGTGGCAAAGCTGTCTAAGATTAGTATGGGAATAACTTGTCTATTTATTAAGCGTCAGTGCATAAATCTAGATGTTTTCCAATTTTCCTTTTTAACTGGGTTGTTTGCTTTTGAAATATATCGACACTTGTTAAAATGCGATGACGTCACGCATATTCGTGCAGCGCATTACAGCACATGCGCAAGTCTAGTCAAGGTCACCCAAAGTAGATCATCTCTCTCTACTCTAATAATTAGATTCGACTATAGATCCCCGCAGGCTCCTAATTCTTAACCGACCGACAATTTGTAGCAAACGTTCGGCAGAACTCATCAAACATATATTACGTAGGACGTGGAGGTCAACCTACATTATTGAAAGTTATTGGATGTATTTTTAATGTAACGTTCACACGAGAACCGAAAAGTATTGTCATGTCCTATCATCGGACATAAAAGAAAGATCAGTATTTTGGGATATTGGTTATATATTTTTTTCTTATAATTGTAAGCGGATTTTTTTGAAAAAGTATCAAAAAAAAATTATTTTTTTTTAAACGAACTACGTTGATCGACGTCACTACTTTTTCTGAATCAACCGATAATAATTAAATAAATATATACACAAGTTATTATTTTTTATTGAATAATTTGTCTATCTTTTACGTATGTATGTGTATATATGCGCATTGGTATACATATGTATGTGTGTATGTATATTTGTATACGTGTATATATATGTTTTAATATGTATATACGAGTAAGTTTTTATTTTGTTTTTTATATTGTTTATAGTTTATTTATCTGTTCTTTTTATTAACTTGTAAATTATTACCTAGCTTGGAACGGGGTATGTACCCTTGTTAGCTAGGCAAAGTGAAAAAATATATATAAGTATGTTAAAAATGTATAATCGAATAAATAAAAATAAAGTGTTGAGATAGATATCCAGTTTACATGAAGACAATTGACCTATCAGCAGAACTCACCGAAGAAAACTTGTGGCGTAACACGTGGAGTAATTTCAAATTATATCGCTGATAATACTTAGTTTGAGTCTATTAACAAATAAAAAATTCAATTTCTTATACTTATTCTGTATTGCATATTTTTTATTTTTTACCAATAAATGCCGTATTTCAGCACTGAACTTGATCTCGAACGTGATTAACAAATAATAAAAAACACAGAAATTCCTCATTGATCAGAATGGTCGGTGTACTGAGTATTTTTAATTTACTATAGCTTATTATCAGATATAAATTATTATGAAAGTGCAATGAAATTCCAACAAGAATTGTTAGTAAAAAACATTTATATGTAGTAGATAAAAAATATTAATTAAACTACAGCTAAATAAATTAAATAACTAAAAGAAAATAAAATGCTCTTTTCATTGTCTAGAAGATAATAAAAGCTTATTTCTTTTCTGGAAATACCTTTACGAGTTGTTAATTTCCATTTAAATATAACTTTCATAATTGTTATAACATCAAGAGAGGATTATTTTGAAATAAATATCTAATTGAAATTATCGTTGTCATTAAGTACAGAGATGTACTAAATTAACATACCAATCAGATAAATGACATAATTAATTCAAAGTTTCCTTTAACACATTTGCCGCTGTTTTTCAAATCTGATTCCACTAATATGTACGTATGCCGCTTTGAAATAACTACTTAATAATTTTATGTGATGTTATTTTGCATAATTTAATTCAAACAAATTACCCATTTAGCAATATTACCTACAGTTATTTTAGCATTGGTTCGAGTAATTTATTTTACGACGCGGCTATTTCAGTTTAATTATGTATGGAATATTTCTATCAAAGAAAAGTTTTAAATTAATATGCCCATCGTTAATCCCTTGCATCAGCAATCGAGATAAATAATTAAAACAGTTATTTAAAAATGGACTATTAATTAATTTTAATAACTTAAAAAATATGTATTTTTATGATTTAAGGAAATATTTCAATTTTGTTACTGTTTTCTAAATAACTAACGAACTTCGAACCCATGTCTCTGGTCCGCGAGACCCTCACACTACCACAAAACCTCCACCCAACTCGATTTTATTACATTGCGTAAATACGAGTTAATAAAAAATCATTTAATTTAGTATAGTTAAAATGCCTTAACCTGTGTGGATGAATAATACAGTTCTGTGTGTAAAACAGAACAAGAACCCTGGACGAGTGTTTTCAACTCGATGGCTGCTCTCAAATATTAAGTCTGGAACAATAAAATCAAGTGGCGATAAATCCGATTCGTTTTGTAGTAATTGGCGAGTTCGTCTACCATTATTGAGTTCTTGGGTTCGATTCGTGTAAGGGTGGAGATGAAATATTGATTTTAAAGGTTTTTTCAACCCGAATATTTCATTGATTTCTGGACTGGCACCGGAAGCGTAAGACAAATCACATTTCGTTCGGGTAGCCAATGATCGAACTACGCTGCATTTAGTTTACCAACCACTGGGCGCGGAAATAGGGATGATTATAGTTAAAATACAGTTCTACTATATAATATCAGTAAAAATCTTTTTTTCTTTACTGATTCCTTTGATTGTAAAAAAATAACATTGAAAATGCGCGTTTTAAAACATACTTTTTTGTCTAATACTTAGTTTCAATAATAAAATCTTATTTCATTTTATTTTATCTCTAATTCCTAATATTTTATATTTATTTATATTTTCGCCACTTGACAATTGTGCAATATTTACACACATGTCCACCCTCATTCCAATATAATACCCACTCACCCACCCTCTCACTCACTTACACTCACACAAACACACTAGTATATATTGTACGTGTATTTTTGTGGATATCTGTCATTGGTTTTATTTTCTGTACATTTTATTTGTTTTGTTTTTGTTACATGTATTATTGTTGATATCCCCATAAATAAAAAAAAATAAAAAAAATCAATCTCACATTAAAATATTTTTCTTTTTTGTTATTCAATGTTTTGAAAAAAATCATTTACCTTTAAGTAATAATACCCCACTCGCATAGTGAGTCGCCCATACGGACAAAAAAACTCAAAGTTAGCTACATTTTCAGCAATGCAACGGGTCGTAGGTACTCATGTTGAGAATTGCAAGCGCAAACTGAAACCGTCCGTTACACGTTTGTTGTTAAACCAAAAAAATTTTTGTCATAGTATTTATTCAATAAAATATACACATTATTACAATTTAAATTCATTATAAAGAAAACAAAGTATTAAAATAAATTTTGTCTTGATAAACTATTCAATAATAGTTTGTCATTGGGTGCTCAGAAATTTGTTTTAATTGATAATGAAATAAAAATAGTACAGACATAATACTGTATACGTATAAAATAATGAACATAAAATAAAATTAAATAATGAATAGATAAAAATAGTTTAAATAAATATTTTTTTACAAAGTAAGAAAATAGAGTAAAATAATACAATTAAAATTAAAGAATAGCAATTTACTTGAATATATTTTAATTATAAGAAAAAAATTAAACACATTTATAAATAGTGTGGGCTCATAAATGTAATCAAAACAAGATATAAAATAAAACAAAGTAAGTCGAAAATTTCAATTCACATCTACAGAAAAAAAATAAAAATAAGAAAATTAAAAGTACTTTTTCAAATTAAGATCTAAAAAATGTAAATAAAATAAGAAAGAAATAAAAAAACTGCACAATATTGTAAAAAGGCTTCTCTTTAAGCGGGTATGGAATAATTACTCTGAGGTATTTACCGTATTAATTTTTTTTGCTTTTTTCTTACACAAGAAAAACAACAAGTGCGTTCAAATGCGGGGAATTTAGTTTAAATACAGAATGCAAAACGATTATTAGCATTTCCTCATACATACGAGTAATTGTAAAATCAAATTAAAAAGTATTTTTTTATTTAGAAATTAACCAAAGTCTTTAGATTATGGAAGTAACTTTTGTATTGAGCAAAAAATCTTTATTTGCATTGCTAGCCTTGCATTCCAAATTTTATATGAATCATTAATCAAACTTACCATCTGAGCTACATTGTAATCAATAATCGTAGTCGTATATGACGTAATGGAATCTGAGGCAGTTAATCAAATAAACTCACGAAAAGAAAATATTTTCTGATTGGCAGACGAAATATATTCAGAAAATTAAATAAAATAAAAAACCGAGATCCGAAGCAAACGTAGCGTATTCTATCCTACAATATATTTAAGAATTCGTCAAATTAACGATGTCGTCGACGTTCTACACTCAAATTAATATTTTTAAAATATATAAATAAAAAAATTAGCCACGATAAAATAATTAAGATTAACAATGTTTTAAGTACGTCCAAATTTTTGGAGGCAGGCCTCCCTAGAGTTATTTTCTCCCTAGAGTTATTTAAAGGTCAAATCTTACTCCCATTATAAAGGTTTCAGTTCTTTTTCTAACAAACAAACAAACAAACAAACCATCTCGCCGTTTCCCCGTTAAGGTAGACAGAGAGCATAGAACGCCACATCACTCCATCTTTGCATACAGATCTCGCTTCCTTTACATTCATACATCTTCTCATGCACGCTCGCCAATTTTTCCGACTTTTAACATGTCCATCTTCAAGTATTTGTTGGATATGGTCATGTCATATCTTTCTCGGTCTTCCTCTATTTCTGCATCCATCGACAATCCGTTCTTTCGCTGTCCATTCGCTCTACATGTCCAAACCAACGCAGAGCTTCTTTCTTGATTTTGTCAATAATGCTTATCTCAGCCTTATATAATGTACGGATCTCAACATTTGTGCATCTATCGTACATAGTTTTACCACACATTTACCTGACAGATCAAATTTCGACAGCATTTAGCCTACTTTCATCCCTGTTTTTCCAAAGCCATTCATTTCTTCTATATATTAGGGTCGGGACCGGGACTTCATTGTGATCTGCTAATTTTTCGTCTCGCATCTCTATTCCACAAACATCTCTATTACCTCACAAACGTCAACAGATGGAAGAGTTGAGGAATGTTGGATATTTGAACATTGGCAGAATGGTGAATGTTACAGTATATAAAGTGCCACTTAAACCAGCCAACGACAGGTCGCAAACCCTGTAAATGCCTAGACTTACACATCCTTCTCAAAAATGTTTTCCCTCTCTGTTGAAACAAATTTAATTTAATTTATTTTAGGATGTGTATACAGTTTAAAATAAATGTGAATGTTAAAAGTATTTCGAAGTCCGGCTTCCAGGATTATTTAACCTTATTTTATTTGTCCGATTTGCCGAAGTTTCACAAGTAGCATTAAAACAGAAAAATAGTAGCAATTCTAGTAAAAAATACTAAGATAATTAAATAATATTTATAAGAATCAATAATTTAAGAATAAAAATAAAAATATGGACGTCTAATATGAATTAGATTGAAATGTTTTATTTAGTTGTGTAATAAAACTGACTAATTTTATACCAAAATAATCTTAGATTATTCATTTATTGGGCTGTTTTGTTACTATAAAACAATATCCCTTTTAAGAGCAATCGCTCTCAATTCAATCGAATTCACTTACATTTTGTTTGTAAAACCGATCAGACATCTGTTTTTTCGAGTTAACGTTCTATTTCAAAAGATTTAGCGTGCCTCTGGTACATTTAACATGTTTTTCATGCTTTATGGTCAATTTTCTCCATCCATCACTCTCTTCACAGGTAAGAAACTCCATAACAGAGATAAAGATTTTCATTTAGACAAAGGGAGATTAATTGTAACCTGGAATAACACGTCTGGCTACTGACAAAACAATAAATGTTTGGCAGTAATGTGTTAGCAAATTACGAAAGATATTTTTCAATTTCTGAAAGAAATGAAATAATCTATAAAAGTTAAAGTTATCTGCAAAATACAACGAAGTTATTGAACAAGAAAAACTTAAAAATATTTTAAATGAATCGATTTATAGACAGCTTAGCCAAAATGTTAGTAATTGTTTTCATAGAATTAAACACAAATGTATTTTTTTTCATTCCGAAAAAAAACTGAATAACTTTATATTTTCTATAATTATATTTTATTTTATTTGGGAAATCAACAGTTCTACATACATATTTTTAGTAAACAAACAGATATAGTGTATAAACTAAGAACTAATAACAGATTTCTACATAGTATACAAAGTTAGTAAAGAAAATATATTACATATCAAATAAATACATACAATTTATACATATAAAAATGTTATTTTCATGTACTCAATAATCAAAGAATTTTTTATATTTATTTTGAGAACATTAAGTTACTGTAAATTGGGCGGGATTAGGACAAGAATGCTTGAAGAGAGGATAAGGAGGGGAGGGGAGATGTACATATTTATTATTATAATGTCTACTAAGTTATATAATGCATTTTTAGTGTAAATTTTAAATCTGACAGAGTGATGTTTGTGTAATCTATATTTTTAAATTTTGTATTGTACATTGAAAAAGTCCTACGAAAAAAAAGCATTTTTAACATACGATGTTTTACTTATTGGTACATGAAACAGGTGGTACCGTCTACAAATCCTGGCTGGCACATGTATTGTTATTAAACCAAGCAGCTCTGTACAGTCAACCATTCCTGTCATAATTTTGTAAAGCAGTAGTTGGTACGCACACACTCCGCGGTATTGGGTATCCAGTACTGGGAATTCTGTAAGTCTGTCTTTAAAAGTTTTATTTTATATACCTATGTAGATAAATATCTCAATGAGTAAACGATGGGTGTAGTATTTTGTCACAAATAAAGATATACCATATTGAACACTGAAGATTTTGTACATGCAAAAGCTTTGACGCCATAAACATTATTTTCTAACAAACATACCTTTGTGTGGAAAAATTACGCAATTTTCCTTTTTAAAAAAAGAAACATTAATAAAAAGTACATTTTGTTAAAAACTAAAATACTATGCATTTCGCAACTTTGATTCAGCAAAATCTGTAATAAACTAGACATATAAATTAATGTCCGAATAATTAGTCCGGTTTTATATGCGTGTGGGAGCCAAACAGTAAAACTAACCAAGGTTTTACTTATTCTGATATTGCACATTGCAATATAACAGTGCGTTCAAAACTTAAATCTAAATTGTTATTTAAATTAATAGACAGATATTCAACGCGATGTCGAAATAGAAATCAGTGTGGAGATGCATCGTGGCCATTTCCGTTTTATGTTATCCTGATACATTGTTTTGCGCTCAGCTTACATAGTTTTTACATTAATCATTTTTGATTTATTTGGCGTGGGTGAAAAACTAATTAAGAATCATGAATGTAAATAATACAACTCTTTTAACAATTTTTTTAAGTATAATTAAAGAAAAATAAATATTTGCGTTCTCATAATTTATCGGAATATTCCTATGAGGAATTTCAGTGGTTTTGTAAATATATGTATTTTTGTAAATAGACTCAAACTAAGCCAATTTTTCATTATTTTATTTTTATGCATTGTACACAAATCGCACTGTTTTTTTTTTTTTAAATTGTAATTTTGTAATTACACTGCCCGTGACGTCCCGACGTGCCCAAACCCCGTAGCTGTCAAAATATACTAAACGTAAAAAAAAAGACTTCCTGGAATTCGAGAATCTATCACAACACACGTCAACGCTACCATTTATTTTTTGACTGAAAAGAACTTGTGACGTCGTCCAAAGTAGTCCGTGGTATTTTCTATTTGTAAGCTACTAGACTATTTTACTTAACTAAAATAATAAAAAAATAGGTATCGTATTATAAGCGCTATGATTTTTTAAAGTTTTATATTTTTTAAATTACTTCCTGTGTGACGTCTCAAGTTCTCTTCCCCTTCTTCTCGGTGAGTTTTGCTAATTTTTTTGTTGACTTATCGTAAACCGGAAATCTATCCCAGCCCTTTTATCATTGGTTGATTCGGAAGAACTAATGACCTCATTCAAAGTAGTTAGTTTTTATTCAAAAGTTTTCATACATTTTCAAGAATCTTCGCGATACAATTAAATAATCTTATTTTTACCGCGCGTAAGAATACATTTTTCATATCCAATTTCTCGTAGCAATGAACTTCCTTGTTTTTGGGGGCATTTTCGACGAGTTATAAATAACACACGTAGAATAATCCCTGCAAATGCCTGAAGTCCTTCCTATCCTTCTCTTAAATGTTCTCCATCTTTGTTGTATTATGTTAACCCTCAAATCGTAAGTTCACAAAATATGTATTTGCTTAAATCGGATAAAGTATTGAAGCTACTATTATTATTAGTATTGCGATGTCCATTAAATGAACAAATTATGTTAACTCAATATTTTTACGTATGCCAAGTAACCTTTTGTTATTTATAAACTTAAACTTAAACGGAAACAAATGATAATTTAGACCAAACTCTCGATTAAAAAAAGACGACAAAAAATTAACCGATTTTTGTCGATAAATAAATCAAGTAAAACTGTAATCAGCTAATAGTGTCGTAGACTCTAGGATCCAGGGTCGTGACATTTTTAACCACAGTGATTTTTTTTCCTCGGCAAAGCTCCAAACCACAGTTATTTAAACACGGTATTTCAAAAAAATCTGAAAAAAGATATCGGATGAAAATTAGTTTTTCTGATAGTTGACGCATTGCCTAGCATGCATAAGGTTTCGGGTTCAATTCTCTTTAAGATTAAAATGAAGTAATTTGTTTTTACACCGTTTTATTTCAGTCTCAGTCAAGTTTCAAAATAATAATCATGCAAATTAATTATGATACATACTTAAATGTATGCGCGAGTGTTAAATACATATAAGAGGGTGTGTTTGTGTGTTTTCGGGTGAAAATAAGAGTTTGACTGAGTTTTTTTGTCCCTCTCTCGCAAATGCCTCCCCGATACTGTGCGAAAAAGACGACTGCACATCGCGTCGCACTGATCTACTAAAACCACGAATACCGATAAAAACATATGAAATGGACATAGAATAATTAATTGTATTTTCAAAATCAGTATGAATATTGTGGAGAAATGTTTTCATACATAAATGTAAAAAAAAATCGATGAAATACGTTGCAAGAAAAACGCGACGTGTTTGGCGTTGGTTTTTGTGACGTCAATATTCGAGATAATGTTCGAAACCAATTTCAATGAGCAGGAACAGATAAACATGAATCGTGACGTATTAAGGGTGTGGCCAAAGGAATGAACGTAAAGCGGGAATTTAAAATCCCAACTTTAAAAATATTTTTATGCAACTAATAATTAACAAAAAAAAAATTTTTTTACTGGACAGTATTTTATAGACCTATATAACATTAAAAATATTTTTAAAAAGGTAATATTTTCCTTTTGTCCAGGGTTCTTTATCTACTCAGAACTTGAACTGGGTTGTGGTCACGTGACTTATGTCGCAAGCTCTCGGGTCAGACGTCCAAGGTTCAAACCCCGTTATAAAACAACTTGACTACCGTTTTCTGATACCGACTAATTTAAAACTCAACAATGTTTTGCGAATGTTTTTGAAATGGCTAGATTTCACACTCTAAGGAGTTGTGAAGATTGAAATCTATTGCAACATTGTAAAAAAGCATTTTTGAGAAGGGATTCTCGAAGTCTCGGCATTTACAGAGATTATAACCAGCTTGCCTATGTTTCACCTCTTTTACTTTACAAAAGTCAACAGATAGAAAAGTTGAGGAAATGTGGAAGTTTCAATTTAGGCAAATTGGTGAATGTTATGCACCGTGTAAATTGTTTACTTACACCAGCCAATGACAGGTCATAAGCCCTGTAAATGCCTGGACTTCCAAGTTCTCTCCTCAAAAATATTTTTTCTCTCTTTTGCAATAAATTTCAAGAAAATTTATGTGTACTACATCGATAAACATCGGTGTATCTTTTATTATGTTATTATGACCGAAAGCTTTGTAACCGGAGAATATACAATGTTACATATTATTTATAATCAATGGTCATATTTTCCGAACAATGCCACAAGAAATATGTATCGTTGTATTAAATAAATATTTACAATCTATTTCAAACTTTCCCAAATGATGTATAATATATACTTAAAGTTCAAAATGATTAATTATTATTTGTTAACTTAGACATTCAAACGAATGTTTATTACTTAATGAATACAAATTCAAACATTGAAAATATTGAATATGCATCTTTTAAAAGTTAGCAATCATTTTTTAAACATCTTTATGTTGTTTATTTATTGTTTCACTAATTGCGTAAATCATTTTATTTTATTGTATTTTTATTAAGGAAGGCATATATGAGTTATTTTATAAATAAAATAATACATAATATTATACTACTAGTCTAGTTTCGGGCTTTCTCATAAAAACCACATTTAATGATATCAAACACAAATATAAATACTCGGTATATTTTAATAAACCTTCAATAAAGATATATCACAGGACAAGATATTTATAATGTCGTCAGTAAATAACTATACAATTACATATTACAGTCTTCAATAAAACAATACAAGTTAACAAATGAAAAAAATAAGACCAATTACAAATTTTAGTTTTATTTATGAAAACATAAAAAAAATAAAAAATTCTTGAGTTAGCTAATATTACAAAACATAGTATATATATTAATATTGACACTTATTTCACTTACATATCTATTTGCATCATTTTACGGTATACATTAATTTATTTTTTTAATTCATTCAAACTTTTTTCATTCTTCATACATTTAGGCTCTCTTAATACCATTTCAAACATTTATACATAATACAATTTTGAGATTCTGTTTTTTTTTTATGGCAGCCTTATTCCTAGTAATATAATTATGTTTTTTTTTATTTGGCACTATCTTATTAATGAACGATTTGGGCGTTCGATTGTTTACATATTAATATAACAAGCACATTATTATACATTATTTTCTTTTTTGTTGCTATTCAATTACGATCTTATAGCGTTTTTTCTATTTTATTTTACGAAATAAAGAACGAGAAAAAAACTATTAAAGTACATGAATTATCAATTTTCATTCCAACAGGATGAATACTAAAGCACGACAGATGTTTTAAATTAGACGGAGAACTCGTTTGAGAAGATATTATGGATTTCATATGCATTTTATATAAACTGAGTCAAATCCTAAATTTCAAAGAAGATTTGGATTTTCTCAAAATATTGTTGAGTAATTTAAGAATTCAAGAGATATTTCATATAAATTAAAATATATTGAAACAAAAAGAGAGTATATTGAGGAGGAAATGTGGAAATCTAGGTATTTACAAGATTTATGATCTTTTGATGGCTAAAGGTATCAATTAGCATTACGGCTCAACACGGGTTTTAAAAGAATAACAATGTATGTAACAAGATTGGAGTCAAAAACGTTTATTACTCAAGACAAATTAGAAATGTAAAATGCATAATTCCTATGGCAAACGATCATTACCAGTTGCTTTCCACGGAATCTTAGATTCTTTAAGAGATTTAAAAATTATAAGTAACATAGGTTCATTTGAACCGGGGTGAGGTCCCATGGCTATTATTATGGATTGACGGATCAAAGGTCTGAGGTTCGAACCCCACTCTATCACAACTTGATACCCATTTTCGAATTGTGAGTTATTTACAAATCATTGAAAATATCGCCCAAAATTGAAATATTTTGATATTTAATTTACTTTGTCCCCCATTTAGATTTTTTTAATGCGAAATTTTGTGACTGAAAAAAAATAATTTTTGAAACACTATAAAATGAAACATTTGTCAATGTGTAATAAGTTTATGTTCCTTTAAATATGTTTATTTTATTATGATATCAAAATTTTGAATTGGTCAACTATATTATGAGTATCCCTCTTCTCCACTCCTCCACTCTATTTCTTCATCCCTTAACCTTCTTACGAGCTTTTTTTTTCTCGTGTCTTATCTAATTTATTATTTTTCTCTTTACTGTGTACTATGTTCTCTCATTATATTTGTAAAAACTTAAGCTTGATGAGTGTTGTATTTTGTATTCTTATATAACAACTGTTGTTTTTCCTTAATAAATAAAAAAAATATTTCACTGAACGCTAACATTTTTGTTATCTAAAAATAACATCGCAAAAGGCCACAAGAGGGCATATGTTTTAATCAGATAATAAACAGGTGAAGCTTTTAAATAACATTAATCGAAAAAAACAGAAATATCAAGACTAATAAAACAACTTTTTCAAATTACTGTTTGCTTTTTTAGTCACATTGCTCGTTTTAATACAACTTATTCGCGGTTATTCCTGGAATAGCTGTCTAAAATGTGTCACTTATTAAGAAAATGACGGCTAAAGCTGTCAGTCCGAAAGACATTAGTAGTGTAAATACGGCTATATAACCGAAGTGAAACTGTCATTATATGGTAGAAGGAGATACTGTGTCCCTTTAAAAACAGTCTGCAAGGAAAGTGTAACAATTTTCCCCATTTTTACTCTAAACTAACAACGGTCTAATTGGATGTGAAATGTAAAAAATTAAAAAATTATAATAAAATATTGATCTGTTCCATATGAGAGCATCCTGTGAGAACAACATCTGAGAATGTTAATTATTTTTAAAATATTATTTTCTGTCTTTTGTACATAACAGTTATTTATTTTTATGTTCTGCACCACTCAATCTTTTTTACTGGAATTAAAAATATTATTAAACATGTGAGTAATTCTCGTCAAATAAAACTAATGCATTTTTTTATTATTGTATTTATATTATACAACATTTTATATTATCAGATCTTCGTAGAAGGACACAATCAACTTCCGAAAACATTTTATTTTTGGTATGCCAAACTGAATTTTATAAACTTGTTCTTTTATGTCTGTGTGCTTTTTATTAGTAATAAACATTAAACAGAAGCCTCAAGATTATCTAGACATTAAACATATACGCTATAAATCAGACCATTTAATTTGATTCATCTCAGCCACAATAAACAATATTCATAAAATATCCAAAACTTGTTCTATATATTTTATAATAATTTACGATTCAAGGTATAAAACGTAACCTTTTGATTTATCTCGTTAAATTCCTTTTTCGGTTATCTGAAAACAGCCATATCAAATATATTATATCATACTAGCGGACCCGAAAGACGTTGTTCTACCCTAACGTTGGCTTGCTTGCTATTAGCTGGTTCAGCAAACGTTTTTTAGATATTTGATTTTCGATAAACTATATACTGAATGATATTTGACATTTCAGTCTTTCCGTTTAGTCACTGTGTGCTTTGCTGTTGCCCAAAGCAAAATGAAAAAAAGAGAAGAAATTATAGAAATTTAATTTCAGAAAAATCCACTTTTGAAATATAAACCTTGTATATTGTAAGCAAGATAAATAATAAAGCAACTCCCATATAAACAAAATATTTACAAAACTTTTTGATTAAACGTCCGTTGTTTTTGCAGGAAAATGAAGTTTAAAATATGATTTTTACGACCCACAGAAATTAAAGGGTATGTCCAAAAGTGGCCGTACCTTCCAGTCGCATCTGAGAAAAGGGTATTATTTATTGAATGTTTTATTAGGTCACATCAAAACATCGAAACAGAAAAGGTTTTTTCGTTCAAATTTTTGATTTTAGGTGAGATTTTTCAAGTGTATTCTACCGAGTAGTGATTTGCGAGACAAAATAGATGATTTTATGCCATCTCAATGGAAAAAAAGGAATAAAGACATAAGAAAAGAGACATTAAGGAAGGGAAAGGAGATTTTTATTCACTCGTGATTTATTTATTTTATTTAATTATATATTATTTATTTATTATAAAGATTTACATACATACATGCATACGTATTTATATATATTGAAAAGAAGATAAATAGGAAAAAAATATTAACAATTAAAGCCATATACTGGAGTATATCACAATTTTTTTTGTAGTCCTGGGCAGCGATCCACTTGGTTATACTGACTATATATACCTACTTAAACTAAATTTTATCTAATATCTGTATTTAGTCACATACTGACTTTTCTATGTCTACCGGTTTCGAGACGTACCGGTCTCTTCATCAGGACACTAATTAAACCAACATGCAGAACCCTCTATACATCTTCACCATAGTTGTTGCACAAAAGTATAAAACCAACACAACATGCGTTTTAATAAGCAGCTGTAAAATGCAATATAAAATAACATTTAGTAAAATGTTCTAAATATAAATAGTATTTAAGCTGTTTGTGTTCTTCAAGGTGTCCAACTGACTATACACTCCCAGCGCAACAACACTATATTGCCTTTGGGCGAAGCTTGTTCTTGCAGCAAGGGTAACATCATTTTCAACTATAGTAAACAATATTTTGAGTTTGTCCAAATTTTTGTAGACAAGGACTGGATTCAACTCCCTGGGGAGCTGTTTATATAAACATATTACAACAGAGATGAAGAACATTTAAGATAAGGTAATATCAAAGTCTAGGCATCTACAGGGCTTATGACCTGTCAATGGCTGGTTTAAGTGGCCACTTTACACACTGTGTAACATTCACCATTCTGCCCATATTTGAACATATATATTTCTTCAATTTTTTCATTGGTTGATGTTTGTGAAGTTAAAGAGCTGAAACCTTCATTTTTGCGGGTGAGATTCATCTAATTGAATTATTTTACCTGCATACTATGCAACGCCTGAAAACGTTATTATATTTTAATTTCTATACTTCTTCATGGATCAGGTGGATTTATCAACAATATTTTGAGTTTGTCCAAATTTTTGTAGACAAGGTCTGGATTCAACTCCCTGGGGAGCTGTTTATATTAACATATTACAACAGAGATAAAGAACGTTTAAGTGACAGGTTATAGGCCTGTAGATGCCTAAACTTCTATATTACCTTTCTTAAATGTTCTTTATCTCTGTTGTAATAAGTTCAGCTATAATATTTAAATAGAACTCGTCTAGAAACATCTTTGAAAGTGATAATTCAAATGATAATAATGATAGGAGATAATTCCGCAGTCAAGCCGCATGGCCACCATAGGGGTTAAAGAAGAAGAAGGAATTATGGATGGTTATTAAGATGGATACAAATAAAATATGATGACGATACCCGTAAATGATTTTGTATTTACATATTTGATTAAACGTGCTTATATTCTTAATCTGATTCTCACAACTCAGCAATAAGTAATAAACCGATTTATCGCCATTAAATAATTACACGTTCAGATGCCGCTATCGTGAGTAATAAGATTATTATAACACTAAAAGTAGCAATGGGAATCATTAAGAGAAGATTTCATAATACTTTATAAACGGATGGTGGGTGCAGTAAAATATGTTTTAAACCTGTTTATCGAAATCAGAACATATTATAATCCAAAAACAACATTTACACTCATATATAGCTTTACTCATAGAAGTAAGGAAATAATAATATTTTGCCATTTTAAAAACCGTTTTTTTTCGAATCCGAGCTAATAAAAAATAAAGTAATTAAACATTAGATATAAACAAACATTTTCAACAGTATTTTCATTTTAAAAATTACTTCAGAGTTTTATTTAACTAATTACTTTCAGATCAGCAGATTACGCCTCATGATATTTAAACTAAATTTATAAACATTGAAACTCATATGATGATTATTATCATCTGAAGATAGTGAATAAACAAGTTCAGTGCTACAGGAAATTGGATATTTAAAATGTTTTTTTACACGCAGTAAAAATAAAGCATCTTAGACTAAGTAAATATGGAAGTCTATGCATGTACAGGGTTTAAGACCTGTTGTAAGCTGGTTTATGTGGACAGTTTACAAACTGTGTAACATTCATCCTTCTGACTTTTTTCATCTCTATCTTTATCTTTTATTGGACAGTATTTTTTTAAGACGCTTATTACTTTAAAAATGTGAAAAAAAATCGTTATATCTCCCCATTTTTGTGTGCATAATGGGAAGCGATATTTTATAACCTACATATCCATAAGAGCGAGCAAATTGCCTTTAAGCAATTTCTTCCTACCTACCCAAACCATTTAATTTGAGAAAATCAGTGGTAAATGAACATATTGTTGATAAATTATAATGTTTATATTATAAAACAAAATATTGATACACATACATATTTTTTAAGAAATAAAAATTGACTACGAGTATATATTATATCTAAACTATACCATGAAAAGAGGAATGGGTAAAAAGGGAAGGAAAGAGGTAGGAGAAAGAAAATATTTAAATATTCAGGAAGTAACATTTTTCACGTGATTTGAATGTAAATTAAGAAAAGGCGTCTCAGGCATTAGAGGGTAGATTATTCCATAATCGAGCAGCAAATACTGTGAAAATGCAGGCAAAAAAAAAATGGGTATTGAAAGGGTTCTCTCGTTAGTAGAACGAAGCGTTAGTCCATGCTGATATCGAGGTTAGAAGAGCTCTCTCAGATAAACAGGCGAAGAAGGATTATTTAAAATATTGTGAAGAACTGATAGAATGTGAATGTTTCTTTTATACCTGATACTGAGCCAGTGTACTCGTAGTTGCGTACGAAATTCAGTTACGTCGTCAAATTTGCAAAGATTACAGATATGACGCGTACAAACATTTTGCAATCGTTCTAACTTATCAAAGATATTTAGAATGTGCATCTGAATCTATGTTCAGGGAACAAAGGGTCAAATGTGTGTAGCCAAATTATGTTATGATTGAAATCATTAATCTTTAAGACGTGATGGGCGATATTATTGTACGCGTTCTTTGAGCACAAGATCAATGTTATATTTGAATAAATTAGCCACCTTTAATCACGTATCGACCAATGCACTCAAGGTCACTAGACATCTTCTTCACTGCGACGTAAGAAGGTGTCATCATAGAAATAAGTCATAATTTCCTTTTCGGCACCCAATGGTGAATAGAGCACTGCATTGGTTAACTAAATGTAACGTATCTTGATCAACTGTTAATTAAACGTAGTTATGCAGAAAGTAGTCAGCCATAGACAAGCGTTCGCTGAACACGTTAGGATTCGTCCTGCGTACTGCCAGAATTTTTGGTAATACACGAGTACTGAGAATTCTTTTTAACTCGTTGGTGTGAAGTAGACTTGAGAATGACTCAATGATTTGGGCACCGTGTGCGTTGAAGTACTCTTTTATGGTGGAGAGGGTTCAGAAGAAATTTCTTCGGTTTCTCTACATGAAAGAGTGCGAATATTATCCATGGTTTTATCCCACTGAGTTTCTCCAGGGTATGCTCGGTTACAGCAGTTTGAAGACCAGAAGGAATGTGTATTTAACTGCGCACTTTTTTCGATTGTTGCGCGGTATTATTGACAACCCTGAAATTATGCGGAGCATAAGCTTTTATGTTACGGAAAATTACCTTAGACAGCGTCAGCATAGACTGTATCACATTCCAATATACAGGACCAACCTATAAATGGTTGTGCCTGTTGGAAGGGCTATCTCTATGTTCCACGATATTACTTAGACCATTGACATTTTTCACGTCTCTGAGGGAGTTTTTCATTACAATATTCTCTTATTTTTTTTTAATATTTTTTTCTGGATGTATACTTATGTGTTATTTTTATATATATCTTATTTAACGTTTTTATTTTCATTATTATTATATGTATTAATTAAGATATTTCATTTTGTAATGGACATATATATGTGAACAAACAACATTGAAAAAATTGAAAATTGAAAATTGAAAAAAAAGTGATACTGAGAAAACAGCACTTTTATGAAAATAATGAATGATCGAATTTACACAATAGTTACAATGTTTTTTACTTTGAGAAATGATAAATTATGTATGCTTTCGGGTTTTTATATTACAAAAAACAATTTAATTATGTAGTTGATCCATTTTAACAATTTTTAAAGTCTGGCTGACCACACAACCTGAGGTGTGCATTTTGCAGAAAAAATACAGCCCTAGTAAAACTCTTGTGTCATTATGAATTGATCATATCATTATATTATATTTATATAAAGGAAGTTAATTCATAACCAAGAATCACTAGATTTTGTTATAATAACTTTTTTTTTTTTAATCTTTATTATTATTGAAATTAAATCCATGATACACATAATTTCATATAATATTCCCAAGGAGTTTTTGTACTCATTTAGAGACATGCAGATAAAAATAATTATTTTAAAATGTATTTATTTTTTTAACTAAAATGTTATTTTTAAAGGCAAAATAGAAATCAAGATACACTACAAATTTAAAGAATATTAAAAAGTTCAACTTCTTACTTTACAAAAGTCAACAGATAGAAGATTTGAGAAAATGTGGATGTTCAAATATGGGCAAAATGGTAAATGTTACACAGTGTGTAAAGTGGCTACTTAAACCAGCCAATGACAGGTCATAGGCCCTGTAAACACCTAGACTTCCATATTCCCTTCTCAAAAATGTTTTCCCTCTCTGTTGAAATAAATGTAAAAATTAGTAACTCCCTAGGAAGGAAATCAAGCCAGCCTGCAAGCATTTGGACATACTCAAACAATGTTACCCTATATCATGTTTAAATTTTTATCATTATTCTTTAAAAAAATAATTGTTGAAACGTATTTCAATGAAAGAATAAATGCCTTGTCACAGGAAATTCCTTGCTAGTCGGGACCTGAAACGAAGTACTTCTGTACATAATCATAACAGTAAGATAAAAAAATAAAGTTATTGGTTGAAAACAAAAACAAATATTTTTAACCCCATAAAGATAACCACAGTTTAAAGTACATAAAAATAACAATGTTAACATGTTTGAGTGCACATATTTTGAATTGTGTATATATAATATAATATATTAGTGTAAGTGTTAATGTATCCCTATAAATGTCATTTTGTTACGGATATATAAAAAGAAGTAAGGTTTATTTGTGTTTTTGTTAAGAAAAGTCTTAAAATAACGAACGGTAGGTATTATCGTATTCACAAAATAAGTGCACTACCTGAGCGACACGGGTGTTTCCAGAAAGCTTTGCGGGTCGGCTGAGGTGACAGGAACGGCGAGCGCAGTGTCACCATATACGAGCGAAACATATCGATTTTCCAAAATCGATCATTTCGATTCGACGTAGGTTATCCATCGAAGGTTCAGTGTCAATAATAAAATGCATATGATACGATTCTTGTGTCTGTTTTACAGTAGATAATATAGTGTTATATGAAAAATATTTTGACACAAGCTTAATATCGCGTAAAAATATGATTTCACAATACGATTGTCATAATTTTATTAATATACGGTGCGTTTACTCCCACGTCGGTCTCAACTCCAGTTTAAAGATATTCTTGGACACCAAATAAACATAATTATGCAAAAAACAGCCAGTCACCGAAAAGTACTGAGATAATGGTGCTTTTATAAAAAGAGTGAATAATCAAATCTACTCAACAGTTGGAATATTTTTACTTTGACAAATTATAAATAATGCAAAAATTTATTTTTTTTAATCCAAAAAAATAATTATGTATTTAACCAATTTTAATGATTTATAAAGTCAGGTTGAACACACAATCTTAGATGTTAGATTAGATTGAACTTGTTATTTTATATTCATATAAGAGTACTAAATTGTAAAGAATCATTTAATGCATTTGTTATAATAACTTTTTAAATATTTTAATTACGTGTCAAAGGAATTTTCGTGATTTTTTAAAGTCTAGCTGACCACACAGCCTAAGATATGCATTTTTCAGAAAACAGCCAGATCTAACATTGAATGATACCTCATTTAAACTTAAATATACGAGGCGACACTCAATTTAAATTATTTAATATATAGAATTTTAATACTTGTGTATTTATCCATTTTAATCTATTGATGAGAACCAGATTTATGGAGGCATTAATCTTCCCAACCGCATACCGTAAAATTTTCCTAGTGCTGTGGGTGTTTTCTGCACATTGATCAACACTATTTTCAGAAGGTGATTTTTTATTTATTTAAATATTAACTTATAAAAATATATTTTTATTAAAAAAAATTTCATAGATTCATGGTTGAAAGCCTTCGGTATAATTCTTGACTCAAAATTTAGTGCTTACTTTGAAAAATACAAAACAATCGATGAAAAAATACGAAGGTGTCATAATTTACATTCTTCTTCTGCAACTTATTTATTAATATATAAGCCCAATGGGCATTTTTAAGGACATTTTTGTACATTAAAAATTATTATATAGGAAAGTAGAAAGACACAATGGTATATAGTAGAGTTTTTCTACTGACATTTCTTGGTGGAATTGCCTGTGAATTATAATAATAAAAAAAAAATCTATAGTTTTATTCCACTTTTATTTTTATTTTTTTTACCAGTGACCGGGTTTCGTCGTGACCGACATCGCCATGGTAAAAAATTTATAAAAAAAATTTATAAATAAAAGTGGAATAAAACTATAAACGTATTTTTATTATTATAAAGTATACTAGACTTGGTGGGAGTTGAAGCGGGATAGAGGTGTTAATAATTGAATTTGATTCAGTGATCGTTTGAAAAAAGACAACTTGTTATCAAAAAAATCAAGCCTGGTATGTTTGTCGGCAGACCTTAGAATTCTGGGCATAGGAGAATGAAAACTTTAGTAAGTTCTATGGTTATCGGTTTGAAAGAGCAAGTTTTGTCTGGGGTTTCTGTGGGGATATTTAATTTTATTGAGCTCAGTAGTTCAGTTTCACAATTTTTTTTATGAAAGCGGCCTGGTTGTTTTTAACAGAACATAAAATTGACCTTACGGCATCCGACAACACTAATACTTTTTTTTTTAAACTGTGGACCAGCTGCTTTCTGCATAACTACGTTCACATCACCTCACGGTCACCCGTGGCGCTGGACCATTTCGAGCAATAGTTCGCAAGCGGGGTTAAGCAGAACATCGATTAATAATTACGATTCTCTGCGATACGTAATTGATCGCACACGGCTTCTTGAACATTCTCCCATTCATCATTAGATGTGATGCCTGAGTGACCTTTACCCGTACCGCGTACCTACTCAACTTAGATATTGTTTAACGTAAAGTACGCGTGTAAAAAGTCGTGAAAAAGAACTTAATAGGAATCGAGCGATGAATAAATATCCAGACGTCCCTGATCCGAAATCGCTTTTGTGTATCAAGTGAATCTTGTATTTGAGTATGTCCAAATGTTTTTCGACTAGGCTGGATTTCACTCCCTGAGGAGTTCTTAAGATTGAAATTTATTACAAGACCGAAAAAAAAATAAGAGGGTATTCACAAGGCCTATGACATAACATTTAGGTTTACTAAAAAATATTTCTGATAAAACTGACTGGTATAAATAAAATAATTTTAAAAAAGTGTATTTACAGGCGTTGCCTAGGAGGGAAAATAATTCAGCCAGAGGAATCTCACCTACTTCAATTGAAGTTTTAGCTCTTTAACTTTATCAAAGTCAACAAATGGAAGAATTAAGGAAGTGTTGATGTTTAAATATAGACAGAATGGTGAAGTGTCTACTTAAACAAGCCGATGCTATGTCTATATTTTCCTCTCTGTTTCTATAAAATTTAAATTACTGTTATATATCGATTTATCATAAATGTAATTTTCCTGTAAGTTTATTTACTATTAAAATGAATTGAAGTTATTGTTTAATCTCAATTTATATCATTAAATAGTACCAATTCATTTTTTCAAGCCGTTTTTCTTGAAGAAAAAATCGCTTTCCACGGTAATAATCCAACCAAAAGTAGTTTATTAAAACGAATAGTTTTACTCCCTTGGGTTTTTTGAGATGCTGAATTTGAGGTCAGGCAATACATTTTATGGATTATGTATTTATATTATAAATATTATATATTATTATGAAACGGCCTTCGAAATATCGTAGAATGCTACGGATTCCATGGACCAACAAGGTCAGTAATGCAAATGTGGTTCTAAGAGAAATAGTAGACAGTGAGTAATATTGTCTCACAGACGAAATAGAGGGATGACCAGGTATAGGCAGCGGTAAATCTCCTGGCTCCTGAACATACGAGACTGGGCGGATATTAAAACGGTCGAGTTGCTGTTTAGAACTGCTCAGGACAGGAAAACATACTCAGAAATGACAGTCGACGTCGTGGAGACCTGACATGACACAAAAAGAAGAAATTGCATAAAAATATTCATAAAATACCTATAAAGGTATAATTAAGAGCCCTCATGTACTTCACTGCAATTTGCTTTTTCTACTATTTATAAAGAGAAGTGGCGAAATAAGATAAAGCTGTACACACGACAAGGCAAGTAGTGGGAGACCATTAGTAATTTCTTACAAAAAATTGAAGAACATGTGCAAAAAGACCACCGAGTGACGTTTGACGACCATCATGAAAACTTTCCAGATATTTCTCGAAATCTCCTTGGTGAAATTGTCAAAAAAACTTGGTCACGAGAAGTAAGTGGGTGCTCAGAATGCTCACACCGGAGCACCGTAAAATCGTTAGACCACCGCGCGTTAAGTTTTGGATCGTTTTCCACAAACAGGAGAAGCTTTTCTAGACTCTATCGTGAAGGAAAACGAGACGTAAGTATGTTACTACACCCCAGAATCCAAAAGACAATCACTTTGGTGGCGTCATTCATATTTCTCATCCACCAAGAAGTTCAAAACTACCCATATAGCCGGAATAGTTGTGATATCAGTTTTCTAAGACTGAACGGGAGTCTTTTTGGTTAATTTCATGCAAAAAAGAAACTACTATTAATGCAAAGGCTTACTGCAATACTCTAAACAACTCAAAAGAGCCATACAGAACCGCAGAAGGGGAACGCTGACCCGGGGAGTAAACCTCCTGCATGACAACGCCAGGCCTCACACCGCGAGAGTTAAACATGAGCTGTTGAAATCGTTTGGATGGGATATCGTTACCCACCCCCCGTATTCACCCAACTTGGCGCCTTTGGACTACCACCTTTTCACCAAACAAAACGAGTTTTTGGGTGGGAAACGTTTTTCCAACGGTCAACAGGTCGAAGAAGCAGTGAAGAAGCACCTGAAATCGCTGGCGGCGGATTTCAAACACTGACATACAAAAACTGGCGCCCCGACTACAGAAATGTCTCGATTTCGATGGCAATTACGTTGAAAATTAGTTTTATAGTATAATTATATTAGTGAATTTAAATAATTGTTGCAACATTCCTATCCTGTTCGATCCTACATAATTGTTGCAACATTATTTTATCCATGACCCTCGTAATTAAATATTTACACATATTTGCAGCATATGAAAAGATCTGTATCCGTTAAATCAATCTTATTATGGTGCTATCATTTTCTATAAAAAATCAAGGAAACGTATTACCAACTCAATTTCCTCGATTTTTGTAATAATATGAACCTCCTAATTCAACGCGCAAAAATGTTAATGAGCGCCCTGACCTTGTCTTTTCAACGGCGAAGATTCTTTAAAACAGATTCATCCAACTGCCTTTGTAATATTTACAACTGTCAACAGTATATACATCATTAGCCGACATTCCGAACTTTTTATCCACTGATATATAATAATTTGTCTCATTGTTGTAACAACAAGCCTTGGTACACGGAGCCAAGTAAATATGTATTTATTTTATTTTTATTTTAAATTCATTAATAAACCCTTACGGATTATTACATAAAACACTATTTACGTCAATATACAAAAACACATACAGTGATCCTCGTTTATCTGTACTTAGATGGATAAATCCAGTTCTGTGTGCTAAATAGAACCAGAATCGTGGACGCGCGTTTCTGACTCGGTAGCTGTCCTTAAGTAAAAATCCTAAAAAGAAAATCTAGTGAAGTCTTCCGCCTCGTAGTGTAGTGGTTAGTACGGGATTCAATTTCTGGAAAATTTGACACTAAATACATATTTGATTTTAAAAGTGGGTTTCCTTCTTCTTCTCTGAGTGCATGAACGTTGTATGACGTATGTGATTATGTTGGCCAACATTATTTTTTTTTAAATTTTCAATTCAATTTATCAATTTGTTTCTTTTTTGGGTGATACCGTGTGTGTTGGATCTTTTTATCCTGAAGATGGCTCTTGCAATGGTAGCCAAAACGTCGGAACAAATCCAACACACACGGTATCACTCGAAAAATAAACATATTCATTACAGTGACCGCGAAAACCTTCTAAACTTATCAATTCAATTTATTCATTCATATATATGTACATTACAAAATGGAATATCTGAATTCATACATATAGAAAAAATTTAAATAATTAGGTAAAATTAGGTATATATAAAAAAAATACATACGTATACATAGTATTCAGAGAATAATATGTTAAAAAAGTAAGAGAATCTTGTAACGAAAAACTCCCTCAGAGACGTGAAAATTGTCAATGTCCAAAGTGATATTGTTCAACATAAAGATAGCCCTTCCAACAGGCATAACCATTAGCAGGTTGGTCCTGTATATTGGAATGTGAAACAGTCTATGCAGACGCTGTCTAAGGTAATTATCGGGAAAATAAAAGCTGATGATCCGCATAATTTAAGGGTGGTCTATAATACCACGCAACAATCGAAAGAAGTGTGTAGATAAATACACATTATTTCTGGTCTTCAAACTGTTGTAACCAAGCATACCCTGGAGGAACTCAGTGGGGTGGATAATATAAAGCCATGGATAATATCCACACTCCCTCATGTCGCAAAACCGAAGCCATTTCTTCTGAACCCTCTCCACCATAAGAGAGTACTTCAACTCACACGGTCCCCAAATCATCGAGCCACTCTCGAGTCTACTTCGCACCAACGAGTTATAAAGAATTCTCAGTACTCGTGTACTACCAAAAACCCTGGCAGTACGCAAGACGGATCCTAACATTTTCAACGAACTACTACAAACTGTTTCGATCTGATTATGAAATGTCAGGGAACTCACAAAAGTGATGCCTAGATCTTTAACCTTCGCAATCCGCATATGATTCTGGTCATTCATTCTATAGCGGAAGAAAAGCGTTTTATGGGCCAGGTGAAAGACATAACTGAGCATTTTGAAATATTGAACAATTGTTTATTTCGTCTTCCCCATTCAGATACGTTTATTGTATCCTCAATAGCAGCCCGGAAAAGCTCCACTGAAGACTTGGCATACCACTGCCGTAGGTTTTTCAGCCAGGAAGTTCTTCTCCCAGACTCCTTCTGCTCATAATTTTATTTTGTAAATTTAGTTGTAGGATCTTATATTTCTCTGGGTGTCTTGTGATGTGTCCTAAATATATCCCAAAGGTTTTACAGTAGTACTTAATTATTCTTTAACTGGCTCTTAAAGCGTAAGACAAATCGCATTACCTTCCTGCAACTAATGATCAAGATATCATCGTTGGACCGGCAATATCAGTTAAGTGATTCTTCTTTTTTTTATAAATATTTTTGCATTATGATTACGCAATTTAGTTTCAATAAAATCCATCGTTTTATTTTTGTTATCAGTAAAAAAATCCATCGTTTCATTTTTCTCATTTTTTTTTTTTTTCAATGTCACTTTATAGATATTACCGGCGCAACGGCTTTATGCAGCATTTGATTAAGTAATGCAGTGCCACATGTACCACTCGGTGCAAATTAAGATTTGATGTTGTTGATGATATTTTACTTCATTTATTTTTATTTTATTCAAATATATGATACTCGGTGCTTTGTACATATAAGTTGTAAAATGCATTATTAAACATATTGGTAATTAGAGTAAGGTTATAATGTTATAAGTAAAAGATGGCATTTAAAATTGAATTACTACAAACAGTTTTTTTACAAATCAAGAAGTCTGAAAAGAAAAGTGTAAAAAAACATACAAACGTTTTGTAAAAATATATTTTTTAAATTGATAAATACAAATATTTTGAACCTATAAATAAAATCGAGAACAAAAAATATTAACATTCATATTTGGATATGAATATGCAAATATGGATATTTAAAGACAGGCAGAAATGTGAATGTTACATAGTACTAATTAATAAAATGACTGATGTAAAGTGATATGTGAATGAATGATGTGAAGTGATATTATTTCATCACAATGCCAATGCTTCCACATTCCGTCCTCAAAAATAATATTGAGATTTATGAAAATATTAAATGACCGTTTTCAATTTTTATATGTTTCCTCGTGCAGGCATGTTTATGATTAAATGTTTGTAGGTAAGGTAATATTATGTAAATTCAATTTTTAACTTTTATCGTTTCACACGGGCAAGGCGTCATTGAAATGGATTAAAGATATCTTATTTATTTGTGTAATGAATCAAATAAATCGTTAAATTTGAGTTAATTGAAAACATATGCCAAATAAATACTATTAAGCACATAATATGGAATTGTGATATCCTCAAGAGTAACCACATGGTGTCCAGAGGCAGATTTCAAACTTCAATTTGTTTTAGCTAAATAAATAGACACGTTTTCAAATAATTGTTAAATTTATTTTAAGGACACGAATGCGTTTTTTATTATATAACGCATATTTTCATAAACGCGTTGGCAGAGATTGCTCTAAATCCTCGCGACCTCGGTCCATATATTTTCTTTCAGTTTCGTGATAGTGATTTGTTGATTTTGATAACAATGCTCTTGAGATAGCTCCACATCACATGGACTAAGATCAGGCAATCGCGCTGGCCAGAAGATATCACCAAACCAGAAGATCATTTTTCTTAGAAAAGTATCTCTTATGGAGTATGTGCAGTAGCGCCATCTTGTGGAAAGCAGGTAGTTTTGTTGAAGAAAAGATTATTGTAAAGTTCTTCTTAAAAAAAATTGTTGACCTCACGATATCTCTCAGAATTTACCGTCACCGCTTGGTCACGAAAATGTGCTAAAAAAATAGGCCGATGATTTCTCCGCTTGAAATAATAATGTGATAAAAAAATACATAGAAGTAATGTTTAAAAAAGACATATAAACGTAAAAAACTAAAAAAGAATCACAATTTAGTCAAAAGACACAATTTAATACCAAATTACCAATTATTAAAATATTTTTAATATGACAATCAGAGTCAGTAAGAATCCAATTCTTCAATCTGGTCACTTCTCTGTGCTACCGCTACGCATTGTTCTATTTTTTTTTAATCCAGAATAAATTTCTCCGGTTCATAAATTTTAAACAGCATTTACCACTAGAAAATATACACCATAATCTTTCCTTACATACATTGAATTGATCAACAATATTTTGAGTTACTCCAAATTTTGAAGACAAGGACTGAATTCAACTCCCTGGGGATCTATTAATATTAACATATGACTACACATTACAATCCACCTGAAGAAGTATAGATATTGAAAAAAAATATTTCAAGCGTTGTTAGATATACATATATCTGAGTCAAATTCTCACAGTAATTATCTGTTCACGAGAATTCATTATCTTGGAAACAAACACATTGATGACCATAAAATAGATGTATTTGCTATAACTTTATCAAACTTCTAGAACCAATTCTCCTTATTTTTTTTATTAATAATTGAGTTTCTAGTATTTTCATTTGTTTTTTGTTTTTTTTTTAATTGTATTTGTATATTTAAAAGGCATTTGGACATTTATAAATAAAAAGTTACATTAGACTTGATAATTGGCAGTTTAAATACGATTTGCTATGAGAATGTTAATATGAACGATACATGTCATTTTGAAATTAAATTATACGAATAATGTACACGTACATTATATAACTTGTCTTTTATATGTTATAATTACCTGTAAGTATTTATGGATTCTTTTGTCGTTTGTTTTATAACAATTGAAATACATTTATTACGAATTTTGTGAATTAGATTCAAATGGTTCGAGCCAAGTTATGTAAGGTCGAAAAATGTATTCCTTATATAAGTATCAATGCGGAAAAAGTCAAGGGCATCTAAAAAGGGAAGTATTATCAAGTGAAACTAATGTAAGCAAAGGGCATCAGTATGAAAAAATGGAGTTGACAAAATTTAACATAGTTCTATCCAAAACATAGGCACAGACAGTAGACAAATAAACTCAGATTAGCGGCCCTCGTAGAGAAATGAATAAATCGTTTGTGAGTGCCTAAAGATTTTTTATTTTTTATTTATTAATAATAAATTAAAATACAATATTACAACTTAAAACGTTTTTTTTTTACATTAATCAAATACATATATTTACGTTTACGTTTCCCATTACGTAAAAGAAATAAACAATTCTTGTGTACATAATGGGGAGTGACGTCTTACAATAGATTATTTTATTTTCATCAATAATATTTTTAGAATAACATAAATAAATTACAAAAAATATATAAACGATGTTTTCAATCAGTGTTACATAAAGGAGAATTATATTTGTAATTTTTTACTTCTTTCTTAAATATATTGTATTCCTGACTGTACTTTTTATTATCTTTGTTCATTTCATTAAAGAAAAGTATTCCTCTGTAAGTATAATGATGTTGTGCAGTAGTTGTTTTTAATTTAGGAATTAAGATATTACCACCTGTTCTAGGTCGCGTACTTACGTTTTGAGACCTAGAAATACTACTATGAATTTTATCTTTATGTATTTGAAGCAAACAATTCTTTTTATATAGCAATTTTATATCTAAAACCTTATTTTTTTTTAAATAATTGAACAGTGGGAACAGATGAAGTTCAATGTTTTTTTTTTGGTTGATAGACTATCAAACTAACCCAAAAAAATTGTAACGTATTGTAATCTTTACAATTTTTTAGGTTTGTAATTTTGAAAACCCCCATCGATACTTAGGAATTACACCGCTCGCGTGAGCGTTTCTGACATTAAAAAGATAAACTCCGTACAATTCTAAAAACAAATTACTCGAAACCCGCTAAACGACGAAACACGCTAAACGTCGAAAAACATGGCTACCCCGGAAACCGGAAATCACAGCAACATTACAGGGCTAAAATAGATTAGTTATTGTAAACACGTGGTCCTATGAAACTGGGACGGTGCAAAGTACGACTAGTTAGTTTTTATCAAAACCATTTTTTTTAAATACATTTTCGAGAAACTTCGCCGTACAATGAAATGCCCTTATCTTTACCGCGTGTAAGAAAACGTTTCTATATCCAATTTCCCGTAATACTAAACGAACTTATTGCTGAAATCACATATTGCCTTAATGATGAAAATCGTTGATATTTCAATTTAATTGCATTTGCATGCGAAGCTTAGTAGCTTAGCATATTAAATACAATAAAACTCCAATTATCCGGATTAATGAGTAACAGACATCCGGATATGCATAAATCCGGATAATTGGATTGACCATTAAATTTAAGCTATTTTTAAGTAGGTTTTGTTTTGATGATACATAAAATCTACTTCGCAACATTTTGAACACAATGAACACTTTTTTTACTCTACTTTTTATTTTTAATCTAGTGTTGTGAGTGTGGGAAACTCTTTTTTATATTCCTGATCTACAATTAATTTGTAGTCTCTAAGTTGTTTTACCGGCAGGACAATACAGAATTTTCAAATATACGGCTTTGCCATTGTGTTTCGCCTCACAGATTACGCTATCTGGTACAATTCCCTTTAACCGTCTCACCTATATATTATAAATTTTACCCAGATGAGACTGGAAAGTGAAACCTCAAACACGCACTCCGTAAGATATAATCGATTTAATGAGCTTTCAGAACTGAAATATTACAAATTCGCAATGCTAATTATAATATCACCAAGTCCCTCATATTTTGACTAATTGCTGCGACCCCCAGTTCGAGAAACTATCTATTGGATAATCCAAGGTGCTGGGCAAAGCGTAAAGCGTGGCAAACCCTTTTAATTTTATGACACTTAGAGTAATTGAAAGTCAACACACATTTAAAATTAAACGAAGTACATATTTATCATGTATTGATAGAAATACTCCTTTCTGTTTTACACTATTATTGGATTTTTTCCTACGAGAATTGTGTAATAATTACACATAATCTGTTTTAGTAATCTTCTTAACCCATCTGCTCTTAAAAGTCGACTATTGGAGATTATTTATGGGCATATGACACAGTGTGGCCAATTAGAGGTTGAACGAGTGCAAGGTGAACTATGAACATCTCAAAGAAATAATTGGAAGCTGCTATGAACGATTTCAAACAGGTTTCTTAAGGTAATTAGATATAAAAAAAGTGCGAGGAATGTTACAAATACAAATACTTTGTTGATCTGATTTATATCAAGTAATCAATAATGTATTCAATATATTACAACAGAGATGAAGAACATTTTGAAGGAGGGAATATGGTAGACTTACGACATGTCATTGGCTGGTTTAAGTGGCCACTTTACACACTGTGTAACATTTAGCATTCTGCCCATGTTTGAACATCTATATTTATTCATTTATCTATAAACGGTTCAAATATCATTTTACAATAAAAAAAATTACAGAAATAATCACAGCAGTTAACAATTCTATATGTGT
The DNA here is from genome assembly GCF_059751315.1 of Micrasema longulum. Lineage (NCBI taxonomy): Eukaryota > Metazoa > Arthropoda > Insecta > Trichoptera > Brachycentridae > Micrasema > Micrasema longulum. Next base: position 1,149,679 of record NW_028277276.1, read on the forward strand.
TATATAATATGAAATATACCTATATAATTCAACTAAATAATCAAAACTAAACAAATTAGTAAATTATTATTTTTTTAAAACTGCATAAAAGTAAAAAAAAAAACATACAAATCAGATAACAAATAAAAGATAACAATTAAAGTGAGAAACTTTTATGTTCTAAATAAAAATATAGCAAATTAAAATTGAGAATAATTTAACATAAACATACAGTGACTAGTATTTAGCTAGGTAATAATGAAAAAGAAAAATAATGCTACAATAATATTTTATAAATAATACATTTTTTGGATCAATATGGAAGCTCAAATAATCTTAATAACAGCTTTATTTTATAGTTGGTTGGAAGAAATTGAAATTTGGCAAAAAATTAACAAATTTATAATTTATATTTAAAGATATAAACAAAAATACGTATCCAAAAAAAAACAAAGCAAAATTTAATTTAATTTTAAATAAATTCATTCCTTTTCTAAAAAATAAAGAGTGAGGTTACATTTTAATGCATTTACAGAGTTTGTATTGAAAATATCAAATATTTTTTTGAACTTATTTCCATACCTATGTATTCTAGATATAGGTGAAAGCATTTTGAAGTTGGTACGAGAATTGTTACAATAAAATAATTATCTGCTTCTAGTGCACCTACCAGGTATTCGAATTTGAAATAGTTCAAGTAAAGCAGGGCTGTCAATTATTGATTTCATTATTTTAAATAATAATAACAAATCAGCTATAACTCTTTGGTCTGACAATTCAAGTAATCTCATTTCAATTCTAAGAAAATCATTCAATATTTCAATTCTTCCATCCATTGATCTTTGTGAAGTTAAAAAGCTGAAACCTTTATTGATGGGGGTGACCTGAGTGATATTCTGACCGAATATATTTCACCTACATTCTAGGCAACGCCAGAATATATTCATCGATTTTTCAACTTCTTGGACCAGATGGTTTTATCAACATTTTGAGTTTATGCAATTTTTTGTAGACAAGAACTGGATTCAACCACATTGAAATTATTAATATTAATATATAACAACAGAAAGGATGAACATTGTATAAAAGGGAATAAAGAAGACTAGGCATTTAAAAGGCTTATGACCGTACCTAACTTAATAAGCAAATAAACAAAAAACCTTATAAAAATAAAAATTATACGAAGAATACTGTAAATGGAACTTAAAATCAGTAATTTTTATTTATATAAAATATAATAAAATAAGCTTTTATTTTCTCTAAAAATAATAATATACTTCGTAGTAAATAATATGTAAAATAATTTATTTTGTGCAGTGGCCACTTAAACCAGCCAATGACAGGTCATTAGCCCTGTAGATGCCTAGAATTCTACATTACCTTATCTAAAATGTTCTTCATCTCCGTTGTAATATGTTAAGTAAATAAAAGTTTAAAAAATTAAATGATAAAAAATAATAATCAATAAAAATCAAAACATATTTTAAATTTAACATTACTGCCAAGCAGGATGACAATAAATGGCCTCTTGTTTATTTATGAATTATTAAATAATAAAATGGATTGCCCAAAACTGCAAACTTTAATAAACTTTTGTATTCTACATAGACCAACAATACTATTTTTATTGTTTTACAGTCATCATCATGGTACTAATTATTCATTGAATCCTGAAGTCCTGTGTTTTGAAAAAGAATTCTCAATTAAAAAAAATAAAATTCAAATAATGATTAGTTCTTCACTTTTGTTTTAACTCTATTCTAACTATTGTGTTTATAACTATTTTTTAAATTTATTATTGTTTAGTATTAATAATTATTATATAAACCATGAAGTAAACTTTTCAACTTTCCTTTTTAAGCACTTTCTTTTTAATTTTTTTTTTCTTTTTTTTCTTCTCTTGCTCTTTTTTAAAACTGCTATTTTCTTTAATTGACTTTTCTTTATAAAGGTAAACATTTATATTTGTTCTTCTTGTCTCCTTGTTCACTCCACTGCTGGATAAAGGCCTCTTCCAAACGTCTCCATTTCTTCCTATCACCCGCTTTTATCATCCTCGTTTTACCGGCAATAGAGGCAATGTCATCGACCCATCTTTTCTGTGGCTTTCCAACACTTCTTTTGTTTGCCCATGGTCTCCACTTTATTATTTATTATTCTGGGTGTCCACCTGCCATCATTCTGTCTTGCTATGTGTCTTGCCCACTGCCATTTCAATTTCGTTGCACGATCCATGATATCCACGACTCCGGTTCGGCGCCTTATTTCTTCATTTCTTACTCTGTCTCTTAAACATACACCGAGCATCTGTCTTTCCATGGATCGTTGCGTGCATTTTAATTTCTGGCTTCTTTTTTGTGTTACAGACATGGTTTCTTGTCCGTATATTGTCACCGGCAATACGCACAATTCATATACTTGTCTTTTTAAGCATATAGGGACTTCTTTATTTTCAAAAATATATTTTAGTTTGCCGAAATAGCCCAACTTAGCCCTATTCTTCTTGGTAACTCCACTATCTGGTTATCTTTACCAAGTTTGACTTTGTGACTAGATATATGTATTCATCAACCTCTTCAATTTCATTGTTGTTAATGAAAATGTCTTGTCCTGTTGGACTCATAATCTTTGCTTTATTTATATTTACTTCCAAACCAATCCTTTTTAAAGCCTCATGTAGTTCCATAATCATTTCGCCTAGTTCACCCATGTCTTTACTTATAACCACTATATCATCTGCGAATCTGAGGGGGCTCGGGTACATGTCATCGATCTTTACACCTTTATTTTCTCAATTTAGGGTTTTAAATACATCCTCTAAGGCTAGCGTAAGGAGCTTTGGCGATATAAGGTCCCCTTGTCTGACACCTTTCTCTATTTTGATTTAATCTGTTTTTTTATCCTCCACCAATCCTCACATCCAAAGTAGCTTTATATTTGTTACAGATGTAATATTTCTTTTTTTATATACAAATACTGTTTACCATTGTATACTTTTCTCGATGTTTTTGTTCTTTTTTAATATTTTGCTATTTCACTGGTTTTATTATAATTATGTAAAAGGTTCATGGAACCGTAAATAAATAAATATATAATAAACAAATACATTCGTAAATATATTCTAAAAATAAGAAGCAGAAAAATGTTATATAAATATAATCAGTCCGCGTTGGTATTAGCTTCAAATAGCATATGTCTTATAAGCACGTTAGTTTTAATTTTTTAATGCAACTACGTGGTGTAATAGCTAAGACGCAAGATTTATGCATGGACAGCTCCGGGTTCAATTTCCGATGAAAACGCAAAAAAAAAATATTTCTAAGCCTGTATAATTAACAAACAGCATTTTCTGTGCTGTAATTCACCACTGTAATTGGGCTTTTGGCCTGTTTTGGGATAGTAAAGAAAGGAAAAAACCGAGTTGTGGTCCCGTGGTAGTATAGTGGACTCGGAAGGTCCGAGGCTCAAATCCAACTCTACCACAACTCGATTTCCATTTTTCCAACACAAGTTATTTACGACTTTTAGGAAACGGTGAAAATAAGAACTCTCTTGAAGCATTTATTTTTTAATTAGAATTAAAAAATATTTTTTACAACGAACTTTTTGTTGTAATCTAATAAGCGTAAAAACAAGATAAACGGATTACTTGTACTTTATAAACATTTAAGGTCTTAATCTTTTTATCCTGTTTATATTTCAAATGCCCAAATATGAGCATTTGTATAAAGTCAAAAGTTCAAGGTTTGAATGAAATGTAAGAGTAGCGTCGGTACAGTAAAAGCCGTATTACGCGCATCAGAATACTGAACCAGATTTTGGTCAGAAATATAAACAGAAATCTTGCTTGTTTTATAAATGTTAACTTTATGGCTACAAATTAAAAAAACAGTAAGCCCAGATATATAAATGAAAATAATAGTATTCTAATAAGGAATTATAATTGAACGTCGTTATGGAGAAAGCAGCCAACCATAAAAAAAATAACCTGAGATAATAGCACTTTTATGAAATGAGTGAATAATCAAATGTACACAAGAGTAAGAATGTTTTTGACTTATTTGTTTTTTATATACATTACAAACAAGAATCTTATTATGTATTTGATTTTTAAAGTATCATAAGATTTTCCTAGTGCTAAGGGGTATTTTCTGCAAATTGAGAAATGCCGTTTTTATGGTCGACACCATTTTCAAAAGGTGATTATTATTTTTTTGTATAAAAGCGGTCTTGTTGTTTTTAGTGGAACATAGAATTAACCTTACTGCATCCAATAACACAAATATCTAATTTTTTTTCAAAATTGTGTTAAATTTTATCTACAACGCAAGATTATATTTTCTTTTTGAAAAATTTAATATGTTTACATTTTTTTTTCTAAATATTTTCAATAACCGGCTACCGTCAAAGATACTTTGAATTTTCATACAAATATACACGTATTGGTACATAAATATGGATGTTAGTTTATACCGCTTTCATATATACCGATGAAGATAGCGTTCATAATCACGGCCATAGAGGTGAAACGCAGCATCGAAATAATCCGTCAGTAAATCTTGACTAAATCTTACTGTATACCTTCACCATTGTTTTTTTACTCGAACTTTAATAAAAAAATCAGTACATGTTCTTAAATATACATCGTATACAATATTAAAATTAATTTGTTATATTAAACAATATTGTTTGTTTGATTGAGTTGGATTCCTGGCAAGGTCAAATTGAAATATTATTTTTAAATTTGGTTTTTTTCTACAATATTTGACTATCCCTGAACTGACATCTAAAGCTTAAAACTAATCACCTTACCTTTAAGACAAAAAAATATTTTGATACTCATCAATTGTAAAACCAATACAGTTCCGATGCTCCTTTCCGTGTTTATGGGTCATTATTTATTTATTTTATTTTATTTATTTGGATAACCAACAGCTTTAATTATCTCATATTTAGATAACAAAACAAATAACAAATAAGCCAATTACAGGTTTTCACAAGTAGCATCACAGTAAGTTAAAAAAGATTCTCGAACATAAAATGAATAGTAATTAAATGTAAATTTAAAAGAAAAGAAAAAAATACTACGAGTTATTTCGAAAGCAAACGCCGTACGTTATTAAGATTATTTGCAAATAAATCTATGTTAAATGATTTATTTATTACATTAAAATTATTGAAATTTTGCCATAAATACGAATTTTGCCTATAATAAGATGAAACAAGAGGTATGTGAAGAATAGGGTTATTTCTTAAAACTTTGTAAGGAACATTGATAGATAGTTTGCAAAGTAGTTCAGGACAGTCAATTGAACCAGAGGCAATTTTAAGTAAATAAATTATATCCGCTATTTCACGACGTTTTTGCAGAGGCAGTAGGTGATGTTTTTTACATATATGAATATACTGGTCAGATTTAAACTCAAGTTTTAACCGGAAACACAATTGATGATACTTTCTGAGCCCAGTTGCTAACCAGTTTTCTGATCCATATAGTATAGTTTTTATGTATTCTTGATTTTTGTCACAATATTTTCCCAGAATCGCTGGGAAAGACATGGTATGAAACATAATGACAGGCTTATTTCTAGCGAAATAACTAAGAAAGATGAGCTTCAAGATAATGTAAAAATATCGTATTTCGTGATCTTATCAGTTTTCTACGTGTTAGGGTAGGTAACGCATGTATTCACCTGGATCAGGCATTTGAAAACATATATAAGCCATACGTTCTTAGTTAGTACTAATTCGCATTTTATCAGATCTTTTAATATTTATTTATTTATTTAATTAAGTACAAAAGAAATGTACTTAAACGGGCTTTTTATTAAAAGCAAGATCACACAAACAACCAAAAACAGACGTGAAATATGATCATAAGTAAGTACCTAAGTAATATATATATATTTTACGTGCATTTATATTTTACAATTTTTAATTAATATGGGTTTATAAAAGGCTGGCGAGCAAAACAATTTTTTTTGTACTTATAAGTAGCATAAAAACATGTTGTTAAATTTATGATTTTCAAAAACGTTAATTGCATTGGCCACGCCCCTAATACGTCACGATTCGGTTAAATTTTTTATTTTGTTTGTGACCGTTTAAATTTAAATAAAACATCGTCACCAATATTAACGTCACAATTGTTGCGTTTTTGCGGAGACATATTTTTTAACAATTTTAGTTTAAAATTACATATTAAAACATTTCTCCACATACCATCTATGATTTTGTAAATGCAATTCATTTTTATAAATCTATTTCACATATTTTTATCGGTTTTCGTAGTATGTGATATTTCTCTATTGGATTTCGTTTTCCGGCTATCTTTATCATAGTATTGAAAAAATAAGGATATTTTGGCGGTGCACGTTTATAGGAACTTCTCCGCATTTTATTTTATTCGTCAGTTGACTTACCGTTAACCGGAAATCTATTACAACTCTCTTATCATTGGTTGATTCGGTAGAACTAGTGACGTCATGCATAGTAATTAGTTTTAATAAAATCGTTTTTTTATGCCTTTTAAAAAAAATTTGCGATGCAATTTAATGCTCTAATTTTTACCGCGTGTTAGAAAATACTTTTATATGCAAGTTTTCGTAGAACCAAACATCCTCATTGAGTTTACTATAAAAAAAACAAATGTTATTAAATATTTGTATGTAACTTCTAACCGACTTTTCTATGTCGACCGGCTTCGAGAAGTACCCGTCTCTTCGTCAGGACACCAATCAAACCAACATCTAAAACCCACTCTACACATTCATCATAGTTGTTGCACAAAAATATAAAACCAACACTAAATGCATTTCAATAAGCACATGCACTGATTAGGACAAACCTGCACTGATTAGGTTGTGAAAATATTTTATGTTGTGGAAGAAATAGTTAAAAAAAGAGGAAAGGGCTGAATAATGGCTTAAAAGTAAATAATATGGAAATATTTTACATTAGGAAAGTATTAAAAAATTATGTTACTTTGATCAATAATCAAACAACCTTTCAATATAGCCCATTATACCTATTAAACTCACGCCCTCCCTTCATCTCCTCCCTCTTTTTTCAACTACTTCTTCCGCGACATAAAATACTTACATAACCCAATCAGTTCACGTTTGTCCTAATCAATGCTTATTAAAATGCATATCGTTTTGCTTTAATATTTTTGTGCAACAACTGTGGTAGGTATATAGAGGGATTTGCATGTTGTTTTATTGGTTCAATTGGTGTACTGACATAGAGACTGGAACGTCTCGAAACCGGTAATTACAGAAAATTCGGTAATTGGTTATGTATAAGTATTTAATAACATTTATTGAAATGTTTGACCTCAAAGTTGATGCTTTAAATGTTAATAATATACTGAGTTTTTTTTAAAGAAGTGTTATTTTAAAGTATAAATCAAATATGTAAGAAATCGAAGCATTTTATTCGATAAAATTTTAGATTTTTAACTTTTTAATAACAATACTCCGTTTAAAACCATTTTAATACTAGTTACTTCAGAAATAAGATTGTAACAAAAACTCTTTGTATACTTGGCTTAATGTATTGCATCCGTGAAATTTCTCTATTCCGCGGTGGATCGTGACGTTATGATGAGAATTTAAATAGTGCAAATTTAGTTACGGTTTGAAATTCTGACTCATCCAGGTTTTATTTGCAGCTTAATGCGAGAGTGAACACATTCAGAAATGTGTAAAAGATTTATTCGCATATTATATCATGCTCAAATGCATTTTAGACTTACTGAAAAAAACATTGCAAAATATATTTACTTGGTCATGTAACAAAATAACACATTTAATAAGACTTTATTTATTTATTATGTATACAATATTTTAGTTAGTCCAAATGTTTGTAGACAAAAGAATTCAGAAAACAAAAGAAGTCTAGGCATTTACAGGGCTTATGAACTGTCAATGGCTGGTTTAAGTGGCCACTTTATACACTGGTAAACATTCACCATTTTTATAAAAATAAAGAGATATGGATAATAGAAGAAATAGGGATGTTTGAACATCCATATTTCTTCAATTCTTCCATTTGTTGATTTTAGTGAAGTTAAAGAGCTGAAACCTTTATTGTTGTGAAGAGATTCATCTTGCTGAATTATTTCACATACTAGGCAACGCCTGTCCAAATGTTTGTAGACAAAAGACTGGATTTTACCCCCTCGGGAGTCGTTAAGATTAACAAATTACAACAGGGATGGAGAATATCTTAAAGAAGGAAATATGGAAGTCAAGGCATTTACAGGGTTTATGACTTGTCAATGGCTGGTTTAAGTGGCCATGTTACACACTGTGTTACATTCACTATTTTGTCTATGTTTGAACATCCATATTTGTATACATCCTCAGCCAATTACAACAGTTAAGTGAAGAAAAATGCGTACAAAAAACTGAACAAGAAGAACACTAAAAAAAAAAAAAAAAAATAATAGTATACAATATACTCATAAACACGATCAACATATAAGACTTCGAGCTGACTCATACCAATTCATTTTCATCCTATACTGTGTTAATGTCGAAGAAATATACAAAAAGCCGGAAGATCTGTCCTGCAAACTTTCAAGTTAAGTGACGAATTGACCAATTGACATTCTGAACATTGGAGCATAAAAACAAAAGTTGGTCTTAGAAGATTTGATAAATATCAGATTTTGACTTCTGGTGATACAGTTAGGAAAATGAAAAGAAATTGATTCCAGCACAGATGGGACATCACTTATAGCACTAAGTATTTTGAAAATGCATACAAGTTCCATCTCCGTTCTACGTTTCTCCAAAGAAGAAAAACTAATGATTTAATAATAAACTAACCAATTCTCATCAAACAACGCGCAAGGAAAGAAAAACGCTTACAGTAATAACGCACGACCGCTTATAAAGGCGCCCATACCCACAAAAATTAAACTAGGATTATCAATTACAAAGTTAGCTACAGTTTGCAGCAAAATAATGCTCATAGGTACTCAGGGCCTCGATTCCTCTTTCCTCTTTTATCCTTTTTCCCATTGAGTAATAGTTTTGATTTAAGGTAATTTATAAACAAATACGTTTATTTCTATTTTAATATACTTTAAGCTTTTTAATCGTTTTTTTTCTATTGAATATGTTCTGTAACTTGAATTATAAAAGTAAAACTTTTATTTTATTGGTTGGTTGGAAGAAATTGCCATTTGACAATAAGCCCGCCAATGTACAAATAACATTATGTACAAAAAGTTAAACAAATAAAAAATTACAATTGGAAGTTAACAGAGTTATCTTCGACTGTCTATAAAGAAAAACCGATATGTGTGTACGAAAATGAGTATATTTGCATGAACATTTAAAGTATCTTTGTCGGTTACCTATAATTGATTATGTTTAGAAAAAAAATTGAATGCATATTTTGCTTTTCATTCCGAAAATTAAATTTTACTTTGTAGATAAAATGTAAGGTAAATGTCAACTTCTCATTGTAATCGGGGCCCAGGTCAAGAATTGCCAAATCTTTATAAATATGCATCGTAATTACTTTTAAATATACCTGTATTTATTTTCCTAAAAGAAAAGTAGTATTTTTAATAATCGCAAAGCCATTCCAATTTATGTTTCCATAGTTTTTCTTTGATTATTATAATAAGTTAATTTTCTACAATATTTATGAGAGAACTCAAGCACCTCATTACATTACATGTCTGTTGTTGAACCAAAAATTTGCAACACTTTTGTTCTATACAATAGAGCAAAATGGCATCTCTTTAAGCGGGCAAGAGTTATTACTATGTGGAAAAACCATATAGGAAATTTTGATTGATGATTGATACCAAGACTACCTACCTACGTGTGATTAAATTATTTATTACAATGCTTATTGTTAGATTTATTAGCCACGATACGAAAGTAATACTTAATCTATTCAGTTATTTAATAAATCACACACAAAAATATATTTAGTTACACATAACTATTTTACGAAAAAGTAAAATTTGAAATATTTTAACGCATGTGAAAATCAAATCTTTCCTCAAAAATATTTATATTATGCGACTTTTTGCCCGCGCGTAAAATGGCACATGCGTTATGGTAAGTAATAAAATTACCATTCGTATGGATACAAAGTACATTACAATGTTGACTCGAGAATGAATTTAATTGCAATTAATTAAATTAATCTCAGCATTCAAATAACTGTTTTTCATATGGATAAAAATGTTTTAAAAACGTATAAATTTGCTGAGTTTTCTCACGGTTTAAGATTGGTGCCATAAATAAATATATAAATAGTCTTATGTAAATTCAAACCCAGGAAGCCATGATGATATGAGTGACTAATCCAGAAATCAAGTATTTAATCACAAAGCCGGCAAAGTGACGTGGCTGTACTTCTTTACTCCAAATTTGCATACTAAATAACGACTGAATCGTTTTACAGGACTTGTATTTCCTTCAATACTTCACTCTTCAATTAAGCAGTGGGATTTGAGTCCAATAAAATAAGTTGTTTCTTTGTTTTTGTTCATAAATCTACAGCAATGGTCCGATTTTTTAAGTAGAATTTTATTACCGCAACCATAACTCTATCGTGGATTTAATTGTTTCCTGTTTTGGACGTTTAGTGAAATTTAATTGTTTTTTATTACACAATTATTTTTCACAATGTTTTCATTGCGAGAAGCTTAAGTTTTTAGTACCGAAGATGTATGGATGTTATAGTACCTTAATTTGACATTGAACGAGGAACTTTAAATAATTTAAAACGATTTTTCAGGAAAATACAATTTGATGCTTTTTACTGGAATATTTTATTGTCCCGGATCAAAAAACTGCGCCAGCCCTTTACTTATTACAGATTTTTCAGCACATGTAACTACATTTATTAAAATATTCATTTACTAATTTCTCTCACCGTGAGAGCTTCTTTATTTAATAAACACTTTATACAAATATAAGAGCGGCATATTGTCCTAAGGAAATTTGTTCCTACCTGCCCAAACTGTTCAGATTCAGAAAATTAATAGTCGGTTATGTAATGGGGTACTGCTTGTACCCCAGCACATAGTGTTTGTACCCTGGTAGGAATTTCTCTTTTCTGATATAAATATACATAGTCGTGATCGTAGAACAACTAGCATGTGATTCCCTTAAACTTTAAATGAGAGCAGCTTAATTTAAAAAAAAAGTTTTATTTCATAAGCCATTACTCGATAACTACAAAAGTATATCATTTGATACTTGGGCTAGTTATATATATTTCATGTTTTTCAAACCTGTATTATAAAGCCTTTATTCAACCTTTTCAAGATCAAATATACAAACTAGACGATGTCGTAAGTTGTTGATTTTTTTTGAAAGTAGGTACTATATTTACTGAAATATGCCATTATCACAATTTTCCTGAATATTGGTTGGTAAGTGAATTTTAAGCTAGGTATTAACCAGTAAGATTATTGTACAGAAAAATTAACAAAACTATATTTATGAAAAAGAAACCAACCTTCTACAACATGTTTCACTAAGATAATTATTTTTTTAATATTTTCATTTCAACCCCATATTGATTTAGAGCAAACACTTGCATCTGCTTATATTATGAAATATTTATATTCTTTGAAAATCCGTATAAATTTGGAAAGTAAATAAAATTAACGAACGTAAGATTGCATAATACGAGTAGAATTACTAAAATATAAAATAAGTCGAAGCAACATTTTTGTTTATTTTTGTTGCGATAGTCGTCAAGAGAGAGAAACTCTCTACTCTGATTTTTATATTTTATTAGTATTACCCATATTAATTTTCATTATTTTATTTATTTTTCTCTTTTAAATTATAAATCCAACAATGCACAAAAGGTTAGTTGGTGCGATTCAGTTATTTTAAATAATATGCCATATATATTGTGATTGAAAATTTGTATTGGAATGTTTAATATTTTATTTTATTTGAAAATCGTTGTCTTTTTAACACTTTGGGTCCCGGCCGAATACACACAGAATTTACCCTGTGCCCGGCCCATTTTTGTGAAATTTCATGCTTTGCGAAGGGCTTCTTAAAAGTGTCATAATAATAAAAAAATACTGAGTTAAATCAATTGAAACTTCTCATATTTATTTGACACAATTTACTAAGCCATTTTTGTATGATGGTTTTGCCACCACTGGCCTTTATGGAGAGCCACATTGCAATGCTCGCACATATACAGGGTCTCATTCCTTTTTTTGTGCTTTGTATCCCGGAGCCGTGTAAACACGTAATTATAATAACGACGCGTTGTGTTCCGGTCCCGTGTTTTCACGTAGTTTACCAGCAGCGAAAAAGTACTAATAAAAGTCACTAAATGTCAATAAAATGCACTTTTTTAGACAGCTGGTAAACCACGTGAAAACACGGGACCGGGACACAACGTGTGGTTATATAATCACGTGTTTAGACGGCTCCGGGATACAAAGTGTGAAGAACAAATATTTCAAAACATCTAAATTATAATGAACTTTTTATATCATATGATGCTTCTTGATTATCTTGTTTTATATTTATAATACTAAATTTATCTAGATAAAACAATATCGTATTTTCAGTTTTTTTTTTCATAACATCTGTTTTCATGTTTATTTTGATTTTAATAAATTAACATAATGAATCTTTTTCAAACAGGTGTTATTGCGAGAAAGACAATTTAATACAATAAAATAAAATTAGCGCCCTAAATGTGATTTTCACAAAAAAGCCGCTTTATAAATTATCCAACTAAAATAATAATAATAAATGAAACAATAAAGGAAAAAAAAGACGAATTAATATCATCTTTATTTTTCTAGTATGGATTTCACTCCCCGGAGAGTTATAAAGATGAATATGAAAAAGTTTCCCCTATTTCACTTTACAAATATCAACGGATTTAAGAGTTAAGAAAATGTGGATGTTGAAACATAGGCAGAATGGCGGATGTTGCACATCGTGTAAAGGGGCCCTCTAAAATCAGCCAATGACATGCAAAGCCCTTTAAATGCCCGACTTCCATATTCCCAGCTCAAAATAGTTTTTAAACTCTGTTTCAATAAACTAAAATACAAATAAATGTAATAGGCAGAGATTATAAGATACAGGTAACACCTGTAAAGAATTTACCGAATACTATACACATATATTTCATATATATTTATAACTACAAACATTCAGATTCTGATTTGTGTTAACAAATTTTATCATTCTGGGTAGAGGTGCCTGGAAACCATAATTATTCGTTATAATATGATGACTGATGAACAGGATATTATTATTTCTAAGTCTATGTTTTTTTTTTGTTGATATTGAGACCGAAAAATAGTTTAATTAAGGTACTTTTAGCGAGGTCGTTCTCATATGGTTCGTTAGACCACTTTTAGAAATAAATTGATCTCTACTGTTAAGTAGATATTTATGTGGAAGCTTGTTTAAACATTAAGTACATAAAAATCATACACAATGCATTTTTAACATAAGAATTCGCTATCTTTCAACCACGAATTTCATTGTTGATTTTAGTCTCGTCTCGGGTGGTCACGAATCTATTCTTGTGGTTTTTTGTCTTTTATCAAGAGGCCTCGCATTTTTAGCCCCGAGAAAAATGAGAGTAACACCACTGAATTTAAATTCATTTATTTATTTTATTGAAATGTACAATACAGCACAACGGCCAATTACAATATCATCATCTTCATCATTCCCTTTCCGCACCTAATGGTGCATAGGGCACTGCATTGGTACACCAATCGCAGCGTATCTTGATCATTTTTTGTTACATGAAGGTAAGATGATCAGTCTTACGATTCAGGTACCAGTCCAGGGACTGTGGAATATTCCAGTGTGAGAACACCAGTTAAAATTAATATTTTATATCAACCGTGTCGGGAATCGAACCCGAGACCTCTTGCATGGCAGGCTAACGCGCTGACCATTACACCACGAGGCCGACAAATTACAATTTACATATCTTTATTTATTTTACAGAAACAAACAGTCGATAATGATAAAATAACATAAAAAAGATATGGTTTAAAGAAAAACCAGAGAAGTTTCTAAATAAAAATCAAACATATTAAATTGCGGTACATCAAAAGGGTGTCTTTGTGTGTATTTGTATGAGAGTAAGTGTAGAGGTGTGTTTGTGTGGGAGTATTTTTTTATTTTTTTTTTGTTTTATTTAATTATTTATACATTTTATTATAAATATAATTGAATCTTCACTTTGCCCAGCTAACAAGGGTACATACCCCGTTCCAAGCTAGGCAATTACGTCAAATATGTTAATAGAAAGCACAGACTAATAAAAGATAAACTTACTCGTATACACGTTTTGATACGTAAACATATACACATATACACATATATACATAAATCCGCACATATACATATATATACATATATACATAAACACACATATGTACAAATATATTCATTTACACACATATATACATACACACACATGTACATACGCCCATGCGCATACACATACATCCATGCACGTTCACATACATACATTCATAAAACATAGACAATCTCTTTAATATAATGCGATTGAGTAAATGTTCAGGTGTGAGTAAGCGTGAGCATCATTAAATAGCAAATAGGAGCGTTTTGCAGCCAGAAAGAATCTCTTATTTTTAAATAAATTAAGGGGCATGTAAAATACACCAATGATGAAAAAAAGCATAATAGTCTGAGCAAGAACAATAGAAGAAAGAGTGTTGTTCATAGTTAGTGCTACAGACTAGCAGATGGAATAAATACTTATTTCTTTTCACGCAAAAGGCGACATTAAGATTAATTTTAGAGAGTAGGTTAAAAGAGTCTACTTTATTATTTAATAATTTGTATAAATAACATAATTCGCTTGTTTAAAAAATAAAGTGCACAATAGATTTTTAAGGTCCAACATAAAATCCATAAAAACGATAGTAAACAAAGACGAATAAGTCACTAATATACATTTTGATACATAGTTATACAGAGTCTAAAACTGGCAATCCCAGCATGGAAAAGATCCACCTCTCTCGGTAGGCTGTTCAACAGACTGAAAATTTGTCCTGCATTCGGGACGAACAAATAGTATGTGATGCCTAGCTCTTAAATAGTTGCTCGGTACATATAATTTTATGCGCTACAAAATGTTGTGATTATAAATTAACCCACCCAGAAGCTTTAAAGAATAATTTAGGAGTTCCCCAAGGATCAGTTCTAGGACCAATTTTATTTATAATATATATAAACGACATCACCAATATAACAAAACACTGCAAACTACAATTATTTGCCGATGATACATTAATCTATATAGCGGGAGAAAATTATACGGAGACTTTACAAAAATTAAACGAGGACTTAAACAGAATATCTGAGTGGCTCAAAATTAATAAACTTCAGCTTATTGTTGGAAAAACAAAATACATGGAGTTAGGAAGGAAAAAGCCAAACCTAAGGATGAATGTACTTATTGATAATGAAACCATAGAAAAGGTTAATGAAATGAAATATTTGGGGATAATACTTGATTCAAAATTGACATTAAATGCAAATTTTGAACACGTTAATAAAAAAATATAAAAAAAAATATTTTTCCTTAGTAGATTGAGAAATAAATTAAATAAAGATACTGCAGAACTAATTTACAAAACAATCATTCTTCCACATATAGATTACTGCTCAACAATATTATTTTTAGCAAACGAAGGAAATTTAAATAAACTAGAAATTTTACAAAATAAAGCGATGAGAATAGTTCTTAAGAAAAATAAATATAGCAATGTAAAAAAAATGAGAGATGAACTAAAATGGTTATCTGTAAGAAGGAGACTTAAATTTAAAATGTTGATATTTATACATAAATTTTTTCACGATAAATTACCAAAATATTTTAAGGATAAAGTTGTCTTAAACAAAAATTGTCATGAATATGCTACTAGACAAAAGGATAAAATAAGACTACCATTATTGAAATCGAGTCGCAAAATTGTTTGATGTATAAGGGTTTAAAAATGTATGATGAGATGCCTGAATGTATGAAGAATGAAAAGTGTCTGAAAGAATTTAAAAATAAATGTATAAGTTACTGTAAGGAAATGTAAATATATATAGATGATGTAAATGTACATAATAGTTTATATTAGTTTTAATATAAGCTAACTTAAGAAATAAATTTAAAAAAAAATAAAAAAAAGCCATCATAAACTAGGCAATGCCTCTTCTGGCCCGCAAACTTGAGATACCAAGCATACCTAAAAGAAACAATAATGTGTACCGCAAAAGGTAACAAAATATGCTTCTTAGGAAATAAACAAACGTAAAAAGGTACTTTTTTTGCGGCCCTAGTACATTTTTTAAACAAATATAACAGCTTGCCCACCACATACCGCACACCGCATCTGAGCACATAAGTCTCCTTGGCGGTGCCCACATGCACGGAAAATTTGCTCGTTATCAAACGAGAAAAGCTGCCCGAAGGAGTTCTCTGAAATCTGATAGCCTTAGCATCTTTGTGCTGAAAGAAAGTAATCCAGAAGTACATAATATGTACTTCATTGGATTGTAAATAAAACAGTTAGTTTTTATAATCTTGGACATCTCCAACACTATTTTAAACTTCATGTTTTTTCTGCTCACTCACTTAAAATATTATTCTCAACTTACAGTTAATATTATAAATTAGGATACTAAGTGTATAATAGTGATAAATAATGTTAGAATAAGAATAGATGTAAATATTGTGTTGTAAATATATATTAGACTATGTAAATACATAGAACTAAATAAATAAATAATAAAAATAAAAAAAACTACAATACAAAAAATATATAACTAAAATAATTTCATATGAAATGTATACTAAAAAATTAACAATGTTGAATAGATTTCCTTGCATTAAAATCAATAAGGGATTGAAGAGAAAAATCATTGTTTTACTATTTATTGAACCTTATTTTTTTTCTTGAATCAATCAATTTAAAAAAAAAAAAAAAAATTATAATTCATTTAATTTTTATTTTATAAATTAATTAATTAAATTAATTAAATAAAAATACTTAACAAAGATTATTCATAATCACTATCATAATATAATATATTATACACCAAGTGGTAGAACGTTTAAGGACATAACAAAAACGAATATTATAATAATACATTACTATCGTGAATTGTTAAATTAATGTTAAAAAAAAAAATATTTCATTTTCGTTCTATTTTATTTTGAAACCGTATAAAAAACCCTGTAAAACAAGATTTCAGTATGTTTTGATGTATTTAGAAACATATATTATGCTATTATATTCATCATTCCCTTTTCCTACGTAATGATGCATTGGGCACTGCATTGGCACACCAATCGCAGCGTTTCTAGATCATTTTTGTTACATAAAGGTAATATGATCAGTCGTACGCTTCATGTACCAGTCGAGGTACTAAAAAATATGTTTAGTGTTCAAACACTCTTTTAAACCCTTTAAATGGCGGGAATTGAAGCTAAGACCTTTTATTTATTTATTTATACAAATACATACATATTACAAAAAAAAAAAATAACGTATCCAAAACTCTATGAGGCCAAAGGCCCTTTTTGCATGGTAGGCAAACGCGCTGACCATTACACCACGAGGCCAACCTGCTATTATATTGGGATGTGTTTAATTGATATTTATTAAAAAACACGGCACGTAGTGCCTTTTACCACCCAAAGAATACATAGTGTGTAAAAATTAAAATTTTATGATATTTGGTCACAAAAATGATTTTTTTATTTATCGTGCCAAATGAGTTGTTTTTTATTCCTAGGAGTAAAATATGTGATAATAAATGTTTTTTTATAAATAAAAATACATATTTAAAAGAACTAGTTTCTTAGTAGGTGCGTAAATTTTTTTATTTTTATCGCTTTTGCAATACAATAACGCTGGTTTGATATTTTTTTCCGTTTACTCGTAATTAATATATTACAACAGAGATGAAGAACATTTAAGAGAAGGTAATATAGAAGTCTAGGCATCTACAGGGCTTATGACCTGTCAATGGCTGGTTTAAGTGGCCACTTTACACACTGTGTAACATTCACCATTCTGCCTATATTTGAACATCCATATTTCTTCAATTCTTTCATCTGTTGATGTTTGTGAAGTTAAAGAGCTGAAACCTTTATTTATGCATTTATTACCTTCTCTTAAATGTTCTTCATCTCTGTTGTAATATATTAATATAAACAGCTCCCCGGGGAGTTGAATCCAGTCCTTGTCTACAAAAATTTGGACAAACTCAAAATATTGTTGCTTACTCGTAATTTTACATTATTCAAGTAACGTGAGCCATAAAAAAATTTAATTACCAAATCGATGCTACTTTAAAAAGTAATGATAATTTCCATAAATTGTTTGATAGCATTATATTAAATATGTCACTAGTGTTGCGATTCCGTAAGCGTGCTCATATTTAATACAAAATGTGATTACTGAACTCTGCAAGTTATGGTATTTTTATGTCTTTATGGTTGTACGCTAGTTGCTTCACAAGGATCGGAATATCACTTAATCGGACAGGTGGTATACTGCAAACATCGTAATTCAATAACAACTTAATATTCTTTAGCATATTACAACAGAGGTGAAAACCATCATTTTAAGGAAGTTAATGTAGAAGTCTAGGCATTTACAGAGCTTATGACTTGTCATTGGCTGGTTTAAGTGGCCACTTTACGCACTATTAATTTTAAAAAAACAAACAGTCAACAATGAAATAATATTTTTTTTTTAAATACGGCTAAATGTGTATTTGTATGAGAGGAAGTGTAGATGTGTGTTTATGTGTATTTGTGTGGGAGTAAGTGTTCAGGTGAGTGTAAGTGTAAGCATCATTAAATAGTAAGTGGGATCGTATCGCAGCTAGAAATAATAAGTCTTAATTTATTTTTAAATAAATGAAGGGGCATGTAAAATATATCAATAGATGAAAAAAGCATTATAGTTAGAGCAAGAACGATAGAGGAAAGAGTGTTGTGCATAATAAGTGCTACAGACTGGCAGATGGAATAAATACTTATTTCTTGTCACGCGAAAGGGGAAATTTAGATTGATTTAGGAAAGTAGGTTAAAATAGTCTACTTTTTTTAAAAATAATTTATGTAAATAGATGTAACTATGTAACATTTACCATTCTGCCCATATTTGAACATCTATATTCCTTCAATTCTTGCATCTGTTGATGTTTGTGAAGTGAAATAGCTGAAGCCTTTTTTTATGCGAGTGAGATTTATCTAGTTAAAGTATTACACCTACATACTAGGCAACGCATGATTTTTTTTGTGTGATCATAAATGGTCAATAATGGTCATAAGCCCTGTAGATGCCTAGACTTCTATATTGCCTTGTCTAAAATGTTCTTCATCTATGTTGTAATATGTTAATATTAACAGCTCCCCAGGGAGTTGAATCCAGTCTTTGTCTACAAAAATTTGTACAAACTCAAAATATTGTTGTTTAATATTATTTTATTAAAACCGTTTCAACTAAATGAAGGGGCAAAATCATCAGTTTACAATGGAGTGCCAACCCTTATATCTGGAAACAAAGTATGATATTGGATAAACAAGGATGAAAATAAGCTCTGTTAGGCGAATGTGTAGTAAAACCATGTACCTTCGATAGGCCCATAAGTGTCGAGATTATACATTGTGTAAGGCTGAAATAAATATTATCAACAAAACTAAGCGTGAAAGAGAAAAATGGAGGGCGAAAGAATGGCTAAAAACATTTACATTGCAAATGTTGATGGATACTGAAAATGAGAAAGACTGAGAAGGACATAGCATGACCAAATCCAACAAATACTTGAAGACATCGCAAAAGTCGAAATAATCGGCATGCGTGTAACAGAAGATGTAGATGGAAGCGAGGTTCATATGCAAATACAAACTAGTGGGATTCTATCCTCTGCCTACCTTCACGGAGAAAAGGCAAAGTAAAGGTTGTTTTTTTACGTACATCGCTTTAATTGATGATTCACAAAAATAAAACTTAAAAAAAAAACAACATACTATAGTATTAGATTTCAAAATAATTTAGACAGAAAATTCGAAAAAAATCTACACATTTATGTTATTTTACGATGTTACTAATATAAAAAAATAATCAAAGAAATTCAAGGAAAGGATGGTGTTGCAACTGTATTAAGATTTTCTACTATTATATTTATCAACACAATTGCCATTTAAACTAATAACAATAGCGTAGTTCCATATAGGCAAGACTGCGCATAATGAATATTTTATTAATGTTCGTTAATTTTATTACTAAATATTACCACTGTATGAAATTTTATGTGTTGATATGTTATATTATACTTGTTTTTTTTTATTCGTGGCATTCTGAATTGTTTATCATCATAAATATTATTTGATTACTGGGTATATACTTTAATGTAATTTATCAATAATACCTTACTTATATATTTCTTCATGAAAAGGGTGTAATAACTTTTTTTACAATACAATTCTTATATTCTGTTTGCATTTAATGTGAAAATGGATATTATTTTCTTAAATATATCCTACGTTTTTATTTTTTTCTCATAAACTCGTATATTTTAAATTTTATAAACTCTTAGAAATAAACAACTACAACAGTGTAAGTCACTCTCCAAGCACAATAGTTAGTCTCTTTTTTTGGAGAGTTACAGTGATAACATTTACTAGATGTATAAAAGTACATCTATGTAGATTTTTTTTTAAAAGTATACCTTTTATGAAATTTATTGATCAAAATAAAAAATAAAATAATAAAAATTAAATTAAATTAATAAGTCAGTTTTTGAATAAATGTGCTCCCGCGATTTTCTTACATAATTATGCAGGCCATTTATTAATTGGGCCCTCTCATTTATGATGCAATGATAATAATGTCACAGCATTGCAACTGTTATTTCATGTTCACTAGCAATTAAGTATCACACCTTGCTACGTCATTTTAGATTTTGATTTAATTATAAAATGCAAACTTCAATTTCCTGCGCTAAGACATACAGCAAAAATAATGATTGCATATCTATCATCATTCATTCTTAGTATGACCTACTCCGATTACGCATACGTATGAGATTAGGAATTCTAGATGAATCTCATTAATTTGAAATTACAATTTTTTTATGAGTGATTCACTGAATCAAATAGAAATATGAATAAACAATGCATATAATACATCATTTATTTAATAATTGTTTTAATTTATAATTATTTAATTATAAATATTTTAATTAACGCTATTTTATTTTTTTATTTTTATTTTATTAGGGAAATCAACAGTTCTACATACATATTTTTAGTAAACAAACAGATATAGTGTATAAACTCAGAACCAATAACAGATTTCCACATAGTATACAAAGTTAGTAAAGAATATATATATTACATATCAAATAAATACAAACAATTTATACATATAAAAATGTTATTTTCAAGTACTCAATAATCAAAGATTTTTTAAATATTAATTTTAAGAACATTAAGTTACTGTAAATTGGGCGGGATAAGGACAAAAAAGGACAAAAATGCTTGAAGAGAGGATAAGGAGGGGGGGGGGGGGGAGATGTACATATTTATTATTATAATGTCTACTAAGTTACATAATACATTTTTAGTTTAAATTTTAAATCTGACAGAGTGATGTTTGTATAATCTATATTTTTAAATTTTGTATTGTACATTGAAAAAGTCCTACGAAAAAAAGCATTTTTAACATACGATTTCTTACTTGTTGGTACATGAAACAGGTGGTACCGTCTACAAATCCTGGCTGGCACATGTATTGTTATTAAAACAAGCAGCTCTGTACAGTCAACCATTCCTGTCACAATTTTGTAAAGCAGTAGTTGGTCCGCACACACTCTGCGGTATTGTAGAGAAATGATTCCATGGAAGGTGGAGGCAGTGAGAGTAGATACATAAGAAATACCGGTTTTGTATTTAAGGTACTTTATAAATTTGTTTAGAATATTTTCTATTCTACTTATATATATGGCATACTGGGGATTCCATATCTGAGAGGCGTATTCCAAATGGCTTCTGACAAATGTATAATATAATGAAATAAGGGCCTTTGGATTATCAAAGTGTTTACTCATTCGAATTATGAAACCTAACATGCTCAATGCTTTGGAGGTAATTTTATTGATATGCGATTCAAAAAGTAGTTTTGAGTCTAAAACAATCCCAAGATCTTTAATTTCGTGCTTTCTCATTAGTACATTATTGTTTAGTTTGTAATCAAAATTAAGAATTTTTCTTTTCCTTGTGAATGTAATACAGACACATTTATTTATATTCAAAAACAGTTTATTTTCAATACAATAGTCAGTTAGACGATTAAGATCGTCTTGAATCATTAGGCAATCTTCTTGAGATTTAACTTTAGCGTATATTTTCATATCATCGGCATAAAGAAGAAATTTTGAATAACGAAAGCAAACATCAATGTCATTTATATATATAAGAAATAATAGGGGACCGAGTAGACTTCCCTGGGGAACACCAGAGGAGATTTCTGCCCAGTCAGATTTATACCCACCAATTACTACCGATTGACATCGATTACTAATATATGATATCAGCCAGCGCAGAAGATCACCATGTATACCTATAGCCAAAAGTTTGCGTGTTAAGACTGAATGGTCAACTTTGTCAAAGGCTTTGCTGTAGTCAGTATATATAGCATCAGTTTGGAAACCACTTTCCATTGTGTTTAAAATATCATTTGTAAATAAAGTAAGGTTTGTAACGGTCGAGCGTCCGGAGAAAAAGCCATGTTGTTGAGGACAGATATAGGATTTTACTGCATGGAATAATTTTTCATAAATAATTTTTTCAAATAATTTAGCGAATGTCGATAGTATTGAAATTGGCCTATAGTTGTTTGCGTCATTTTTTGATCCAGATTTAAATATGGGTGTGATGTTTGCTTTCTTCCATTGAGATGGAAAAACACATTCCTGGAGAGACTTTTTAAATAATATAAAAAGTGGGAGAGATAAATTTTGGTAGCACGCTTTAATAAAAATAGGAGGGATCCCGTCTGGTCCACTACCTTTATTTATGTCAAGTTCCTTAATGAATTTTTTTACGATTGCTTGGGTTATATCCGCATATTGGATATCAGCTGATCCATAATTAGAGTTATTTTGATTGAACAGAATAGGTATTGTTTTTGGAATAAAAACGGATTTAAAGTAGTCGGAAAATAAATTGCATATGTCTATTCCATTATTTGCAGTTTGGTTTAGGTAGATAATTTTATTAGGAATAACATGAGAGGTATTTTTAGATTTTACATATGACCAAAAACGTTTAGGATCTGTAAGAATTTCGCTCTCAATTTTTTTATTATAATTTATATAACTAATATAAGATAAATGTTTTAATCTTGATCGTAATAATGAGAATGCTTTGTAATCAAGTGGGTTTTTATGTAATTTATATTTTTTGTGGTATTTAAATTTTTCTTTGCTTATTTTAATAATAGCAGGATTATACCAAGGTGGGTATTTGTTTACCCAGACATCCTTCACGGGAATATAATTATTAATCAGGTCATTAATAATATTATAAAAGACAGTAAGTGCATCATCCACATTGTTGTGAGCAAATAAAGTTTTCCAATCGTAGGTTATAAGTTTTTCATTTATAGATTGGTAATCACCATTATGAAATTTTTTAATTTTCCATCAATTTTTTTAATGTTATTGCCTGTTTTATTTACAATATTCAAAATAAATCACTGAAAAACACAATAAACTTTTGATTTTATTAAATTTAATTAAATTGATACTTTACTAACAACCAACGAATTTTTAAAATTATTTGTGCAATGCAAAAAACAAAAGCAAAATTGCCAATGAATCATATCCATATTTCAACAAAGCATTAACAACGCATCGTCAAAACTTTGAGAATCAGTCAATTATTTGAAAATCATTTTATCACCTATTAAATCTGAACGTGCGAATCTGTTTATATAGTAACTACTTTATTGCATTTCTTTGAATAATGCTTTTACTAAACCAAAGCAAAAATATTTTACTTTTTGAAGTTGAATCTATTAATTCTAAAAACAAAACATTACAGAAATATAATTTGTTTTTATTTGAAAATACACCATAGACAATCGATTTTGAACTCATTGCGCAAAG
Organism: Micrasema longulum; assembly: GCF_059751315.1. Taxonomy (NCBI): domain Eukaryota; kingdom Metazoa; phylum Arthropoda; class Insecta; order Trichoptera; family Brachycentridae; genus Micrasema; species Micrasema longulum. Next base: position 1,173,855 of record NW_028277276.1, read on the forward strand.
GATAATATAAACCACATTTAATTTGTTTTGTGCAATAATATCTTACGACAGTGTCCATTCGAGTGATTTAATTGAATCCATATTCGATGCAAATGTCCAGATATATGCAGATATGTCTGGGTAAGGTAGTACACCTATGGTGGAGGTCACAAGACAATTATTATACGCAGGTACCCGGCGAGAATGAACAACGAGAAGACTACTCAGCTACACACGTCCTTGAGCGAACCGGAAACTAAGGTCTGCGGTATTTTATGTGCTCCCGATACATCGATGTACTCAGATCATCAAAAAGAGATCAGTTTTTTAATTTATTATACTTAGTTATACTACAAAAATAGTATAATAATTTAAAAAATAATAATTAATTACCCGTTTTATCTAAATTTGTTGCAACAGAGAGAAACCATTTTTGAGAAGGGAATATGGAATTCAAGGCGTTTACAAAGTTTATTACCTATCGTTGGCTAATTTATGTGGCCACTTTACACACTATTCTGCCTAAAATCAAATTTAGATCTGTATAACTCCCTAGGGAGGAAATCCAGCCAGTCTGCAAGCATTTGGACATACTCAAAACGTTGTTGAATCACTTGTCTTAGGTTTATTTAACCTATCTTTCATTCAACACAAGAGTAGGTGAGCATCATTTCCACATATTATAATAAATCAATTTACCTCGATATGCATACATTTTAAATAAATTACAATGGCTTTATTAGGTAGGAGAAACGTGAAAGAATTCATCCACACTGTTATACATTTATATTTTTTACGCGTGCATTTTTATAACGAATTTACTATATACATCAAATTGTGATTACACAATCTGGCTAATTAGAAGTCAATTCGTTGCTGTTACAATGTATTTTAAGGTCATAGGCGGCGTCTAGAAATGGGATGTTTCTGCACGAAATTGTCTGAAGTATGCGAGTGTTATTTTTTAGGTGTAGATAAATAATTGCGTGCTGACGCCAAACGCACATTCCTCGCGTAGTTAAGTTCTTACAGGTAACATTATAATACTACTCGGTACATTTTTATGTGCACCTGAAGGCCAGACGAATATTAATAATTACCAATACATCACTTATTCGTCTATCGAGATAATAATATGCAAGGAATTACAAAAGTTAATAGAGAGAGGTTTACAAACAAATAATATATCTACATATATTGCAACCCCAGAAGTATACTGTCGTATGTCTAAATTGGGCTGTTTTAAGTTGTGAATACAGTTTTTTTTTTTTTTTAATATTTTTTTTTTTTTTTAATATATTTTTTTTGTTTTTTACAATAAACATAATAATAAAACAGAGTTTTAAAAAAACAAAGCGTAATTACATATATTTGAAATACATAATTTTAGAAAAATAGTAAACAAAAAATCTCACAAAGGCATGGCCTGCTCGTGGGTATACAAGATAATGTTAATGAATTTTTGCTCCTATAATAAATAATGGACAGTTTTAATATTTTTGTATAACATAAGAAAAAATAATATATTCTGTAAAAGATATCATGGTATTTTTTTTTATAGTAATTAAAAAAGGAAATAAAAAATATTAACAAAAAAAAACACAAAAATATTCTATAAAATAAATAATAGAAAAAAAGAGTTCATATCTTTAGTTTGAATCCAGTTAAACCCATTTTTTTTTTCTTTCTTAGAACACTCACATATCGATTTATCTCCAAATTATGACCAATTTTTACCTCTGTGTTTTTGATTGGTTGCAAGATATTTTTTTTTGCCATAAACTCGCCAGAGTTTAATGTTCTTATTTTTTAATGCTTTTGATAAAATTATAAATAAAGTTACAATATAGTATTATAGAATGGGGTGGTGCATATGCCAATATATTTAACCCTCTTAAAATGGTACAAAGAAACCCTAAACATTCAATGCGGAAAGTCTATTTAAAATATTTAAGGTTCATACAGTAGACACTCTTTATGAAATAAATTCTATTTTACAAATATATAAAAAATAAAAAAGTAATTAAATGAATAAGTCACTCAGATACCAACATAATATTGATTTTTTTAAATTCCATACAAGTCATGGTCAAAATAGCTTTGTATTCAAAGGTGTAAAAAATTATAACAATCTTCCTAATGAACTAAAAACTATTAAAAATAATAAATCAATAAATAAATTTAAAGTTAATCTGAAGAAATTTGTTCCTGTTCTAAGGTAGTAAATTATGTATTTTATAATAATATTAAAAAGAAATTACAGTTTTATCATTATGTGTGCTTTTTCAGTCTTAAAAGTAAACAATAAATATCCAGAGAAAACATAAATAATACCAAAATCTCTATATCCTAAGTCCTAAGTCATAACTAATAAAACAAGAAACAAGTTTAGGTCCTTCTACATCGGACAACAATTTCTCCGACTCCCTCCGACCAATACGGATTAAAAATGCAGTCAACACTTTTCTCAGCCTGGAAATCAATTAGTATTTATATATTATTATTTTCCGTTTTTTTTTATAACCTGTAAGTTTTTTTTTTTCTCACGTACTTGTATATTTCTCTGTTTAAATCACGTCTGAAGAAACATCTCCTTTCTCTTCTTTAATCTCTCTTTCTTTCCTCTTTCCTCTTTTTTCCTATTGAGTAAAAGTTTTGATTTAAAGGTAATTTATAAACAAATATGTTTATTTCTATTTTTATATATCTTTAGTTATTCAATCTTTATTTTATATTGAATATATTCTGTAACTTGAATTATAAAAATAAAACTATTATTTTATTGGTTGGTTGGAAGAAATTGCCATAATAAGCCCGCCAATATGCAAATAACATTATGTACAAAAAAGTAAATAAATAAATAAGAAAATTGAAAATTATAAAAATTCTAGAAAATAAATAACACTGTAAGTTACTCTCCAAGCACAAGAGCTACAGTTATAACATTTACTAGATGTATAAAAGTGGATTTATATTAGAATAAAAAAATATGTACCATTTATGTAAATATACTGATTAATAAAAAAATAAATAAAAGGAGATTTTGAATATTTTAGGCTATCTGTTTCTTCAGATAACTCATTGTGTAATTTGGAACTATAAAGTAATTAGTTTGAGACCATAAATAAAAAAAATATTTCCTTCATCTCTGAACTATTGAAGCACTTCCTCTTGCCTATTAATATGCAAATTAATATTTAATTTTTCAAACCATCTATATCTTATTATAAGAAATCCAAAAATATACCATAATTTTCGTCAGTAGTGTCCATACATATTTTCTTACATTTTATTATATTCTGGTATGCTCTGTTCAATTTTTCATGGTTCTATTCCATTACGTTCCAGTACAGTCCGCCGCATTCTATTCCGTTTATCGTAGTAAAAAGGAGCCATTTTACAAAAAAAAAACCCTTTATTTTACTATTTAATAAAAATATGGGGACAGCTTTTTCGCGTTGGAACGACAGATTTTTTCATTTTAATACCCATTTAATTCGTGAAATTTTATCTGAGGTGCTTCAAATGCGAATTAAATAACTATGTAAGTTTAGTGATTGTGACATAAATCCGTGTACTGTTACTATTACCAAATAGCATAACATTGTACGAAGCGCATATCCATTTCATAATGCGTATCTTGTCGTTTGCATCAGTATTGCAGATTTACATGTTCAATTCCAATTGGAGCATTGAATTAAGGATGATTTTGCAAATAATAAAACAAGGTTATTTTCATCATATCTTTACTTTGACACTGCCGAGAGCAATATTAAAAAACGTTATTTTTAAATGTATCAAATTTAATACTTATAATTACCTCAGTTCTAAGTTTTTAGATGTAGATTATAAGTCAGAATTAAAACTACTCGTTTAAGAGTAGTTTGGTCACCTTCTCTTTGATGCGCGTATGCGGTTTCTGGGCTATTCTAAATTCTATGGCTATCCCCCATAATTCATAAACCTCAACAGTGCTACTTAAAGTGAACTTACGTTTATCAATAAATACACAATATTTGAAATACCTCCTTCTAATAACATACAAAATGATTGATCAAACCTCTCATACACGCGTTCGTCTAATATTAATGTAAAAAAGTGAATTGAACAGGAATGCTGCGTCTTATAAAACGAATCAATACGGACCAAAATGGACACCAAGTCATTGGAAAAATAGGCATCTTCCAGGAATTATCAAGCAGCCTGTAGGCCACATAGTGGCGGTATCTACTTACTATCTACAAAAGCTTCTTTTTGGACATGTATATTTATTTTTTTAACCATAATGTTGAAACAGTGCTTCATTTATTGCTTACTAGGCTCTTTATTTACGTTTGTTTTTTGTAAATTTATTGATATTATTTTAAATTGTTAGAATTGCATTTGCCTATGCATTTTAAAATATGTAAATGTTACCTAAATTTTGTAAATGGGGTCTAGAATTCCAACGGTCCATGCGCTTAGTAGCTGCAATACGTGTTGTAATCTGTAACTGCTTTTTATTACTATTATTATTATTTCATTTTTAAATTTCACTTTAACACTAAATTTCTTTGTTAATTTTAAAAATGTGTAAATGGGGTCTAGATTTCTTACCTTCCATGCGCTCTGTGGCTGCAAGACGTGCTGGGATATTTATTTATTGTACAGCGCCTTTGGGTAATTTTCACAAAAATGGCACTATGTAAATTGTCTAACTATATATTCCACGTCCACTCTCCAATTGGAGCACATGGTGTCCACAAAGAGAGGTTCGCGTCGCATAGTTCTGAAATGAATTGCGGACGAATAGTCGCCAGCAGACTTCCAGGACATCAAGAACCTGACCCCTTGGAAAGTAGAGAAGCGTGGTTATGGCTCTCAAGACTTTAAAGAGACATCCGCAGTACATGACCTAGCCAACCGTGTCGCCTCCGTTTGCTGACAAGTGACAAGTTGTCACCGTAATTTACTGCGTTCGTTTCCTTACCTTTTCATTCCTCACCAAGTCGTCCACCGCGCATCAAAGATTCTTCTGAGAAACTTATTCACGCAACTCAGTATCATGCTGTTTTGGGCCCCAGTAAGGAGCCACGTTCCGCATCCATTTGGTGAATAAATATCATGCAGGCGTTATATGGGCGGCATTTGATTTTGCATTGAATAAAAATCAAAATGGATTTTTTTACCTTTAAAAATAGACGCCCTATATCTGAATTATGTTATTTATAAAAAATATTATGTGCAGAATGGTAAATGTTACATAGTTACATCTATTTACATAAATTATTAAATAATAAAGTAGACTCTTTTAACCTTCTCTCCTAAATCAATGTTAATGTCCCCTTTCGCGTGACAAGAAATAAGTATTTATTCCATCTGCCAGGCTGTAGCACTAACTATGCACAACACTCTTTCTTCTATCGTTCTTCTTCAAACTGTAATGCATTTTTTTCATCTTTTGATGTATTTAACATGCCCCTTAATTTATTTAAAAATTAATTTAGACTCATTCTTACTGGCTGTGATACGCTCCCACTTGCTATTTAATTATGCTCACGCTTACACATACCTGAACACTTACTCCCACACAAATACACACAAACACACCCTTTTGTTGTACCACAATTTAATATGTATGATTTTTTATTTAGAACTTTTTATTTTAGTGTGTCTTTAAACCGTATATTTTTATGTTATTATATCATTGTTGACTGTTTATTTCAGTAAAATAAATAAATAAATAATTCACAGACAGCCTTCGAACTGTTGAATGTGGAGTCTGCTAATCTTAGCTGCACTCCCAGTTCTTTTTGAAAGCTGCCATTATTAAGGTTCTGTGTTCGATTCCTGACAGGATGAACGTGAAATGTTCAACAATGTTTGAGTATGTTCAAATGCTTGCAGACTGGCTGGTTTTTCTTCCTAGGGAGTTATTCATATTTAAATTTATTTCAACAGAGAGGGAAAACATTGAGAAGGGAAAATGGACGTCTAGGCATTTACAGGGTTCAAACATGGGCAGAATGGTGAATGTTACAAAGTGCGTAAAGTGGCCACTTAAACCAGCCAACGACCGGTCATAAGCCCTGTAAATGCCTAGACGTTCATATTCCCCTCTCAATGTTTTCCCTCTCTGTTGAAATAAATTTAAATGTGAAATATTCATTTTAAAATTTGTTTAAATTGCCATATATTTTATTGTTCCTAACCTGGCGCCTAAAGTGTAGCATTCAGGTAACGGATGATTGAAATACGCTTCATTTGGTCTACAAATCTTGTACCCTATGCATCAATTGATGCGGAATGGAGAATGGTGATGAAAATGTAAGAAAATTAATTAAAACAAATAAGAAAATGAACACTTTAGAAAATAAATAATCACGTTTGTACATCCAGAAATCGTTAATTATTTTAAACTCATCGCATTATATTATTGTGGTTAATCAAGTTCCCTTTAATTGGGTTAAGATCTTTTTATATTACTGTTGACCTTAGGACATATTTTACATCCGCCTTGTCTTAATGGCGTCCAATTCTTTTAATACCACTTTTTATTTTCATTTAAACAAAATGTGAAAAACGAAACCAGTATAATTCTCACAAGATTCACTACAATCAGATCATCACAACGCGATATAATAACATTCAAAATCCCATCCGTCTCTTTCAACATTACGTAAAATGAAGAGACGGAGAGATCAACGCGCGTCTGAATTTCTTCTACTGTGAGAAAAGATGATATAATTTCGATCCTACTTTGAATAAAATTGAGAGTGGACCGTAAATCCGTGATCTTTCCTTTATTTGTATGGCTTGCGTTAAAGCATGGGGACTTTTGGAACACTGGCAATGCAATGACCACCTTGAAATATTTTGTTCGAATACCGACCGCTTTTTGAAACAAAGGCGTCTCGTTAATATCAAATTATTAAGATAATTTTTTTTTGTTAAATATGAGGTATTATTTTATTTTTTTCACGACCCGCATTTTTTAACCAGTTAATTACTGATTGTATGTTGAAACTGATGGTAAAATTGTATGAAATTGCGACGCTAATAAAGTAGTTGTTTTTTTTATATAGATTTATTTATTATTCATCGGCTTGTGCCTTTGACAAAATATTTAAAAATACTCATAAAATCAAAATACAACCCCTAGATATATCAAAACAAGTCAAAAAAATCATAAGCATTTAACACTTAGATCGAAACATCCCTATACATTGTGTTTTAGGGAACATATGCCTGACAGTCGGATACCACAGTTTTACAAGATTTTCTTCGTAAATTGTTTGAAGTTGTGAATTTTCCCTTTGCTTAATAATAATTATTGATTTACAATATGAATAATTATTCATTATTTAATCAGCCATTATACTCTGTAAAAACCTTAAGAGTAATAAGGCGCCACAGCTGTAGAGCCCCCCATACGGACAAAAATCATTCTAGGATTATCGATCACGAAGTAAGCTTAAGTTTACAGCAAAACAACGGGCCATATGTACTCAGGTCGAGAATCGCAACCACAAACCGAAACCATTCGCTACACGTTTTATGTTAAACCAAAAAATTGCAACGCTTTTGTTTATGATGTAGCGCCTTATTACTTTGAGGTTAAAACCGACAGTGCGATTTAGAAAACAGTACAAGGATATTAACACTAGTTTTGATTGAATGAGCGATAGGTAAAAAAAAAAAAATTGCTGAAAAATAAAATGGGGAAGAAACTGTTTAAAAATGGGTAAAAAATGAGTATTATTGAAACTTTTTAATATTTTTTTTTATAAAAGAAGGAATAAGCAATAAAAAATAGAAGGGATCAATTATCCGCTTCTAAAGCGAAGTGCGAGTTGGGTAATAATATCGAGCTATGAGACGGAGTAATTATCTGACAATCTACAATTTTGAAACCGGCGCGGCGTGCAGCGTAATTTTCACTCGACGTTGACTAGATCCCGACCGAGACTCCTAGCCGGCGACCCAGCAACTATACCGCATACTTATATTCGTTAGCAGCAAAAATCAAAACTTCATCCGCCCGTCCCAGGAAGACCAAAAAGACATGGCACGTCTTTCGCAGCCTGTTTCTGAATTCGTAAACAAACTATCAATTTTTATTGAAAAATAATACGCCACTGACAAGAAGTGTTAAGATGAAGTACTGATGTGGCGGTTTCAATGTCATTCATGTCCGCTAGTGTAATATGTATAATGAGTTAAAGCAGAATTACACGGACTTCTTAAGACTTTTTTTATTCGTGAATAAACGCATACTCTTGCTCAATAATCAATATATTTAAATATTGTACTCTAATTTAAATGCAAACTATGAACATATGTCAACGGTGCAATATGCAGACTAATGCCGAGTAAACCGAAGAAGGCTGAGAAAGACATGACAGGATTTATATAAGCAAATTCTTGAGAGTAAACATGTCAAAAATGTTCAATCGCCATTCGTCTGTAAAGAAAGCTATGGTTTCCTATGAAACTGACACCATTATATCCGCGCAAAAATGCAAGAAGATCTCGACAGACTTTTTCAGTATTGTTATCAAAATTTACTGGAATTAAATATTAGTAAATGTCATTAATTTTGTATTTCGCGCAAACTAACGACGATCAGCTTTCCTTACTCTCTTAATAATACCCCGATCTCTGTAACAGATAGTCAAATTCGCGATTTGGGTGTTAATAATGATACAAAACTAATGTTTAATATTCATATTGAATCAGTCCTGAGAAAAACATATAAAATGGTCGGACTTATTATGCGAGTATTAAAACCATTTAAACATGCAGAGGCGTATGAAAAACTCTACAAAACATTTATTCGTCCCCAGCAAGAATTCTGTACTCCTATTTGGTCACCTTACTATAATGTAAGTATTAATAGATTAGAAAGGGTCCAACAATTTTTTTTTAAGCAGGTCGACTACCGGTTAAACATTAACTTTTCTAATCATGCTGAAAGTATGCAGTACCATGGAATAAACTCTCTTAAAAATCGAAGGATAATGTTAGACCAGTTATTTTTATTCAAATTAATAAATAATAAAATTGATTCTCCAAACATACTTGAAAGACTTCTCAGACTTGAAAGACAAAATCTTCTGTTTTACACTGAAAACGCGCCAACAAACTATTTTAAACAATCTACAATACCTAGAATATGCGACCGATGTAATAATATATTTACCGAGGCTGATATTTTTTGTGATAATGTATGTAAATTTAGGTCAAAAATGATAGAAATTTTGAGAGAAGCAGACATTTAACTTTATTGTCATTATTAAATACATATTTTTTTCATTTTGTTTCTTTTACATTTATTATATTGAACATAATTTCAATTATTATTTTTAGTGTAAACAATTTTTTTGGTGTGTGCATGTGTTTTTTACACTTATATACAAAAAAAATTGGCAATATATGTGTACATACTGTTTGTTTACCTAATAAAATAAATAAATAAATTATCTCACCACCGTAATATACCGTCATGCGTCGGGTGTAATAAGACGGCCGTTTTAACGGTGTCTAGAGATGTTAACTTAGAGAAAGCGGTGTCGTTATTTGACGGTCGTGACATTCTATCTGTCAAAAATTTGCGCTGGAATAAGTACCCACGATCTGTCTTCATACAAAATACCAATAATATAGTTGTAATGACGACTAGCGTAATGTAATGGCTAAGATACTTGACCCACACTGGAAGGTTCCGGATTTGATTCCGGTGAGAACAAAAAAAAAATCTGTGCCGTAATTCATTACTGTAATTGAACGTAGTTATGCAGAAAGCAGCCAGTCCACAATTTAAAAAAATGAGATATTGATGTTATCGGGTGCAGTAAGATCAATTAGATGTGTTGCTAAAAACAGCCAGACCGCTTTCATACAAAAAAAAATTAATCACCTTCTGAAAATGATGTCCATCACAAAAACGGTATTTCTCAATTTGCAGAAAACACCCACAGCACTAGAAAATCTTAACGAATTAAAAAATCAATAAAAATTGTCAAATACATAATTAAATTCTTGTTTGTAATGTAAAAAAAAACTCATATATTCCTTGTTTATCATTTGTTAAAGTCAAAAACATTTCAACTGTTGTTGAGATTTGTTTATTCACTATTTTCATAAAGGTACTATTATCTCAGTTTTACTTTTCTATGACTGGATTCTACAAAACTACGTTCAATTAAGCCTCCTGGCTTGTTGTGACAACGCAACGAACAGAACGCCATATCACCCTTTTTTTGCTACATTCATACGTCTTCTCATGCACACGCGTCGTTTTTTTCCGACCTTTGATATGTTCATCTTCAAGTATTGATGAAAATTAGTCGTGCCACTTCTTTTCGAGTCTTCCTCGTTTTCTGCATTCATCAATATTCACATCGTAAATCTTTTTAGCGGCTCTTTCGCTGTCCATTCGTTCTACGTGTCTGAATCAACAAAGCCCTACTTTCTTGATTTTGTCGACACTGCTAGTCTCAGCCTTACACAATGCACGGATCTCGACATTTGTGTACCTATCAGAAATCGTTTTACCACAAATTCGAGTGAGAGATCGCATTTAGTTAACATTCAGCCTTCTTTCATCGTTGTTTTTCCGATTCAATACTTCGCATCCATACACAAGAATTTTAGGTTCGATTTCCGGCGAAGTCACTAATCTAACGTGATTTTTCTCAAGCTTGTCTGTCTTGTGATTTTAACACAGTAATAACGCAAGTAAACGTGTCTCGCTAATAATTTAACGTCTTTATTTTGTAATTTGTACTCTCGTTAAAAATTTATAACTTATAAAATAAAAATCATTTTATTCTTACACATCTTGGTTAATATTCTAGCAAAAGGGCAGTAATTTAGGCACCTGTCAGATTTGAATAGCTAACAAAACAGCTCTGGGAACAAACAATATAAATAACTATTACACCTTGTTAACTTAGTACAATAAAGACCATAATTTATTTTTAATTACTTTGTTTACACTACTAAATATTTCGCCCAAATCTACAGGTGAATAATTTATTCATTGCTATCAACAAAGTACTTTTAAAATTTATTTTAGATATACGTATTAGCAAATATATCAAAACTATATAAAACGTTTTAAAAAAACGCGATGAAAAATCTTGTACTCTGTGAGATATCTCTCCTCCTTTCCTTTTTCCTCTTTCCTCTTTTTTCCTTTTTCCCATTGAGTAATAGTTTTGATTTAAGGTAATTTATAAACAAATACGTTTATTTCTATTTTTATGTATTTTTAACTTTTTAATCTTTTTTTTTTGTCTATTGAATATGTTCTGTAACTTGAATTATAAATATAAAACTTTTATTTTATTGGTTGGTTGGAATAAATTGCCATTTGGCAATAAGCCCGCCAATGTACAAATAACATTATGTACAAAAAGTTAAATAAATAAAAGATATTGAACGAATTAAGATATTTTTTTTACTTCAGAAATTTGTTTTTTTTTTCTTTTGATTTTAGACTAATCATTATTTTATTTTACCCCAACTTAGTGTTTGTTTTTTCGTCAATTGTAACAGTATCTTGTAAATAAATAAAAAAAATAAGCAGGTAATATACAGTCATGTTAAGTACGTCAAACTTTATCCGCAAACGATGGTTCATCGGTGATTTTTATATAAAATGCAACGTATCTAGATTATATATTTTATAATGCGGGCGGCGGCCAAGGAATAGAAATATTGCACTGTAGAATCATCCTTTTAATCGATATATATTTCATGTTGACCTTCCCAGGAATCGAACCCGAGACATCAAGTATAATAGGCGAAAGCGCCAATCATAACACTACGAGGCGTAGTAATCTCCACTCGATTTTCATATTCGGGGTTTTTACCTGAGAGCGGTAATCAAGTCGAAAGCACTCGTCCAAGATTCTACAGGCTTATTCTGTGACTATTTCGATTCGTAAGTTCGTTCGTTCGTTCGTTCGTTATGTATCCATCTCACTCTAACGCAATCAAAATAGTATCTCGCTCTTGTTCGTTTTCAAACGATACAAATAAATTCACAAAACGAATTAGTTACATTTCTAATTTTTCTTTCTTCAAAAACATGTGCATCGTATTTAGAAAAAGTAATTGTATTTTAAAAATGAATATGGATATTATGGAGATATGATTTAATACATAACTTTTAAAATCAAGAGTTAAAAAAAATGTCTTTACCAAATCGCGACATGTTAAGCCTTGAAAATTATGACGTCAATATGTGTGGCAGTGTTCTATTTCAATTTAATCGGTCACAAACAAAGTTTAAAATTCAACCAAATAGTGACGTATTAGAGACATGGGCAATGCAATGGACCGTTTTCACGGGAACTTAAAATTATAAAAAAAGCTTTTTTTACTCAACAGTATTAATTCAAATTTGGAAAAAAAATCGTGATGTTTCCCTATTGGATTACTGATGCAGTGCCCTATGCATCATTGGGTGCAAATAGGGAAATTATGACAAAAAATCTGTTGATATATTTTAAATAAATAAAAATAAATTACTTAGATGCATTAATGTTTGAAACACAGTTCAGCTATATTATATTTATTTTTGGCAAAGTTTTATTGTAAAATACTATAAAACAGTAATAGAAAAACATATGGCGCAGGGACTAGGAATGAAGATATTTAGTTAGAAAAATATTATTAAAAAATTTGCGTAAAATTGGCTTCCGGGAAAGCGTTAATTAAGTCGATAATTATATGACTGTATTTTGATTTCAATTACCATAATGTTTGTTTGTATATTTATCATTTATTTTCAAACAAAAACCTATAGAAAATAACACGTATTTCGCTATTTTAATTAATGTACATCATTAAATATATTTGTGAATATAATACATTTTGCGGGTTGAATAAAACAATAAATTAAATATTATCTAGACCAATTCCCACGAGTCTTCCCATTAAATTAAACATGAAAATGTAATACAATAAAACTAGTTATGATTTTAATATTTTATCGATAAGTTTAATTATTGATTATTTTGATTTGCTATTTTTTATGCATAATTACAAATAATATGTACAATTATTTTTAGTTTGCCCAATCTTTGTAAATATCTAAACTTATTTAACATTATTTTTATATGTTAATAGGCTTTATATTTTTAATTATATTATAACAAAATGAAGAGGAAACTCCCTGGTATGACAAGCTGTAAAGATGGATGAATATGATATATAAAAAGACATAAAATAATAATAATTTTCATTTGAATATGCTAGTGTAGCAAAAAAGTGTATTGCAATTTGTATATAACATATATTTTGTTATGCAGTGGATTAAAGGACTTCCTTATAAAAAATCAAGACTTCAAAATGTAAAACAGCAAACATTCAACTATTATTTCATCTTTCAAAAAAGAATGGTGTTTCAATTATTTATTTTTATTAATATGTATTTATTTGCGGACTTATTAAGTCCATTTAACAATGATTAATACATTAGTTTGTAATATATACGAGTACAATTGAAATAAAATACAACCGAAAATAAATAAAACTAGGACAAAAAAAAATACTACCTCAAGACAAAATCTGATCTATCTTATTGATTGTTTAAATCTAGAAAGACTTACATAGAAGAAGTCCAGATCTTATCCCGAGTCTACAATGCGACACAATCGGGACATTGGTGCATGCAAGCCATAGTTTATGCTGTGCTGATCAAGGAACAGCAGATTATTATTTTGCAACCAGCGGAATTGGAACATTAAATGCCACTTATTCCAGTAACGATCGTACATCAATTGAGCCATTTAGTACATTAAACATAAATATGGAGTGAATGTTATTTCTACGTTTTTGCAGACATGATATTTTTAACATTGACTCCATTTCTCCATAAGTATATATTATGATGATTTTCTGTGTGTTTTGTATTAGAACCGCATGGACAAACTTTTATTTATTATAAGTTGGGCGCGATCTAGGTTTCGTTTACTTTTGTGTTTTAATTTCATAAATAGTAAAAGTAAAAATGGAAGTTTTTAGTTAAATTCAAACACGTTACCTAATTTGTCTGAACACATATGTGTATAAGCTGTAAATTATATAAATTCGCTGGATTAAACCCTTTAAAAAGATATTACCATATAAATATTTATATGGAACCACATACCGATTTATCTATGTCAACCGATTTCGACAGTTGCACAAAATTATAAAACCAATGTGCTGATGGGACATTTACAATTAAAAACTATGACTAACGTGCACTGATTTTAATAAAATAATAATCTTGCTAACATTCATAGTATTGAAATGATTAATCACAGTGTTAGTGAGTTAAATATTAATTAAAGTGGTTTATACAAATTTATAAACATATAAGTGTAAAATGTCATACCATAAAGTGAAAATTGTTTTTGATAACAATAAAATATTGATAATATAGAAATTATCATTATCGCCCTCTTATGCGCACCCGATGGAGCATAGGGCATTGTTTCAAGCATGGTAGCCGAATGACACGAGGCAGAATTATCTCCCCTAAATTTACCTCTTTTAGGATTTTTATCTGAGGGTAGCCATCAAATCGAAAACACTTGTCCGTAATTCTAGTCATATTACTTCATCATCATCATTTCATGTCCGCTCTTTTGTTGGAGCATATGGTGTCCATAAAGAGCCTCCCAAGTCGGGTTCGCGTCCCGTAGTTATGACATAATCTACCGACGAACGGTCAGAAGTGGACGTCCAGGACGTCAAGAATCTAATGCCTTGTAAAGTAGACAAGCATGGTTAAGGCTCTCAGGAGACATCCGCAGTATATGGAGTCGTATTTCTAGGACACAGAACAATAAACCTAAAATATCCGGTGTCAAAATGCTTACTGTCCTTATAAATCTTTCAAAGATGAAAGATGATTTTATTACCTCCCGTCGCATTTAATAAAGTAACATGTTAACAAAGGTCTTAAGGCCTTAAAGGATCATTCTGATACGAATCTGATATAAATAATATCATATGCAAGTGAAAGGCAAAGGATTAAGGTCTACAGTCTACAGTGTTTGTAAAATACGTCTAATGAAAATGAAAATTTTGTTTCTTGAAAACAAGCAATGAATTATTAATATTATTACCATAGATTAAATAAAAACTGCAACTGGTGGATTGATTGCATATTTTTTAATTTTTAAGAAGTGTTTCTTGATGATAAAAGCAATCCTGTCTATAAATGCGTATTTCAACTATTTTTTTTCGCCATTAAAAATTGATCACTTGTTATTTTTTTATATTTCTTATGCTGTGGACAGTAATAAAATTAAACTAGACTATATTAGTTATGTATGGTAATAAAAGTTTTAATAGTAACCTTTTATAAATGAAAAAAAAAAGTTGAGTTAATAAATTTAACAATTCGTGTACAATTATGTTAATTCATATATTCTATTTTTGATAATGTTAAGACTTTTTAGGCAATCGGTCGTGTAAATCCTTCATAAATTATATTATTTATAAAAATATACACATGAATAAATTTCGTAGAAAGTTTTGCAATTAATCAAATTACACAATCAATGAAAAAAATCTATAAATTGTCTTATAAATAATTATTCACATTTTTCCTATCCGAACCAAATGGTGCATAAGGCTCTACATTGTTACATCGACCGCAGTGTATCTCTATCATTTTTGTTAAATGAAGATAAGATCATCAGTCTAACGCTTTAAATGCCAGTCCAGGAATAAAGTAATACTGCAGTGTAGAACCACCTAGAAAAACTATGTTTCACGTCCACCCTGCCAACAATAGAACCCAAGACCTCAAGAATGGTAGGCAAACGTGCAGATTACCACACAATGAGGTGGACTTATTTCCACTCGATTTCTTGTTCTAGTATTTTACCTGAGAGTAGCCATCAAATCGAAAACACTCGTCAATGGTTATAGTTTTTTTTTCTACACCTGGAACTGCATTTTTCTTCTGTCAGACACAGAAACGTAATGGATGTAATTTATATACGTTAATTCAATCTGCGCATGTCTCACCGGTAAAATTGAAATCAAATTTTAATCTTAAAATAAAAGTGTAAAAGAAAGAATGGTTGGTATTTTAACTGGCAATATTTTAACAGAATAACTAGAGAACAAAGACAATTTTAAAACCGTAAATTTAAATAATATTTCCACATCATTGAGACAAATTACTGAGACAAAACACTTGATAACATGACGTAATTATTGCATTTTATACAGCAAATAAGTATTGTAAATAATTAAAAAATAATATTTTTATTAATTACTGTAATTGGTTCCTTTTACAGACAAGTACCTACAAAGTTAATCGTTTTAAATAAAGACATTACATTATCGATTGATATTAATTGATTTTAATTTATTTCACTCTTTTAATGTTATTACTAGTGTTCATTCAATAATTTAACATGCAGTTATTTGCATTTAAATTGTATTAATTTATGCTTCATTAGGTTAGTTTATACCATCTTAATAACTAACATAAACTTTAAATAACATTATGCTGAGATGTTATTTATCTCAGTCCCTGTCTACAAACATTTGGACAAACTCAAAACATGGTTGATTAAACCAACTGGTTAAAAAAGAAGATTTTTTTAAGGCGTTGCTTGGTATCAAAGTGACGTAATTCCATCAGATGAATCACACACACATCAATAAAGGTTTCAGCTTTTTTACTTCGCAAAAATTAAAAAATGGTAAAATTTAGGAAAAATGAATGTAAGAGAATAAATAAAATGTACGTTAAGTGAACCTTATCATCATATAACAGATAAATTGTAAATAAAAAATACTCCGCATTGTGTTTATAAGTGCAGTGCCTTGTGCACCAATAGATGCGGAAACGGGAAGGACAATTATTTTTAAATGTACATTTTATTCAATTGAGTAAATGGTTTTTTGAAAACTCTGACAATCCCGAAACCAGTAAACTAAAACAACAATTACTGATTGTATTGCCTTACTTAATTTCTCTCAAAGAACTACTACTACTACCGCTACTACTACAATCACACCATTTCCCCGTAGTGATAGGCAGAGATAATGGTCCGCTACACACGTCTATCCTGACATAAATTCCTAGCTTCTTCCACATTCATACATCTTGTCATTCATTCCCTTCGGTTCTGTCTGCTTTTGACACGACCAGACTTAAGATTTTGGTTTATCTGATCATGCCACGTCTTCCTTGGTCGTCCTCGTCCCACGTTACCGTTCATTTTCGCCATATATACTTGTTTTACCATTCTTTTGTCGTCCATTTGTTCTCAAGACACAAACCATCTCATAGACCTTTTCTTAATCTTATCAATTATACTTGTTTCAGATTTACACTCTCGCCTGATTTCATCATTCGTAACCCTGTCATACATTGATTTCCCACACATTTGTCGAAGTGATCGCATTTCAACCTCGTTCCCTCGGCTTTCATCCTTCATCTGACAGTTCCATGTTTCCCTTACATACATAAGTGTTGGAACTAAAACTCTGTTGTGCTCAAAGAACTACTTTTTAATATTTCACGAAATTAAATTAAAAATTCATGTTGATGAAATAAAATAGCATTTTTTTATTGAGTAAATAGAAAATAATTATTTATTACGCCCATATGAATTGAAGAAACCTTTGGCCGCTCATTTTTGAAATATTTTAAAAATAAGCATCCGTGACATTAAAAAAAATAATACAAAAAACATTAAATCAAAAAAATAATAATAAAGTAAATTTATTGAATGATTATAAATAATTAAATCAAGATACCACAGACATCGAAATCATCGTACACATAATCAGCGTAATAATTTTACGAAATTTATTACAGCGCGCAACGTAGGGCCCGATCATAATATATAATGTATAAATGTATTAAATTCAAAGTCAACAGCCTTTGTACGTACGACCCACCCCAACTTCTGCCGCTCTAGTAAGATGGTCCGCGAGATGATCTTGTTGGTCAGCTTAATAGGAGAGCAAGGATAGAAGGAGGTATATATAGCGGCGGGGATTCTTACACAGCATCAGTCACAGCCAGGCGACTCACCTGGGATATTCTACTAACTGTTACTGTTACGAGTGTGCGAAGGACTTAACATGAAGCTGGTAAGAAAAACTTGCTTACTCGCTTGTGTTTTCGCGACCTATAACACCCTTATGTGCGCCGGGTAGTTTAAATATTATTTTCAGTGATAATTATATTAAAACCAATTTTTCTAACAAACTTTACAAATATTGCTCTACGTAGCAACAGAAAAATCATTCGAAATATATTTTTTTTTTTAGTTTGTTTAATACTTCGGTTTTAAAAATGAGGTTACACAAAAAAAATGCCAGTATTTAACTATTTTTTTAGGTAGCTATTGGTCGATATAAGTATTTATATTCTTTTTTGTTATAGAAAATTTTATTGAAATATTTGGTCACAAAGTTATTTTTGTTTATTAATTAATTTATTTATTCATTTAAAGATACATATTATAAAAAATCACGTGTCCTTAACTCTATGAGGCCAAGAGGCCTGTGTTGAGTTGGGATACAACACAATAGAAAGTGGAAGCATGCATATTATAATGCTTTAAATATTAATATCGATTACTTTATTGTTAATTTTTAATGAAGTGATTTCATAATAATAAAAAAATATACAAATAGAGTTCTTGTAATTATATGTAATATATATTTAACACTCTTAAAGTGAAAACTATTTTTGTATAAAAAAAATAATAAGTATTTTTTGGTTCATCGAAATTCGAAAGACCAAAACAACTTTTTAAAATTTAAATAGATAGCCTTTATAGAAATTTTCTGATATAATTTTTTTGACGCAAAAAAACACCATAAATCCAACTAAATAAATCCAAAAAATACTAATAAGATAACTATTATGACGACTTACGTGATGTAATGGCTAAGATACTTGACCCACACACGGAAGGTTCCGGGTTCGATTCCCGGTGAAAAAACAAAAAAATAAATGTTATTTCTCTCAAGCCTGGGTGTTCTGTGCTGTAACCCACCACGTTTATTTGACCTCCTGGTATGTTTTGATACAAAAAAACATGATAATACAGTCACAAGTATTTTTAAGAAAACACGATAAAAATTCGTTGTTGCTAAATTTTGACAATATTGAGTGTATACCCGTATACATGTAAATAACGTATAAAAAAGTCAAAACAACTTTGAATGCATGTATTGCTATTTATCACGTAAAATGTTGTGATATTCAGAATAACTGAATTAAATAAAATAATTATTTCTTACATACCGTTCTTGGTGAATTACTCAAACTTGACACACATACCATTGCTATAATGCAGACGGTGAATAAAAATCTGGATCATTAATCAGAATAATTGCTTATTATCATAAAAATATAAGATTCAATGCCTATGTCAAGATTAAATCATCTTATTTGGTTAAATTTACCATTTTAGGAAAATATTACATGTAAACTGAGCGAATTGTAAAAACATGACACAATAATAAAGTTACGTTAATGTGAATACAGTGACAGCATAATTATTCTTTAAAAAACTTTGTTGCATTAAAAAGTATTCATTGAACAATTCTTATTGTTTAAATGTTAAGTTTTTTATATAATTAGCCGTTTCTGCATCGAACTTAGCGCTACTCTAAAGCTTTTATTTTAAGAATATTATAAATCGAAATGTCGAACAAATTCGGTACTATAGGAATAATTTTATTTTTTTATTTATTAAAACCATCAAAAGCCGAAATAAGCGCACACATTTTTTAAAATGAGGCTGTTAAAAATCTTTACGTTAAAAATAAGTTAAATTAAAATTAATGGTTTATTTTAAACCTCTAAAAATGTTTTAGCACGAGAGACATAGATAGACATTGAAATTGTTGTTTTATTTTTAATCTTGAAATAGATACACATACATATTTTTATAATAACATTGCTTTAATTATAAATTATTTAGCACATACGTCTTATGTCAGAATTTTGAATTGTTTCAAATTCAAAAACAGTTTTACAGAGAATAAGTAGTTTTTTTGATGTAGAAATAAAAGATAAGTCATACTTAAATTCACAAATTCGGGATAACCATTGACCGGTTTTAATCTTTTTTTTATAAATCTTATAATATTTTATTAATAATATAAAAATAAATCTACTGTCACAAAAATAGTTTATTTGTAAATTATCAAGATTTGTGGATTCACTGTTTTTTTTTTTTTTTTTACGTAAAAACCAAAACTCAATATCTTGTTGTTTTGATATTCCAATACAGAACCTAGGGCGTTAAAATATGGCCGCAAAAAAACATAAAAATAAAAAAAAAAGTCAACCTCATTAACGTCATCGAGATACTCAGCAATGATGTACTAATGCAGTACACCATGCACCATTAAGTGCGAAAAGGGGAATGATGATGATATTAATAAAATTAGAAAAACAACTTGATATCTCTTTTAAAAATAGAATACATATCACATCTACACTTTTGATATGATATCCACGTATGCAATAGCAATTTCATTAAATTACGTATACATTAATTATCCTATCGATCTAGACCCCGGGCATTGTCACTTTTCACTTTAGTATGATTTTTTCGGTATAAGCTAATAGTGCATGGTTCTAGAAGCATTTTTACTGATTATTCTAAAGATTTTTAATAACAGATTATTATTTTATTTCTCGCTAACTAAACAAGTTTATTATTTAGATATTTGATATACCTATCTGAATATGTTGTGTGGTACTAGTAGCATTTTTTTAAGCGACAGATTTTTCCTTGTTACATTTTCATTACTCCGAACAAAAAAAAAATCTTATGTATAAAGGGGCGATATTTTTAGGTGTCCAAGATCTTAATCAGCCGAGGCTCGAAAGGCCGAATTACGTACATTTACACTTATACGGTGCGCTAACCACCCATGCGGCATTTATTTCATTAAATTGTTATTAATTAAACGTATTTTATTTTAGTTGGTGTTAGCCGCCATTTTGGCCACGTGCCACGCAGATCTCCTCGCCTTGAGACAGCGAGCCCCCGCAAGCGCCTACTCAGCAAGCGGTGCCGACTTCCTGAATGGTCCCAAAAACACATACGTCCCTCCCCAGCAAAACTACCAACCGCCCCAAAACAGCTATCAACCTCCCCAAAACAACTATCTTCCTCCCCAGAACAGTTACAACCCTCCCCAGAACAACTATCTCCCTCCCCAGCAGCCTTCCGCTAAGCCTTCCAACCAGTACGTTCCTCCCCAGAACTCGTACGTCCCTCCCCAAAGGCCCCAAAACAGCTATGTCCCTCCTCCCCAGAAACCTCAGAACACATACGTTCCCCCTCAGAAACCCCAAAACTCGTACAATCCTTCCCAGAACAACTATTTACCTCCCTCAGGCCCAACTACTCCCCAAGTGCCAATTCTGAAACAGATCAACGAACTTAATGAAGATGGAAGCTACAAATACGAGTAAGTAATGTAATTGTTTATCTTTAAGTTTGTAAATATCAATTCAAAAGGAACTTTATTATAATATATACTAAATTCTATGTGAGTTGAGCCATGGTTGAATTGCAAGAATCAGGAGGTTCTTTGTCGCCTGAAACATACGGATTCTAAATTTGAGGAGACACTCGAAAGAAAAACCCTCACTTTCCCTAAACATTTTTGTCACACCACAGTATCTTGGAAGCTTAAAGAGCTGTTGATACGTGTAGTTATAAGTACATATCGACAGTCTCTGCGTATACTATCGAAACTGCATTTTAAGAGGTTAACAGAATGTTGTTTACAGGTTGTATTTCAATAGACACATGTTTGGCAATCCTACCAGTATCTAATAACTTCTTATCAAGCTTTGTTTTTACTCTCCTGTAAACCTCGCAAAATGCAGTTTCGATAGTATACGTATGGACCGTCGATATGTCACTTTAATCCAAAGTATAGATGAATGTGCAGTAAGCTCTGAATACAAGTTAGTGTCATTATTATAATGTCAAACAAATTCAATACTACAAATGCTTATTGTAAATAAAGTTAGGTAGTTATGACACTATAATTTTAAATCTTAAAGTTTTTTTTACTTTTGATATTTACAGTAATTTTTTGTTACATTTTTATATAAATATTTACGAACTAAATAAAGAAAATATGTTTATTTAAAATTAACGGAACCATCCTTAAAACAAATAAAATATGTGATGCATTAAGTTCGCTGTCGTACAGTAGTTTTAAACGTTCGGTTGCATTTTATCAAATTTAATTTAAATAAAATATTTAGTAGTCAAATTAAGAAACATACCAATCCGATTTTAAAAATTTAGGTTTTTTTGCATCTTTAATATACATCTAATTAGCTGTAATTACACCTAATATGTCACGTTGTTCGCAATTTTGTTTTAGAACTTATTATTTTGATTGTGCACGTAATTAAAAAAAGCTAAGTCATATTATATTCCGAGAACGATATACGACTTACAAGATTGAAACATGCAGTTTCCAAAAATACAATAAATGCCATCAACGCAATCAACATAAAATATATCCAATTATGTTGAAAGGGCTTAAAATTACAAAAAAAATAACACACAAAAAAGTACTTGAGTTCTTTCTAATACAGTTTTTTTTATTTACCAATTAATAATTTCGTACATTTTTATCCTTCACTAATAAAATTGTTACAAAAATAAAAATACATCAAATCCTACTGAATTGCATTTATGTGAATGTCAAAAAATGGTTATAACTATATGTATAAAATAATTATACCTCTTTATTCTATAACAACAAAATAGTCATATTTGCCGCAACAAATCGGTTTCTTAGAACAGGCATTTGCCCATATAGGAACCGATTGCAACATTAGGCATACTAATATTTCTGGCTTGCCGACCCTTCATATACTGAGCCTACTCCTAGTACAAGCAGAATTTTCCAGAGTATTTTTTGTGCCATTTTTGTAAAAATGTATGTTTAAACTAATAAATAAATAAATAAATTATAACTGTGATAAAATAAACATATTCGTACATTACTATTCACATCAAAATTATGTAGAGTTTAGAAATAATTAAATTTAAAATAAAATAAGCAATATTGAACAATAAAATCCAAAACGCATAAAAGAAAACCGCGTTTTAAAAATCTGATCTTCACCATACGTCTTTCTCTTGTGCCTGATATTTTTTTGTTCTTAAAAAATATTTTATTTTAAAAAATACTTTTATATTTCAGTAATCATAAAAAAAAAACACATTATTGTGAAAGAATTTTACTAACTGAACATACATATACATACACCCTTCACAAAAGCCATTTTTCGGGCCAAGATTGGGACTGAAAGTTGATATTATGGTGCACAGTATGGGTCAAGAAATATTTTTTTACTCGTGTTTGATCGTCACAATGAACTAATAATGCCTTATAAATGCAAAGAACTAAAAAAATAAACCTCGTGACTCGAACGATTATTTATTTTCACCGGAGAATATTAAGGAGTGATTTTTTTTGCCATCAAAGATTGCCCGAGTATACTCAGGCGTGGTCTTTAAGCGGGTAAGATATGTTACGATCTACTAAAACGCGAGCGGAAAAAAGTTTTGGTATAACGCAGTTCGAAACTCCAAACATTTCCGTCATTTCGGAGGCTGTCATTGATATACCTTTCTGCCAATGACGATTCCCTCTTGATTATAAGTGATTTGAAATATTTTCAGGACCCTCACTGGAGACCAGACCCATATCGAACAGATGGGTCACATCGAGAACATCGGGACTGACCATGAAGAGCAGGTGATGCACGGATCCTATTCCTACATCGGCGATGATGGAAAGACGTACTCCGTGACATATGTAGCCGATGCCAACGGGTTCAGAGCCTTCGGAGATCATCTCCCCACTCCTCCTCCAATCCCAGACGCCATTAAAGCGTAAGTCTCAAAGAAAATCATCATGCCATCATCATCACTAACATCATCATCTAACAAAACAATAAAAAATCTTTAACCGTAATTTACCAATATAAACATTTTTCATTCTATATTAGTCAATCAACGCCTTACAAATTATTGTAGATTGAAAAAGGACTTGAATTTCCGAAATCAAAAATAACAAAAAAATACTTTCGTCATTTCCTTTCCACACCTAATGGTGCATAGGGAACTGCAATGGTACAGCGTCTCTTGATCATAATAGTGACATAAAAATAAGATGAACAGTATTACACTTCCGGTGCCTGTCCAGGAACTATGTAATATTCAAGTAAAACTACACCTTTTTAAATAAATATTTTATGTCGTCCATGCCGGGAATCGAACTCCAGACATCTTGCACTGTAAACAAACGCGTTGGACATTTGACCACGAGGTAGACACGCAGTGTATATATTATTATCTATAATATTTTATTAAACTCGCTTATCAAAACTTATGAAACTAGGAATGAAAAATTAAAATAAAATATTTTTTTTAAATATCTTTATCGATTGGTTGAAACGCACCAACCATTGCATCACGAGACGGACTGGGTACTAAAAAAACATAAATAAATATTACCATTTGTCATATTTCAAATTTAGGTCTTAAAGTTCCCAGATATAAAAAAACACAATTAAAACATGACAGTGAACATTTAAAAGGGGAAATTATGTAAACAGTATTTAATCATAATGTATAATACCGCTGTATGAATAATTAATACGCATCTATAAAAAGACAATTTCAATTCCATATTCTTGATTTTTTGTACTATGTTCTAACTATGGTAATCAAACACCTCAGCCTTAATTACGTCAGTAAAAAAATGGCTAACACTAACGAACCATTATTCATGGAATTCTCAGGATTCGTCGTTATTCGAAGAGATACAAAAACACAATACACAGTTTATTGTTACGTCAACATTGTTAGTGATTGTCTCTTACAGAAAAGCTCTTCGCTTGCTGCTGAATTCAAACAATCATCTTGTATAACATTAGAATTATTGAAGCGATTTAATTCTTCATGTGTCCTCGGATGTAGAATACATAATATCTTCTGAGACGCGTGCATTGTGTGAGAAAGATAACTGACGGTTTGGTTGACAGATTCCTTGAAGAAATCAGATAAAATTGATCATTTTTTACATACTTTAAAAATTAAATTCTGAGGAAGATTTTTAAAGTTGGTTTAGGTCTTTAATACAAGATATTTGTTAGTTTTTAAAAATACATTTGCGTAGCTCATTCGATAGGGTTTTTTAAAAATTATCTATTGTACGATTACTGAGATCCTCAATCGCAATTGCCTTCTCATTAGATCTTTTTAGTCCTGGAAGTCCATTGCTAACTATTGTTCAGCTGAACTACGAGACGTGAATCCAACTTGTAAGGATACATAATTAGCAGAGGGCCAGAAAAAAAATTTGACGAAATATGCTTCATCTAAGTAGTGAACATAATAATATTAATGAAATAATCCATGAGTAAATGTCTTAAATTTTTATGGTATTTTAGATGCATAATGAGATTTTCTGAGTTATTGTGCCGTTTGCACTCTTTTCCAAGGTATTAGCTCGTTGATGTGTGAAGATTTATGTAAGGATAAGTTTGCACTAAGGGTTTCTACCATTTCGCAGTCATCGCTAAATTTAGCTTGTTGAACGGAAATCTGAGTCGTTTCAGAGTCTACACTTTTATGTAATGTATGTATTTCCGGATACCAGGATGAATTAATCGCACCCCATCACTCTGTTCATATTGTCTGGATAATTGTTAACCTCGATCGATTCTTTTGGTAATCGAGTTTGGTGTGATTAATTATTTTTTAACTTATATAGGCCAGAGGGTTGATTACATAGTAAAACACTTATTGAATTACATGTTATCAAAGTGATGTTTATCTCTCAATATGTTTGATGAGTGAATTCATAACCTTCTCTTTGTTGCAGATCTTTGGCCCAGAACGCGGCTGAAGAAGCGGCTCAAGGAAACCAGGGATATCCATCTGGTCAGTCCCAGGGATATCCATCTGGTCAGTCTCAGGGATACCCATCTACCAAGCCCCAGCAGCAGTACCTTCCTCCCAACAAGCCATCTTACAACCCCCAATCCGGGTATCAGTATTAGGCTCCAGTCAACAGGACCTTTAGTACTTGGAGAATCATCAAATCTCCCTATCGTCTAATCTTTTCCTCGGCCTTTAATTATAAATAAACGCTACGAGTGTAATACAAATTAAAAGATTGTGAGAATTGAGAGATTTGACGATTTCACGCGTGCTTTATACCAGGACCCCGATATGCAACTTTTGTAACTACTCGACTGAACCGTTGACCGACTTGTGGTTCGGTCTCCGCGTCAATATAGACACTTATTTAATAGTCTAAGTCAATCTGCCAACGAAATTTTCAATCATTTCTCTTCTGTTGATCCGTTAGATTAAGTTATTTAATAATTTAAACCTAGATTTTTATTTGGGAGCGGAGAGGTTAGATCTTTTAAGAAAGGTGTATCGAGCTTTAAGTTAAAAGAGTCTTCTTTATTTATTTGTATTATTTATTTTATCTTCAAGCATTGTAAATGTGTAAACATTTGTACATATTTGCGATATGCAAGCAATGCTCGGTAGATGTAACAGAAATCTTTTTAACATGGTCAGTCGATCAACTAGAAATGCAGAAATCCTTGAAAATTTCGACAGATTTTATATACGGTATCGATGCTGTGAATGCGTAAATGTAATGTGTACATAGGCATGTACATACTTGAAATGTAATTTATTATTTTTGTAATAAAATGCTGGCATGGTTTTGACCGAATACATTATTTCATTATAAAAATCCCATTTCTGAACACTATCAATATTTAAGGTTTGATAACAAAAACGTTACGAACAACTAGACCAGAATATGAATTATATGTACAAAAATTGTCTCACATTGACAAAAATGTTATGCGTTATTGATTTTTCATTGCGCACAAACATTACTCATAAATACAAAATATAAACCCTGCTTTCTAATAACATACAAAATGATGCATCAATCCTTAAAACACTCTTTTACACGCGTTTGCCTAATAAGAATCTATACAATTGAGCGGGAATATTGCGTAAAAACGAAAAAATACAGACACGAAAATGGACACTAAGTCGTTGGAACAAAAGGCATCATTCCTCTCCTTGGTAACTACACATGGGCATCCACCATCTTCTAGAGATTAACAAGCAGCCTGTTAGCCACATGTGCGGTCGTAACTTCCTACTTTGTAAAGGAAAAATTTCTTTTTATATTTTCTGTTCATTTTTAACTTCTTAAATAAAAATAGATACAAAAAAATCAACAAAAGCTACCCTTCTGATATTTTCTTTGCTTTGTTATCCATGGTGTCGCTTTATCTGTTCAGGTTTTTAATGTTTACTTTTTAACATGAACACTTGACAAATGCACTATTCCGCTTAGTGTTTATTTTTATAAATTTATTGATATAATTCTAAGTTTCTAGAATCCCACTCGTCCATGCGCTTGGTAGCTGCAAGACGATTGGAAATCTAGTTTGAATAGGTAAATTTTATCAACTATCAAATAGGCCTAAAATTCCAACCGTCCATGCGCACAATAGCTCCATGACTTGTTGTAATCTAACTGCTATTTTTATAAACGTGTTTTTTTTTTCGTTTTTAAAAATATTATTTAGACTATCAACCTCATTGTCAAATAAAATAATCGTGTAAATGGGGCTAGATTTCTTACTATTCATGCACTCAGTAGCTGCAAGACGTGCTGTAATCTAGCTCCTATATGTTATAATTGTAATAAATCATAAATAGAGACGAAGAACTAGAATCCCAACCGTCGATGCGCTCTGTAGCTGCAAGACGCGCTGTTTGTTTATTGTCCAGTGCCCTTGAGGAGATTTTCAGAAAAACGACGCTATAAAAAATTCTCCAATAATAATACAATTTTCGCGATTCAAAATGGACCATTTTAAAACATATTTGACTTTTTTATTAGAAGCAAACTGTACAGTTCTAATCTTTGTAAAAAATATTGTGTTCTGTCATATCAAATCGACAAATGATAAATACAAATAAAATAAAATCTTTAGTAATCACAATATGTAGTCCACTGACAACGCATTTGACCTAAGGGTCGATAGTGAATAATAAAATTTACTTGCAGCATCAATTTTAAATATCATGAAAGCAACTTTACCAAAAAATTCCATACTATAACAATACGATCGAATTTATCATTACACAATAATTAGCTGTATTGTAAAGGCGCGAGACAAGATTACATAATAATTTTACTGTTGATAATGAGGTAAATTATTTGGAACTATTTGAAGAGATACAAGTTTTTATTGTTAAGAAAACAATAGGTGTGCAGAAGAAAAAATGTACCAAGCAATATCAATCTATCAATCTATTGCTGCTCTAAAAATTAAAATGATTTTTTATAACGGTGAAAAATTACTAAAAAATGTAGGATTAGTTCATACAGGAGTGTAAAGGTGTCGAAATTGTACAATGTATACTGTTGGGGAGTTGTTTACGTAATTTTGTTAATTTTTTGTTTTATCTGCAATAATGGAAATAAGAAATGACCATTGTTGAATTGAGGGGAATATTGACCTCACTTTACGGAACTGAATCTGAGAGGTTGATAAATGCAAAAAAATAGATATCAATAAGATAGATCAGTGAATCACTTATTTTTTACTTGTTATTAGACTATTAACTAAGCTTATTTATTTATTATGTATCGTATTACTAGCGCTATAATTTGAAAAGTTTCGTAATTTTGAAAATACTCCGCCTGCGACGTCCCAAGTTCTATTCGGAGAGTTCTGCAGATTGCTTCGCCAGATCGTGTGACGTTAGTTTGTTGCAACAGAGAGGGATTTTTTTTTTGCGAAGGGAATACGGAAGTCTAGGCATTTACAAGGCTTACGACCTGTCGAAGTGGTGACCTGCTGGTTTAAATGGCCACTATACAACTGTGTAAAATTCACCATTCTGCCTATGTTTAAACATCCACATTTTCTCAACTCTTCCGTCTGTTGACTTTTGTGAAGTAAAGTAATGACTTTTGTTAAGTAGTTCAACAAATTTAAATCTAAATAACTCCTTTAGGAAATCCAGCCTGTCTACAAATATTTGGACATACTCAAAACATTGTTGAACTTGTGACGTAGTTCATCTTTATTAAAATCATTTTTATTATTTTTTTCGTGTGTTTTTGAGAAACTTCGACGTACAATTCAGTGGTCTAATTTTTACCGCGAGTAAGAAAACATTTTTATATTTAATTTCCTGTAGCACTGAACTCCGCAATTATTGTTATAAACATTTTTAACATCATCATTCATCATTCCCTTTCCGCACCGAATGGTGCATAGGGCACTGCATTGGTACAGCAATCGCAGCGTACCTTGATCATTTTTGTTACATTAAGGAAAGATGATCAGTCAAACGCTTCTGGTACCAGTCCAGGGACCATGAAATATTCCAGTGTGAAAACACCCCCATAAATAAATATTTCATATCAACCATGTCGGGAATCGAACCCAAGACCTTTTGCATGGTAGACTAACGAGCTGACCATTAGACCGATGGTGAACGAGGCCGATGTTAATATACTCGTGTCTAAAATTACATAATTTAAGAGTTTAACGCAACTAATTTCATAATTAACTATTATGATCGTCTAGAGTTCTTTCCTTGTTCAGGGCAGCTGCCAATAAAGTAAGAATCGCAACGATGATTTCCAACCTCCAACGAGGAGAGGAACCATAAGAAGAAGAAGAGTACTTTCATATCTTCAGTTTAGAATTTAGAAGGATTTTGGCTGCTTTGATAGTCTTGCACAAATTGATATCTAACTGTATACCCATGATATTCTTGCTCAGATTTACCTTAATGTACCTCACCGTAACTTGCGTGCCAATGCTGTCTTTGCTGTGGGAAATTATAAAACCAACATCGGATTATTTTCCCCTCTACCAAGAATCCTCAGAACAGTGAACAAAATCCCATTAACCGGTACTATCGATGTGTTCTTACAGTAAAGACAAACATTCAAAAAGCAAGTGATATTGTCACTCCTGACTCGCGATGACACACTTGCTATGTCCGCCTAGATTATGTCATAACTATACATTTTGTAAATTTAAATAGAGATTGAGATTGTTTAGCATTAATGCCAATCTGTAAGGGCTTCCATAAGCCTGTTGATTGGCTTTAAAAAAATCTATCGTTGGCCCTTTTAAAGGTTCTGTCAGATATACATATCTGGTGGCTTCCAAACATAATTTCAAGGCTTTTAAAAAGTTTTGTTATCATGTCGGCAAATTGATCATGTCCAATCAATTTAATTCCAATCAGTGAAGAAGCCGCATCCCTCTTTTTTCAATCCAATTAAGTACATAATATTGTGTACTTCTGTATTAACTTCTTTCGGCGTAATTATGCCAAGGCTGCAGATTACAGAGAGCTCCTTCCGGCATCTTTTCTCGTTCGACATCGAGATCTGTCCTTGTATGTGGGCACTGCCAAGGAGACTTAAATCCTTAGATGCGGCGTGCGGTATGTGGTGGGCTAACTGTTTAAGATAGTATTAATATCTGAACATGAAATAAAATATCACATGTAAATTGCAATGTATTATTTACCTGGCTCGGTACGGGATTTGTACTCTTATCAGGTAAGAGACATTATGCACATATAGAAATGTAAAATTCAATCACTTTTAAAATAAAATAAATATACTACTTAACTTAGTTCAATATACTTCGATAAAGAAGCTTGTGTAACTTAAAAACAAGTCGGTAGAAAAAAAAAAGGGGCTAAAAACAAAGTTGTTTTATATTAATGTTATTATAATGAATATAATAACATTAATATAAAACTAAAAAATAAATAAAAAAAATAAAATAAAATAAACCACAAAGTTGGTGCTTCAAACATAAATATAATTATTTTTACTAATCATTACTTATTTATTTATTTAACAGTTTAAGAGTGAATAAAGGTGTTATGTGACAAAAACAAAAGGCAGAGATACCTGGGGGTAAAATTTTGAACACCAGTACAATTATTGGTAATATAACACCTTCATTCGTTTTCAAAATTGGTCTTATGCTACATTTTGATGTCGTAGTTGGTTTTATATGAAAGCTGCACATAAAATTGGACGTAGTTATGCAGAAAGCAGCCAGCCATAGAAAAGTAAAACTGAGATAATAGCACTTTTGTGAAAAGACTGAATAATCCAGTCTACGCAACAGTTGGAATGTTTTTGACTTTAACAAATGATAAACCATGAAAACATTGTTTTTTTTATGACAAACAAGAATCTTATCATGTATTTGACCACTTTTAATAATTTTTGAAGAACCGTAAGATTTTCTAATGCTGTCGGTGTTTTTAGCAAATTGGAAAATGTCGTTTTTGTAACCGACATCATTTTCAGAAGGTGATTAAAAACGTTTTTTGTATGAAAGCGGTCTGGCTGTTTTAGCAGAACATACAATTGACCTTACTGCACTGGATAACCTTAATATCTCATTTTTTCAAAATTGTGAACTGGCTGCTTTCTGCATAACTACATTCAAATCTTCGTAAATGTAAAAAAATAGATTTTTGAAATTTTACGTCGTAACGTCTTTATCCACTCGTTTTCAATTGTAGTCAGCATTATTTTGCGGGTTATTTAACACATTACGTAATTTAGACCGTGAGTATCAGATATAATAACATTACGATTTACAAGTAAATTAATAAAAAGCAGCAGCTGCTTAGCTGCCGATATATACAGAAAAATATATCCATATTATGTGTATGCGAATTACCGTATTATGAGTGAAATCTGACGCATTTTTATGGTTTCTGGAAGCATGATCTCGCTGTGGTATAATTATCTTGAACACGCATACTGGTCTCTTTCAGTAGATATATTTAGACAACATATAAAATACTTCCAGAAATCACCTTATAAAAATGTTTCTCGAGAAAAATATGACGACCAAAAATCATTTTGAATAAATGCAAACACACTAATTTTTCATAGCTCCAAAACTACTCAATGCATTTCATTGGGACAATATAATTATGATAGAGATGAATTATTTTTATTAGTTTCGATTTTAATTTTTTTTGAAATAATAGATAAAAAAGGCCGCTTAATAAAGCTTTTTTTTTTAAGAATAGCATATACTTAAATTTATTTCAACAGAGAGGGAAAACATTTTTGAGAGGGGAATATGGAAGTCTAGGCGTTTACAGGGCTTATGACCTGTCATTGGCTGGTTTTAGTGGCCACTTTACACACTGTGTAACATTCACTATTCTGCCCATGATAGAAGAGTTAAGGAAATGTGAATGTTCAAACATCCACATTTCCTTAACTCTTCCATCTCTTGACTTTTGTGAAGTAAAAGAGCTGAAACATTTATCACGAGGAAATCCAGCCAGTCTGCAAGCATTTGGACATACTCAAACATGTATTTATTTATTTATTAACGGCGTTGAATAGCATATATTTTTATGATAATTTTCTCATTTTCATTGACAAATTTTTAATGAAAAAAATTAAAAATTGTGTTCTAATATTATCACTTATTTTTTACTATTTGATATCTATCGTATTTTTCCAGTACGCTTTATTAAAATTTAAAATAAAATGTATGGCCACACGCAGGCCATGCCTTTGTAGGATTTTTTGTGTTTTTGTAACGGGGATTTTGCGTTTGTAACTTATTGTAAAATGCAAAGAAAATTGGGCAAGTATTTATAAAAATTAACTTAACCTACAAGTAATTTTTCTTAGTTTACGCACACCTGATATGTTTCATTGTTTTCTCGGTGTGTATATTCAAGATCGGCTAGCAGATAACTATCGCACATTGTCAATCACTTTAGCCCGTACCGATCACCTCTCCTGCCGTAAGAATCGGTCCATTATTCTCCGCGTATTACCCTATAAATTCCACACTTCCGTTGGCCAACGCACAATGGCGCTATAACAGCGAGAAAACACGGAAAAAAACATTTATTGTGGCAGTAACATAACTTTCAGCGCTGTTATGCTGTAGCCATTATCACTTTACAATTCAAGTTCCGATACAATAAATTCTATATAACTGTAAATGTATTACACGTGTATAAAATAGTATAAAGAAAAGAAATCTGAGTATTAAAACTTATTGCAACAGAGAGGGCAAACATTTTGAGAAAGGGATAATGAAGTCTACGCATATACAGGACCTTTAACCTGTCATTTGCTGGCTTAAGTGGCCACTTTACACGTTGTGTAACATTCATCATTCTGTAGGTTTGAACATTCACATACATAAATTTGGGGGATTAAAGCAATTTTTTTTTTACAAAAAACTGTTTATTTAAATAATAAGATTTATTTATCAAAATCTTCAAGTACAAAAATAGACGTTCTTTGGTAGACTAACGAGTATTGCTAAAATAAATATCGTCCAGCTAATTAAAAACCAGACTGGTAAAAAAAATAAAAGGTTAAAAATTTTGGCTTAAAAATCTATTTAAAATACGTATTTGAACACACATTATGAGGATGTTAAGTTCAACGGGAAATCGAAAATAAAAAGTGTTATAAAAATTTGAGAATTATATTGTACGGAAAAGTTTCTTAAAAATGTATTAAAAACGAACTACTTTAAACGACGTCACTAGTTCATGTGAATCAACCAATGATTAAAGAGTTGTTAAATATTTTCGATTTACGGTAAGTCAACGGACCAATCGGCCGAACTGACCGAAAAGAAGCTGAAAAGACGTTACACGTGGAGTAATTTCAGAAATACAAATTTGTTATAGCGCTGATAATACGACATATAAAAATATATTTTTTAAAAGACTTAGTCTAATAGTCTTTTATCAAATAAACAAATAAAATAAAAACCACGGAACTTCCTTATTAATTTTAAATTACAGCTGTTTTTTTAGCGGGAAAATAAAGCTTGCACATAAAAACTTAAACAAATCATTATTATGCTAAACACATCAAATAATGAGGAATGTGGAATCAGGTTATGAGTTTGGAAGACGACAGGAAGAGATTCCAGGAAAGAGAAGTAATAAATTAATCTAATAAGTGTCCATGTAAAATAGTTTACAATCTCACTTGACTGCCTCGTGGTAAAGCGGTTAGGTTGTTGAGGTATTATTCACGAGGTTTCGGGTTCTCGACTGATATTCGACAGCAATATCCCTAATAAATAAGGAACGACTTTTGATATATTTATGTTGGTAGTTAACTACTGTTTAATTCATTAGCAAAACGATGAATTGTCAAAAGATCAGACTGTTTAGGAAAATGAAAATAGAATATTTAAATAAAATATGTAAATTAATGAATTTATTGAGATAGTTCTAAAAAATATAACCACTTGAAATTTCTTAGTTAATACATTTTATTTTTGCAATTATTTCGTTTTTTCAACTGTTTTTTACTAAAAAATATTTCAATTTGCAAGAAAAAAATTAAAGGCTTGCAATGTGCAGAAATTTCGCGAGAAAACAAAGAATCGGAAAGGTTGGTAGCAACCTATATGGTGTAAAAGTTAAGATACACCGTTGCCCAAGGCGGCCTCCGTGGCGTAGTGGTCAAGCCGCTTGACTCACACACAGAAGGTTCCGGGTTAGATTCCCGGTGAGAAAACAAAAATTAAAATGTAATTTTTCTCAAGCCTGAGTATACTGTGATGTAATTCACCACTATAATTGGGCCTCCTGGCCTAAAAAAAATTATTAAAAAAAAAAAAAAACTTAGTGACTCCTTGTAAAATTTTATGATTTTCACTCTTCTACTTTAATTATCCATAATTTTTGAGAGATTTAAAAGAAATCAAGTTCATTTTTCTATTTAAAAAAATAAATAGTTTATATGATTCGTTGGTCGTTTAAATTTTACAATTGTCGTTGCCAATTTAAAATTGACTAAATTGAGAAACGACACATCATCACTAAAGAACATTAGGGTACGATAAAAACGGAAGAGATTGCATATTCCAACAACACTTTCTTTACAATTCATGCTAGCAAAACGATGGAAATCCTAAGATCACAGTACAATAGATCGCCGTGTCAACAGTTTGTTTTTAGCAGGCCGTCCCACCACGCTCCACTCTAGTCAGCGTGCACGATGGCTATCAATCTCCTCCGGGCGGTAATGAGAGCGGCTGATGCAACAGCCTAGGCCATAATGTATTCGTGTGGCGTCTTGCGCCACTGGGGAGGATGTTCGAAGGTGTTGTGCTCGCTAATACACTCTGTGGAACAATACTTGAATGGAGGAGATACGATCACCAGCGGTGTGACGCGACGGTTGCCAGGTCAACGGAGTCTGTACATCTAAATTTCGTTCTGAGACCAGGGACGTTCTGATAATAAACAAAAAAAAAATATAACTCGTTAATTTTTAACTAATAAATGATAAAACTTATGACACTTCAAAGGAACAAGTACATTTTATGACTTTCTTGTTCTTCATAATTTCTAGATGAAATTTTACTTTATTTTATTTTATTTTATTTTATTAACATATACGGCAATTCTGCCTTTTACAAACATTTAAAATACTACATATTTGGCTTAATAATTTTTTTTTTAAACATAAATTTCCTTATACCCAAGATTTATAAGAAAAAAATTTAACCTTAAAAGTATACAGCATATTCAGTAGAAAGTTTAAAAAATAAAACATTCTACAGTAATACAACAAGAAAATCATAAGTACTGGTTCATACAACTGGGCAAAGTGAACAAAAAACTGTGTATATTATGAAATGCATGAATAAATAAATCTAATTACCCCTTGGGAATTATACTATTCGTTGGCCTCGTGGTGTAGTGCTCAGTGCGTTCGCCTTCCATGCAAGAAATCTCGGATTCGATTCCCGACATGGTTGACATATAATATTTGTTTAAAAAAGTGTTTCACTAGAATATATTGTCCCTGGACTGATACCTAAAACGTAAAACTGATCATCTTACTTTCATGCAACAAAAATTATCAAAATACGCTGCGATTTATATACCAATGCAGTGTCCTATGTACTACTAGGTGCGAAAAGGGAATGATGATGATGATGTTAAATTAACATTGAAATTAATTACAACAGAAGGAAAAACATTTTTGAGTAGAAAATTGAGAAGTCTGGGCAATTATAGTACTTATGGTCTGTTTGCTGTTGACTTTTGTGAAATAAAAGAGTTGAACCCTTTATTGATGATATATGATATTTGGTGGAACTCGGACTCACGGATCAAAGGTACGTGGTTCGTATCCCACTCTACCCCAATTTTATTCCCATTTTTTGATAGTGAGTTATTTACAACTCCTTGCAAATGGCTCTCAAAATTAAATATTTGTGTAAATCATAAAAAACATTAAAAATAAAAAATACAGCAGTGTCTCAACTGGTGGAAACTGATGATTTTGGTGGACGTGCTGGAAATATTGTTTATTTCACTAATTTATTCACTAATGGGTAAAAAAAGAAGTACCTAGAAGTGTTTAAAGACGTTGCCTAGTAGGTGAAAACTGTGTCTTGGGTCTAAAAGGGCCAATGTCCGATTTAACTTTTTTCTTTTCAACATTTTGTAGAGAGGTGACGTCAGTTAAAAAATACACATACTTGAAAAAATTATACACACATACATTAATTTGTGGTAGTTTTTTTATTAAAAATATTTTCAAACATCGCAAACAATTTTTTATAACGTCATAAAATAGGTGTACGCCATTGGCCATTTTACTCCCCAAGCCACAGAAATAATTCAGCCAGATGAGTCCCACCCACATCAATAGAGGTTTCAGTTCTTTAACTTACAAACGTCAACAGATGGAAGAGTTGAAGAAATGTGGATTAAACATAGGCAGAATGGTGAATGTTACACAGTGTATAAAGTGACGACTTGGCTTAAAGGTATTCGTGATTTCTCATTATTTTTTTGTTCCGAGCTAAGTTTAAGATAAATTTGCGATCTAAAAACGTAACTTAAAGACTTTTCACATCACAAACTGAATTAAATACTGGTTTGATCAATTCTCCATTACGCCTTGTCCTTGTGGTATAAATGATGCACAGTATTTTATCGTTGCACGATCAAGATAAACACGCCACTGTCTCAGTACTACCAAATATTCATCTCAAATCACGCATGTTCATCTTTGCCGGGTACAATCTACATATAGACCCAATGTAATTCGCTACTGGAATCTTAATTCGCCTGTACCTGGCAGCCAAACCCAAGCATGAAACTTTGCAAACAATTTCGTAAATTGGCTTCATATTTAAAATTATATTGTAGAAGGTCATAATGTCGTCCACTCAACCGTCTTTTTTCACCGTGATGTCATTTTATATCAATTTTTTTTAATCTCCACGTAATTCTATTATTGTACAACTACAATTATGTTGGGCTTAAAACTTAGACGACATGTTGTTATAATTGTATTAAACACGGAACGTTTGAATTTTTTAATTCGTATTTATTAAGTATTGGTTTTTTTTAACACAATTCCCTTACGACGCATTTATTAATTTCAATTTCCCAACTTTGCTAGAAAGTTCCGTGTTAAGTCCGGACTCTTATATACATTCACTTAAATCATGTGCACATAAAACACAGGATTCACTTTTTGCTTTTTTGAATTAAAAAATGCAGAAATTATCGCAATATGCTATTTTATACGTGAATACCGAAGTAAACATTCGTCATAATAATGATTTTTTAATTCGAAATAAAAATCTTAAGTCCACCTTGTTTTAATGCAAAAAACATCAGTAATCCAATTCACGTGTACTTTTATTTTTCAAATAATAATTGTTTTATATTAAAAGTTCTTCGTAGATTGAAATTATCTAATTTGGTTATAAAGTCAATATGATTTTCATTTCGTTCAATGTGACTCCCGTGATTTATCCTTTAAGGTACAAACATCATATTAGCGTTACGACACACACATTTATATTGAAAATACATTTAAAAATTTATACATAAATATATAAAACAGATAAGCAATTACATAATACAGTGGTGAGTAATATTACAATCACGTTTTTACAATTGGTAATTTAATTATTCAATAATTCTTTAATTCAAAAACCAACATTGCGTTACGATATTTACAATGCAGGTCAATATTTAATTTAATAATTCATTTCATGCTTTAATATGTATTGAAACTTTTTTTTTTCTTCTATTTTTGTACCACAATAGGCCAAAAGGCTCAATTACAATGGTGAATTACATCACAGAACACCCAAGATTGAGAAAAACTACATTTAATTTTTGTGTTCTCACCGGGAATCGAACCCGGAACCTTCCGTGTGTGAATCAAGCGTCTTGACCACTACACCACGGAGGCCACACTTCCTACATTGCTCCAAATAAATTTCTAGCTATCCATACTCGTTCCACTTCCCATTTTCCTACCGTCGCTCCACTTCCCATTTTCCTACCGTCGCTCCACGCAACAATAATCACGCGTTTGAGAGCCTGTCAAAACATTAGTCACTAGCAACAAACTTCATAACATTAACCAAGTTTAGTGCTCTTTACAATCTTTATCTATTTTATATTCCAATAAACAAACCGTCACGCCGTTGCAGAGAGGATATAACGGCATATTAGTATGTCGTTGCATACCGTCTTCGCTTCATCTACATTCATACATCTTCTTACGCACACGCGCTCATTATTCCGAGTTTTGACATATCCATCTTCAAATATTTGTTGGGTTCAGTATTGCCATGTCTTTCTGGGTCTTCCTTGTTTACTAAAATTATAAATTCCTTCTTGCACTGTGATATATTAGAATCGGAAGCGATGTTTCCGCTACGGCTATATTTTATGTCCTTTAACTCTTGTGTGGCTGTGATGTCACACTAGTCGACATAGGACACAAGACTTGATATATCTCTCTTATTTTTTAAAATGATGAATTCGTATTTTTTGTATTCTTCAAATGGACATTTTCACACCGGATTTGGAAAATGAAATTTGTACAACTATGCTGGATGTTAATACAAAAAAATATTTATCCTCGCTACGCGAAAAAAGAGTGTCCGCTAATTCAGCAACACATATGTATAAGAAAGAGCACGAAGATAGAACTCATCACAAGGAAGACAGAAACGCTGTTCTATGGCAGGTGTTAGTGTGAAAGAGACAAAAACAAAACTAAGTAAAGTGTAAAATAGATTCAGATTTCAGCCGGTTGATAACAGTGATGGGAAACGCACGCGCGTAATCTGAGCGGCGTATTTATGATTATTAATTTATTTTACTATAACAGGGCTAAATTATATGTTTATTTGCACAAATAATGGAAAAGGGATTATTAAACAGTATGTCTCCATTTTTTTTTTCAATTTTTGAACTTATAATTATTCCATCTTTTACTAGTGGTAACACGATGTTACATCACCGCGCGCAAAGGGATTATTTATCACAGTCTTTTAAGAGTTAAAAGAGAAAATAGTAAAGGAAATGTGGATGAAGGAAGCAGAATAATGAACGTTACAAATTGTGTATTTTATTTCTATTTATTTTATTTATTTATATATACGCCCAACGGGCATTTTTATAGACACATTTATACATAGAAAATTATTATAAAAAATTAGAAAGACTCGATGGTTTATAGTAGACTTTGTGGGAGTGGAAGCGGGAGAGGGGTGTTTATAATTGAATTTGATTCAGTGATCGTTTGAAAGAAGACAACTTGTTATCAAAGAAATCAAGATGTTTGGTGTGTTTGTTGGCAGACCTAAGAATTTAAACCAGCCAATGACAGGTCATTTCAAGATTGCATTACTTCAAGATTGCACAGTCTAAAAAAACAGATCAATTGTATTGACATTTTTCACATTAGCCAAGTTTAAACTTGCTATTAAAGAAATAGTTTAGGATTTTGACTGATGTTTAAGTATTTATGTTCATTTATAAAAAAAGAAAAATAAATGTATAAATAAATACATGTCAAATATATTTATAAACGTACGACTAGATATATATTTTTTTTAAATATTGATGTTTTTTGTTGATATTTCTTTATAAAACTCCATAGTTAATGATTATGATAAAATTATAAATAAACTTATCAATGAAACTTCTTGGTTTAGTTTGGTTAAAATATTAAAAAGTAAAACTAAACCAAGAAGTTTTATTGATAAGTTTATTTATAATTTTATCATAATCATTACATTTTTTTTGTTTTTAAAATTTATTTTTTTAAATATTTTTTTAAAATTATTAATATTATTTTTTTTTAAAAGGTTTATAATTTTGTTTCTTTTTATATTTTATTTTTATAACGGTTGAGAACCCCTGAGCTCTTATCAGGAGACAGTTAGTATTATTCCTAGGGCATTCAATAAACATTGCAATAATACCTACAAATCAATGATTCATGATTTTTGCTATTTCGAATATACCGCGTTATCTTTACTTTTATTATTTTTCTAACTTAGTATGTTAAGTATTAAAATCCTAAAGTTATTATATAGAACATTTATAAAACAACTGTGTAATATATATAGATATATTGTCATTATACTTTTTCATAATTTTGTAATAGAACACTGTATGTTAATTGTATTTATGTTTATGTTTATAAAAAGCATTTGTGCCGTGTGACACTAACAAATAAAATAAAATAAAATAAATAAGCACTGTAAATGACAAGACTTCCATATTCCCTTCTCAAAAATGTTTTCCCTCTCTGTTGCAACAAAGTTAGGTTATTACAATTTAGTTGCAGTTCTCCTATAATTATGTTAATAATTAACTGTAATTATATTTTGTTCTGTCCTCTTGTTTTCTTTATTTGGAAAAAACGGACACAACTTATGTTAACACCCAATGATTAAATAAAATTATTTTTT
Organism: Micrasema longulum; assembly: GCF_059751315.1. Classification (NCBI taxonomy): domain Eukaryota; kingdom Metazoa; phylum Arthropoda; class Insecta; order Trichoptera; family Brachycentridae; genus Micrasema; species Micrasema longulum. The sequence continues at coordinate 1,214,728 of NW_028277276.1, forward strand.
AAAATCCGAACCACCTTGTGTCAAATTAGTCGCACCTGCGCTTATACGGTGCAATATTCTAGGCGCTTTGTGATGCACTTACTCACACGTTTTTCACATTTAGTGACAAAGTACTCGAACTACAATGTACAGAGACAAAGACGACGTTGAACGTAGAATTACCTCGTAGCAAATCCAGTAACTAGTAAATAAACAATGGTATGTAAAGATGTTATATAATTTATGTTCATCGATTTGTTCCTTGCTAATTCTAGCAATAAGTAACTCCGTGGCCTCCGGATCGTAGTAATAATTAAAAGCGTTATTTTTTGTTAATTAAATGCAATTTTTATATAATCCGCACGAATCAAAACGTGTCTTTCTCGTTTTATTTAGGTTAGGTACAACGTGCAATACTTAATTACATATTTATCCAAGATGACAAACTATTACTTAATTTTAAAGACGTACCAAGCTATGTAGATTTTTCAATACGCATACACAATACTCAAATTATAGATTAACCTGCGTCAATGAATGTTTCAGTTCAATTTCCTAATATAATAATAATCTGTGATAACACAGCATATATTTTAAAAAAGTGGTTTACTAATTGAGGTTCTTAGAGATTAGATTAACTCTCATTTAATAAACTCTTTACGAAAATCTCTCCCCCTTAACAAAATCTAATTAGCAATATACCTTTCAAAAACTAACAGTGGTTGCAAATAAAAAAATATCGATCAAGCCATTTGGAATACGCATCTTAGATATGGAATCCCCAGTATGCCATATATATAACAAGAATAGAAAATATTCAAAACAAATTTATCAAGTATCTAAAATACAAAACCGGTATTTCTTATGTATCAACTCTCACTGCCTCCACCTACCATGGAATCACTTCTCTACAATACCACAGAGTATGTGCGGACCAACTACTGCTTCACAAAATTATGACAGGAATAGTTGACTGTACAGAACTACTTAATTTAATAACAATACACGTGCCAGCCAGGATGTGTAGACGGTACCACTTGTTTCATGTACCAATAAGTAAAACGTCGTATGCTAAAAATGTTTTTTTGTGGGACATTTTCAGTGTACAATACAAAATTTAAAGATATAGATTACACAAACATCACTCTGTCAAATTTAAAATTTACACTAAAAATGCATTATGTAACTGAATAGACATTTTAATAATAAAAATGTACATCTCCCTTCCCCTCCTTATCCTCTATTCAAGCATTCTTGTCCTAATCCCGCCCAATTTATAATAACTTACTGTTCTTAAAAATAAAAAAAATGTTTGATTATTGAAAAATATTAACGAGTACATGAAAATAACATTTTTAATATATAAACTTATGTGTATTTATTTAATAAGTTATATATTTTTTTACTAACTTTGTATACTTTGTGGAAATCTGTTATTAGTTCTGAGTTTATACATTATATTTGTTTGTTTACTATAAATATGTATGTAGAACTGTTGATTTCCTAAATAAAATAAAATCTGTGCATTTTTTCGGTTAAAAAAGACTGAAAAGGTAAACGAGTTACATTTTAGTTTTGATCTTGATTGGATTCCCAGAAAAATCAACATGAAATGCATGAACAGATTAATATTTGCTGTAATATGGATCCGAGGAATATGTCTGATCAGCTTGCTTTCATGCATCAAATGATTGAAAGTGTGGATAGGGAAATGATGACAATTATTATGTGTTAAATAGTTTTGCATTCTCGAACTTTCCACGATCTTATAATCTCCGTAGGAAGTCACAATCTCCACCTCACCTTGACATTTGCCCTGTCGCTGAATCAGATCACCCGCATCATGATATTCGTAAAACTGTTCACACCAAACAATGCAGACAGCGTCACAATTGTTATTCAAGACACGAGAAGGAATAACTGCGTAGAGAAGAATCTCGCTCAAAGATCAACAAAGAAGATCAAAAATTTTCGGCCAAGCAAAAATACAAAGGGAATACAAGTGCTTGTATAGATAAGATATAACAAAAAGATACCATAATTTAATTCAAATTCTTCAGAAACGCTCCATTTTAAAATTCAGAAATTATTTATCAAAAGCTACTAATAACACGCTTAATATTCCGAACAATCATAGTTTGATGGTCATTTTTGTATCAAGGTATTTTGAAGTTGAACCTCTCTCTTATATGCTTTAAACATTATAATAAAAAAACTGTTTTTTTGTCTTAAGACTGAAATATAAGGCGTAAGGTTATTTTGCGTTCATGTGTGTTTACGCCACATTTACTTTGTTGTATTTATTTGCTGCATACTGGGCCCTGGTTAAAATGTTGCGTTTCTTACTGTGGGTAGGTACTACATTTTTGTCTCCGGCCCAACATGTTCAATATTCAAAATTACTTAAATGTATTTAACAAAAGAACAATTGTTAATATGGCCGAACTGTCAAGATTCATGAGCTCAGATATTTTTTTCTCGTCTCACCGCGATCGCGAACCAGTTGTTTTATCCACCGTGTGTTATGAAATAATTATAATCAAGAAACCATCTAAGTGCCCCTCCTTCCTGACCCCACGATCTGATCTGATCCTGACAGCCGCGAGATAAGTTACAAACAATAAGGTACCAGAACTCCAGTTCAAGGTAGGAATTGCATTCATTGTATTTCGGGTTCAGTGGCAAAGTATATAAAGGATAACGCATCCCGCAAACCAGCAATTTTGAGCGTGCATCTGCTAACGAGCAAGTGGCGCGATCAATGTGTATATTCTAGATAATTATAAACAGCAGAGGTAATATCTGTACCTTAGAGGAGTCCATATTTTGCCGTTTTGAAGTTAAAAATGCAGAAATTATCGCAATAAGCTATTGTATGCGTAAAAAAACACCGAAGTCCACTTTCGTTATAAAAATGTTCTTTTAAGTTGAAATAAAAAGTTAAAATCCACTTTGTTTTAATGCAAAAAAACATTGCAGAAACGCTGTTTGTTATGAACTTTTATTATTAAAACAGTCATTATTGGTTGGTTGGAAGAAATTGCCATTTGGCAATAAGCCCGCCAATGTACAAATAACATTATGTACAAAAAGTTAAATAAAAATCAAATAAAATTATTTTACATTAAAAATTTTTTTTATTCTTTTTTATTTATCTGAAAACGGCTTTTCAGACGTTTTTTTTATTTTGTTGTAAAAGTGGGTTTAATTTAGAAAACAATGAAAAAAAAACTAAACGATATACATTATACATACATATTTATAAAATTGTAAGAAATTGTTTGAAAATAATACAAAAATAAATACAAAATTTAAAGATTGAAATTTTCTCATATGGTTCAAAAGATATTATTATGTTTTGGACATTGCACAATCACAAAATTTTGCTTCCTGAACATTTGGTTAAATTTCACTACCGTGGTTTATCCTTTAAGGTACCGATTACTTTTGTGATATAGGAATATGGAAGTTAAGGCATGTACACGGTTGTGCAAACTTGTCTTCGTTTGTTTTAGTAATTACTTTTTTTTAATTTTTTTTATTTTTATTTAGTCTTAAAATAGTACAAACATAAAATATGAAGGTCCTTATATTAACTCGTCTTATTATTTTTAAAATATTAACTAATTATTAACATTTCTAAACAACATACGTTCACTTAAAAAAACTTACTAAAAACCGACTCGAATACAATTACTACTTTACACGTGGACATTTTGATATTCGTATTTTTTAAATTTCTACCACCTGTTATTTATGCGAAATAAAAGAGAGAAAAAAATATTTTGTGGGTTTTGCTGAATTATTTCAGATGTTCACGAATCACATTAACATTTTAAAGTTTAAAAAAAATTGGGTTGCAGAGTTTGAACTAAATAAATTTACCTAAGTCTTTATTGCTCTTTTTACTTATTTGATTTTAATTGCAAAAGCATTTTATGTTCAAAAAATATAGCTGCAAACATATTCGTTAAACAATAAGTTAGACGTTTATATATATCTGTTATTAATAAAATTAATATACATCCTAACCCACGACCACGTTATCTGGATATATTTAGGGTTGATAATTTCTCCTTCAATACAAAATATTGTAACCCTCTATCTCGTGGGTGTAATTGTATAGACAGAATAACAAGTAACACAAATTACACTGCGAGAAACATCGGTATCTTTGGAATCTATTATAGTTAACGTTTTTGTTGTTGACAGATGTTGTTGACAAATTATTGTTGTTGTTAATCTTAATAACTCCCTAGGGGATAACATTCAGTCTTTGTCTACAAGCATTTGGACATACGTAATGTATTGTTGAATCAAAATACAACTAGGTCAGTAATCCTTTACAAATGTCAACAACAATAATTTGTCAACAATAATAACAGTCAAAGGTCAGTAATCCCTTACGGGATCCCTGGACAAACGTAATGTATTGTTGAATCAAAATATAACTAGGTCAGTTATCCTTTACAAATGTCAACAACATAATTTGTCAACAACGATAACTGTCAAAGGCCAGTAATCCCTTACGGGATCCCCGTAAGAGATCCGAAAATAAATATAAAATTAAAACATACCTGAGTTGAATAAAATGTACTACTTTTACAATAAAATTATTGTGAGACTCAAATTGAGATTTTCATTAAAACAACGGATGTTGATGGCACATAAATTTAAAGTAAAAAGTGCTGACGACATATTGCGAAGATAAACTTATAACCTCAGTGCACCTTATTCTCGTGAGGAACAATATTTCACGGGAAAGTGTTTTAACAAGAGCCCAAGGACTCAGATTCCTGAGATGTTTCGGCCCTGATGACGCGATGCGACGTTCGGAGTCAGCTCTCTTTCGGTGTGCAAACCCGTCAGCGCGTAAGTGCTAAATTTCATTCAATAATTTTAATTCAAAGTACCAATCAATCTTAATAGCTTTACTTATGTTATTATTGACCAAACAACGTTTTTGCCTAAGCAGGCATCTTCAAAACTGACAACAGGGAAAATTGTAGAACTAATCCAAAAAGTTTGATCCCTAACAAAATTAGTAACTTTGGAGATTTTCAGGAAACACCTATAAAAAAACATGAACATGTTTTTTTATTATTTTTTATTATTAATAAAACATACAATACAAAAAGTACATATTTCATTTATATTTCCAGAAGTTATTAAAGAAACTCATTTGTTACCGTACATAAAAAAATAACTTTTTTGACAATACATATACATATTAATACATCCGAAACAGAAAGAAAACATTATTGTATAAGAAACATAAAACACAATACTTTACACGGTCTATATATTTTATTTTTTTAAAGAAATATTTGCGTTCTTATGATTTACCCAAATATTTAATGGCCATTTTTAACGAATTGTAAATAACTCACTATTAGAAAATGGGAATCAAGTTGGGGTAGAGTGGAATTCGAACCACAGACCTTTGGTCTGTGAGTCCCAGATACTAGCCACAGGACCACAACCCGATTTATAAATTACATTAATAATTATTACTATCAAAAAGATTTAAGAAATATTTTTTAATTGCGACACTTCTGGATTTTTTATTCAATTTTTCGTGTTTTAGCTCATTGGGCAGTTTATTATATTCGGAATGGCCAATATTTTCTAAAGATCTACTGCCGAACTTTGTTGGGCGAAACTTAGACACATGAAGATTCCCTGAGTAACGCGTATTGTAATTGTGAATATCATGACCAAATGTGTATTTTAAATTTGAGTGAGCGGAAAGGTTTATGATATTTAAAATAGTATTGGTTATGTCATTTATTTTATTTCATAAGTTCAATTTTAAACATTATCTCTTACTATTTTGATAAAATTTATGATTAATTTAAAAAACGATGTATGTTTTAACGTTTGAAATATTGAAACTGGATGCAAAATATGAGTAATCTGATTTTTTTAGAGTTCTGATATAACAATAACACGGTATTTTACAGAGCGCCATTTTTGGGAATAATTACAACTTTAAAATAAATGAAAAAAATTGTTTTACCGGTACAAATATTTAGAAAAAATGTCATTTTCGAAAAAAAAAAAATATTATTTGTTTCAAGTTTAGGCGTCATTTTTAAAAAAAAGTTTTGTTTATTTATTCTTATTGAAATTATTTACTCAACTGTTTTCTAATTTAATGGTATTTTAGTAATACATAACTATTTTAATTTGATATTATAAGACGTCGTTCGACATTTGTATTTTCAATTAGAGAATGTACAATGAATATTATAATGTTTTGGCTATTGAATGATGGCACAATAGATCAAATTCCATTAGCTTATATTAATTTATATTCACCATTAAATGCAAAAGCGTATAATTTTCAAAGCACTCTCTTAATACCCATCCACAATTCCTCTTCCTCCTCTAACTCATATAGTGTTTATGCGGCTCGTTGTGGAATTATCTCCCATTCACGATCAAAAATGTTACTACGGTATCTCTGTTTAAATCACGTCTGAAGAAACATTTCCTTTCTCTCCCTTAATCTCTCCTCCTTTCCTTTTTTTCTCTTTTTTCCTTTTTACCATTCAGTGATAGTATTGATTTAATTTAATTTATATTCAAATATAGTTATTTATTATAAATTAAATTAAGATTAAGAAAGGGTCTCTGAGATGGTTTGGTCACGCAGAACGAATGGACGACGAGAGAATGGTAAAACAAGTAAATATGGCAAAAATGAACGGCAACGTTAGACGAGGACGACCAAGGAAGACGTGGCATGATCAGATAAACCAAAATCTTAAGTCTGGTCATGTCAAAAGCAGACAGAACCGAAGGGCATGTATGACAAGATGTATGAATGTGGAAGAGGCTAGGATTGTATGCCAGGATAGACGTGTGTGGCGGTCCATTCTCTCTGCCTACCCCTACGGGGAAATGGCGTGATGGTAGTAGTAGTAGTAGTAGTAGTAGTTATTTATATTTTTATGTATATCTAGCTTTTTTGTTTATTTTTCTATTGAATATGTTTTGTAACTTGAATTATAAAAATAAAACTTTCATTTTATTGGTCGGTTGGACGAAATTGCCATTGGGCAATAAAGCTGCCAATGTGCATTTAACATAATGTACAAAAAATTCAATAAATAAAAAGCGAAGGAAGAATTTTCTCAAAAGGAAAATCTAAAGATTCATAAAATTCTGATGTAAATATGACTGCATTAACTCGCCTTTTAGCTCTGTGGCTTACCACAATCGCATCACAATTATAGAGACTTCACATAATGAATGCGGTTTTATTGGAAAAACCCTGCCTCATTTTCTTATACCCTCACAGTTTTTGTTTTAGTCTGTGTAATTGCAAAAAAGCACAAGAAGGAAAGACAGAATCCTACCACGGCCCTTTCTTTATACAAGGCGTCATACTCAAAAGAAAATCATTTTTATTTTTATCAAATGCAATATCAATTAAATTATTGATCAATATTTTTAAAAATAAGAATAATATACTTCATTAATTATTTATTTACAAAAATGTTATTTAACATGTCCTTGTTTTTGGGTCTTCATGTATTTATTTATGTTCAGCGTAGTATTTTGTATTTTAATCATTGTTGTGTTTAAATACAGTTTTGTTACTCAGTTGTTTCAAGATACTCAGTGGGTGACAGTGATGAAGCAAAATGAGTAAACATGCATAAGATATAATTATATTAGCGGCTCATAGCAATAATTGTTTACAGAGGGCATTGACATTAAACTAATTATAAAAGCAAGTAACTTACATTGTCATTTCATTTTAAACTGATCATAGTACGTATGCATAATAGTAATGTTATATTAAAAAAATAATTCTGTCGCATAAGCAAAAAATTTTAACACGGTGGGCTGTTTTCAAATAGGGATATATCACTTCTTTTTACATTTTTATAGTAATAAAGGTCTATGAAATACTGTCCGGTAAAAAAAAAAATTGGTTACTAATTAGTAGCATACAAAATATTTTTTTAATTTGTAATTTTGAATTCCCGAAGAAACGGTCATTCCATTGGCTCCGCCCCTAATACGTCACTATTCATGTTTGTTCGTTCCTGACTATTCAAATTTGTTTAGAATATTGTCACGAATCTTGACGTCACAACTATCGAGGCCAAACGTGTCGCGTTTTTCTAGTGACGTATTTTTTTTTTCAAATTTATGTCTGAATACATTTCTCCACAATATCCATATTAATTTCGAAAATGCAATTAGTTATTTTTAATTCATTTCATATATTTTTATCGGTATTCGTAGTATACGATATTTCCCTATAACATTTTATTTCATTTTCTTTTATTTATTTATTGATTTTATTTTTTTTATTTACTTAAAGACAGTTTATTTCATATAAAGTAAGCTCTACATTCATACATTTCCTAAGCACGCGCGCCAATTATTTCGAACTCTGACATGTCTGCCTTCAAGTATTTGACTCTGGATAATTAACTTGGACTAACGGCTAACGCTTGCCTGACACATGGAGAATTCCAGATTCGGTTTCCAGTGAGATCACAATAATTTACGCAATTTACTAAATTTAAGCATAAAATAGTTACATGTGACAAAAACGTTTCATTAAGTGTACTACTGACGCCCTATTGAATAAAATAGAAACTATGAAATTATGAAGAGAAATTACATCATTTTAATTTACCAACATTGAAAATAACCGGCAATCGCTATTTACCAATACCAACCAATCAACGTATGTATTAGGTACGACCGAATTTTTAATAATAAACAGATAGCAGAAAACGTAGTTTTCTGAGCAAACAGGAAAAAGTGAGTAGTTTGTTTATTTATTTATAAGTAGATTACCTATATTGGGGACGAATAAACATATTTTTTTAAATCTACGGTTAAAAAAATGTGTTCGGATCGGTAGAAATTGCATCAAGTCGGGTAGATCGGTAGATTTCACTTGAAATCGGTAGATTTACCAAAAAATCGGTAGGGATTGGGGGACCTAACAAGACACCGGAAGAAGAAGAATATGTATGTTTTATTTATTACATTGTACTAGGAAATATAAATACAATTAAATATTTATGTGGTATTTTTTTATCTCGGGGACTGAATTATGCTTTCACACAATGATTCAGGTGAATAAAATTAGACCTTGGCAAATGACGTCTTGCCCTATCGAACCTTTCGCTCTACATTCAGGCATTGCAAAATGCTAACATCAATTTAATATTTTATTTATGCAAAAGGTTAGGACAACGATAATTGAATCATATTCATTTTAACAATAGGATATAACAGATGTTGCGCAGCGTTTACATCCTCCAACCGGATTACAAATGGTGGGATTAAAATCACTGATTTTCATTAATATTTGTCGAAATGATGTTGTTTCATACCATTTTAGGATTTTAAAGATATTGTTAACTCTTATTTACAAATTACAACAGAGACTGGGGACATTTTAGAGAAGGAAATAATCTAGGCAGTAATTGGCTTAGGCCGTATATTTAATGAATAAATAAATATGGTAACAAACACATTTTTTCAATAAAAAATAAGCTGTTGAGAATACTCCTTTTAAGCAAAAGATGTCGCCAGTATTCTCCTAACTTTAATTCTCCATAGTGAGCCACTAGATTATAAATTGAAAAGGTCTATATATAAAATTATAGACCTTTTAAATTTATTCAATATTGTAAATTCAGTATGGGATTGCCCTGAACTATTATCTCTCATCAACTTCAGGGTGCCTGGAAGAATGACTAGACAAGTGCCACCGTTTTGTAGCAACAATTCACGGACAGTGTATACTTGTAATGCCGTATTAAACAGACTTCATGAACTCGGCAATAATTATTCCCACGTATCTGATATATTTAGTGTAGGGTATTGTTTCTATAGAACAAACATTTTGAACCTTTCAAAGATGGTGAATGGTAATTATATTTATTTATTTATGCATTTCATAATATATACAATTTTTGTTCACTTTACCCAGTTGTATAAAAAAGTACTTATGTTTTTTTTGTTATATTACTTTAAAATATTTTATTATATAATTTGTTTTGTTCATTTATTATTGAATTACAATATTTGAGTTTGTCCAAATGTTCGCAGACAAAAGACTGGATTTCACTCCCTCGGGAGTCATTAAGATTAATAATTCAATCAGATGAATCTCTTCACAAAAATAAAGGTTTCAGCTCTTTAACTTCACTAAAACCAACAAATGGAAAAATCGAAGAAATATGGATGTTCAAACATAGGCAAAATGGTGAATGTTACACAGTGTGTAAAGTGGCCACTTAAACTAGCCAATGAAAGGTCATAAGCCCTGTAAATGCCTTGACTTCCATATTCCCTTACTTAAGGTATTCTCCATCCCTGTTGTAATTTGTTATTTTTGAATTGTTTAAACTTTCTACTGAACATGTTGTATAATTATAAGGTTAATTTTTTTTTTACAAATCTTGTTTAATTTTTAGGTTTAATTTTTTTTATAAATCTTGGGTAAAAGTAAATTTATGTTTTTAAAATAATCTATATTTGTTAAAGGCAGATTTGCCGTTTATGTTGATAAAATAATAATAATAGTAACATTACGCACAAGAATGTAATACTCTAACCAAACATAATCAGATTGAAAATAAGAAAAATTTCAAATATATTTCAAAATACAAAAAATGCACACTACATAATTGTATTCACATGAGTTTGCAAACTCTTTCTGAGACAGTTAAAATTAAAATAAAAGTAAAAATATTTATAGTTAAACATACTGATAACAAAAATGGACAAATCTGAGAGACTTTTTAAAACACAAATTAAAATATATTATTTTACATTAGCTTACATATATATTATATATAAGTCGGGTTAACAAGAAATAGTTTAAGGAAGTGATTACTTAACCCAGCCAGTGACACAAAATGATCATCATTATCATCATCGTCGTTCCCTCTCTGCACCTAAAGGTGCATAGGGTACTGCATTGGTACACCCATTACAACGTTTCTTAATCATTTTGGGTTCATTAAGGTAAGATGATCAGTCTTACGCTCTGGATGCCAATCCAGTTACCATGAAATATTATATTGTAAAAACACATCTTTTAATAAATATTGCATGTCAAGCATGGCGAGAAAAGAACCTGCGACATCTTGTATAATAGACAAACGCACTGACCACTACACCACGAGGTGACACAACATAATCTCTGTAAATGCCTAGAATTCGATATTCTCCACAGTTTTATCCCCGTTTAAAAATAATTAATTTACCTAGAACATTATTTTTTTAACTGGTCATCATGTGATTTTTTAAAAACGTATTTTATTTACTATTAAAAAAACATAATACAACAGAGATGAAAAACATTTTAAAGGAGGGAATATAGAATTCTAGGTATCCACGGGGCTTATGACTTGTCATTGGCTGGTTTAAGTGGCCACTTTACACACTGTGTAACATTCACCATTCTGCCTTTATTTGAACCTCTATATACCTTCGATTATTCCATCTGTTGACGTTTGTGAAGTTAAAGAGCTGAAACCTTTATTGTTGCGGGTGAGATTCATGTGGTCGAATTACTTTTTCTTGGACCAGGTGGATCAATCAACTATGTTTTAAGCTAGTCCAAATTTTTGTACTCATAATTTGTCAATATTAACAGCTTAACCTATTGACAACATTTTGAGCTACAAAAATTTGGACTAGCTTCAAAACATAGTTCAAAAAAAATATTTATTTTACACTGTCTTTTTATTTTTTTTTAAATGTATTCTCATAACTTATATAAATAATTCAATAGAATTTTTAACGAGTTGTATTTAACTCAATGAAGAAAATTGGAATTGAGTTGAGGTAGAGTAGGGCTCGAACCTCAAACCTTTGATCAGTGAGTCCGCGTCACAAACCACATGACCACAAAAGGATTCTCAAACGTTTCTAGATCAAGGGCAAATATCAGCAGATTTTTTTTCCGTAAATATGCGTACATGCTACGATGTTTCGAAATTTATGTAGCATTTATTTCATTTTAACTAAATTTATGTTATTTTTATTGTGTATTTTCTATTGTTAATTCGTCATCTTGTTAAGTACACTCCCACACTTTAATTAACATAATGCAAACATCTCCCCACATTTCTAGTACCTTGGAGTGCCTTTATATGCACAAATACAATAAAGGATGTTTAGTTAATCGATGCGATGCCTTTAATGGGTGATTGAAAATACTATTACGAATCAATTTAACCTCGTATTCTGTATGTTCAACATTCATTTTTTAATTACATATACATCTTCTTGTTTTTTCTATTCGCCAGTAATATTATGAGCATAATAATGTCAATTTTTAACACTTTTAATTAAATTAATAACCTGCTAATCCTATATTGAATAGGCTTGCTTGCCGGTAGAAAAAAAAAGACATGGAAGGAAGTTATAAAAGGTACACCGCAATACCTAGACCAATGGAGAACCGTTTTTTATTAAAAACACAACATTTGTTTGAAACGTAATTTTCAGGAGAAGGTTTTTGGTGATTCCGTCAAATCGCGTGAACAATATTTGTTTTAAAAAATTACACCTTACAACCAAACCTGAAAGTAATCTTATTGTGAATATATAATTTTCTTTATTTTGATGTACGTACATGCTTGCAAATCGTTTTTTCAAAACACGAAATTTTATCATGTAAGACTTTGATATATATACAAGACGAATTTTTGCGTGCTTTGGTGAATATTTTCCAGGTAATAAATGCGTGTTTTGTTTTGAGTTAAAAATATCGTGTTTTGAAAAAACAACCCTCAATAATGCTATCGAAAGGGTGCAAAATAAATTCTTACGTTTTATCAATTTTAAATTAAAAACACCTGTGGAATCCTTAAATTATGATTTCCTTAGAAATGGAATGAGATAACTTGAATTATCTAATCGTAGAGTCAACAATATTTTGAGTTTGTCCAAATTTTTGTAGACAAGTACTGGATTCAACTCCCTGAGAAGCTGTTAACATTAACATATTACAACAGAGATGAAGAACATTTAAGAGAAGGTGATATATAAGTCTAGGCATCTACAGGGCTTATGACCTGTCATGGGCTGGTTTAAGTGGCCACTTTACACACTGTGTAACATTTACCATTCTGCCCATATTTGAACATCTATATCCCTTCAATTCTTTCATCTGTTGATGTTTGTGAAGTTAAAGAGCTGAAACCTTTATTTATGCGGGTGAGATTCATCCAATTGAATTATTTCACCTACATACTAGGCAACGCCTGAAAATTTTATTTTTTCAATTTCTATACTTCTTCATGGACCAGGTGGATTTATCAACAATATTTTGAGTTTGCCCAAATTTACAATTTACATAAATAAAGGTTTAAGCTCTTTAACTTCACAAACATCAACAGATGAAATAATTGAAGGGATATAGATGTTCAAATATGGGCAGAATGGTGAATGTTACACAGTATGTAAAGTGGCCACTCAACCAGCCCATGACAGGTCGTAAGCCTTGTAGATGCCTAGACGTATATATCACCTTCTTTTAAATGTTCTTCATCTCTGTTGTAATATGTTAATGATCGTAGAGTTATAGCTGATTTATTATTCTTATTTAAAATAATGAAATCGATAATTGACAGCCCTGCTCTGCTTGAACTAATTCAAATTCGAATACCTGGGAGGTGCACCAGAACTTAGGAATTATTTTTTTGCAACAATTTACGGACCAACTTTGAAATGCACTCTCCTTTACCCAGGATACATGGGTATGGAAATGAATTAGAACAAATATTTGATATTTTCAATACAAATTCTGTTCATGAATTAAAACGAATTCTCACTCGTTATTTATTAGAAAAATAAAAGATATATTTAAAAATATAATATTATTTTTAATTTGTTTCCTGGCATACGTGATTTTTATTTCTTTATTTTAACATGTTAGACATAATTTAAATTGTACATTGGTGGATTTATTGCCAAATGGCAACTTCTTCCAACCAACTGATGATGATGATGATTTCACTAAATAAAGGTATTATTTGGTTGATTTATTACGAGTTTTTTATTTTTATTTTATTGCTTAAAAAAAAAATTTTTTTTAAGTACTAATGTTGCATTAATTTTTAAAATGATTATTATCTACTTATTCTCAACTTTACTGTGTTATATTTACACTTAGAACATAAGATTTTCTCATGGTTAATTGTTATATTTTATTTAGAGATGTTATGTTTCTTTTTTACTTTTTGTTTTTTTTATTATATCTTCACTAAATTTTTAAGTTTTAATTATTCTATTATTTCATACTATGTTCTACATGTTTATTGTGCACTGCTGTGATTATTTCTGTAAATTATTATTTTTTGTAAAAGGTTCTTTGAACCGTTGATGTATAAATAAATAAATAATTGTGAAAGGTATTTCTTATTTTTTTTTTTCTTGCAACTATCAAATTTGAATCGAACTAATCAACTACGCCTTAACTTTTTACTTAAAATGAGTTAATTTAAGTTTCAACAAATCTTCATGTTTGTAAGCTTCTTAACATCATATGTATATGCTTATAAGCATATTGCAAACTACGATTTATTGATTTGTTGTTCCTTTGTTTACAATATAAACATTTTTAAATTTTTAAGTTCACGTTTGCTTATTTAACTAAGTTTATAATGTCCTTTTTTTTTGAACTGCGTGCGGGCAGAAACTTACGCTTAGAGGATTTGTATGTAAAATTCATTCCAGGCTTCTAAATCAAAAGCTCATATAAGATCTCAAGCTTGTGCAACTTCTTAGCTTCAAGTAAGTTTATAAGCTCTATGTTAGCTGCTATTTTTTTTAATGTCTTAGCTTTTTACCTTCACATGTGTTTTTTTAATTTTATATAAGCTTCAATATTTAAATAAACTTCTTAACTAAAGTTTAAGGAAAGTCTATAGATTTTATGTAAGCAGCTTAGCTTATCGTAAGCTGCTAAGCGTTATACCAGTGTTTAAGCTTTTAATCATTGTACAATCTCTAGATTATTATTAAACTTTCAATTAAAAAAAACATTAATTTATTTAACTTTTTTTACGTACGTTTTTTGCACATTGGCGGGATTTTGCGAAATCGCAACTTATTTTAACTAACTAAAAAAATATCAAGTTCTATTTATATAATAGTAATTTCAAAACGCATGTGAGAACAGAAATAAGACGCAAAAATAAAACTAGCAAGATATGTGTATTTAAAATGTATCGATACTAATATTGTCAATTGAATCGGCATTCACTTCGTAACACTTCATTATAAATTATAAAGAAATTAAACTTTGTTATTAGTGTAACACAATTTATATTATTTTACAAGAACACTACTACAGTTTCGGGATAGCACTCCTCCTATCGACGGGTGATATAAAACCCGTCATATCACTCGATGGGAGGAGTGCTCTCCCGAAACTGTAGTAGTGTTCTTGTAAAATAATAAAAATTGTGCAACACTAATAACATAGTATAATTTCATAATAATTTATATATCGATACTAGTTTCATCAGAAAATGTAAGTATGTAAGTTTCCGAGTTATATTTAAGCTTCTAAGCTTCGTGTAAGCGACGAATACGTGTAAAATTGTGAGCACTGAATATTTATTTTCCTTTAAAAACTTTGCAAGAAGCATCTCACTTTTCAATCACGCTGTATATTTAGATGTTATACATTTAGTAGTAAGTGCAATAGTACGCAACTTGCGCAATGCTCCATGCCTCTTTAGTTAAATTATTACATTCAATCTGCGTGAGAACTGAAGTGCGTTATTAACTCGTAAAATTAAAACGTTTTAGGTCATCTCCATAACAAGATCCTCGTTGCTTCAAATAAATTATGTACTGTCATCTTAGTATCCTTTAACGAGACAATGTCAAACCATCCACACTGACGCATGACAAAAAGACACCTTATTCTTAAAATGGCCACATCCAAAATAATATTTTGGATATTTGTAGCACTAACTTTGTAGTTCATAATTATATTTTAAAGGAATAAATAAATTTCCTTTGTTTTATGAATCACTGATTCACTATCACAACCAACTAGTTTCGGCAACTCACGTTGCCCTCTTCAGGGTTATAATGACTAAATATACATACTTAAAAGAAACAGTGAACAGTGGGTGTCGATAAGGATAGAGGAGGGTCTAAATAGTAAAAAAAAATGAATTTGCTGAACATATTTTAACTAATAATCATTAATTTAATTTTGAAGGTGGAATAGAAATATCACATGTAAATAAAAGGACTCATCAATTAAATAATTCGGAAATCCTCAAAATCAAAAAGCCGTCAAACAAAATTTAAATATTATAAATAATCAATGAAATTTAAGTCAAAAGGCCTATTTTTAATATTTTCCCTGTAAAGTATAACCCTACTTTAAACAAAATTACCCCCTTCCTTGCCCCTACCCCACCGTAAACACAATTACCCCTTCCTCTATCCTTATATAATATTTTGAGTTTTCTGCGAAGTCCATACATTTCATCATAAATTACTTTTGAGAGTGGGTGTTATATGCCATCACGATGCTTTGGCTTCGACACGTTAAACCGCACTGATCTTAAATCTTGCTATGCGTTAGCGGGGCGATATAAAGAGAAATTGGGAGGTGGAAATAATGTAAAACATAAAGTGCGAGATTCGGATTTTTGGCTAGAAAAAGCGACCAATTAGCAAAAAGCACACGTGCGAACTTATCAACATATAAAAGATTATTTAATTGTAGAGCAATGAATTGTAATGTTTGCTGTTTGAAAGCTAAGAAAAATGTGAATAATTGTTGGAAGAATTCGGCAGAAAAATATTTTTAATATTTAGGATTATGAAAATATTAAATAAATATGACGATTAACAAAAAAGTTATTGAAAACAATAATTCCTAGATAGCTTTATCCCCCTAAGACCCGGATGAGATAATGGCGCGATTTGAAAAGAACGGCGCGGCGTTTTAAAATAGCAACTTGATGAATTATTTCATTTTTATCAGACAACAACCTTAAGAATAAAACCTTGGATCGCTAAATTTCAGAAAATTCAAAACTTCAATGTACACCCGTTAAAATGTAAATAAATAAGTAATTATCTTCCAGGTGCCATCTAGAAACATCATTAATTATCGAGTAAGTGATACTATCTCGAATGAATGGGTCATGATATGAAGAAAATTTATGTCTGGTGTTACCGAAAACATAAATTTACCAACAAAGATATCTCATATACGTTCGCTGCTTGTAACTTATGGCCCTTTTAAAAGAAACATATTCAGATGCCTTATTCTGAAAACTCCGGCAAGAAACTTTACGCTATAAAAAATCAGGCGGCATGCGAGGTGTAATGGCCAAGATATTTTAGACTCAGGCACGGAAGGCTTTGAAAATTATTTGGTTTAAATAAGGTTAGTAAATAATTCAAAAAAAGGAAAAACATGGAAGAGTTGAGGAAATGTACATGTTTAAACATACGCAGAATGGGAGATGTTACACAGTGAGTAAAGTAGCCACTTAAACCAGCCAACGATAGATCATAAGCCCTGGAAATGCGTGCGTGGAAATGGAAATGTTTTCCATTACGGTCCCAATAAATTTCAATGTTAATAACTCTCGTTGTAGTCTTGCTTGGAAATCAATCCACTATGGAAATTTCTGGTTCATGAATTTGACCACTTTCCAACAACAGATCAAGTCGCTAGTTTTCTCCATACTTTCATTCTCTGTAGTGGGCCAAAACGCATGCAAATGTAATATTTAAGCCGAACATATATTTAGAATTTTAAAAAAATATGCGTCAATATGAAAGTCAACTATCTACATAATGGTACAACGATAAATGTAACAGTGTGTAAATTGATCAGTATCTGTAAATGCCTTAACACCTATGTGAAATTTTGATGGTTGCGTGTTAAGGAGCTCCTATCCCAGTTGGAGGTGTTGCTGTTTAATGCAGATTTATTACATGGCGAATAAATAATAAATTGAATTATGTAGCGTGAGTATTACGGC
Organism: Micrasema longulum; assembly: GCF_059751315.1. Taxonomy (NCBI): domain Eukaryota; kingdom Metazoa; phylum Arthropoda; class Insecta; order Trichoptera; family Brachycentridae; genus Micrasema; species Micrasema longulum. The sequence goes on from NW_028277276.1 coordinate 1,232,733, forward strand.
GATGATGTATTGAACAGGCCACATTTGAACTACATGCTGAAACTGAGTTGCTGCACGACTGGGTTCACTTGCTCGGGTGAAATGTTCGGGCTGATTGAGTGCCACCACGACCTATGGTATCTTTATAGGCTACATTATATTGTTTTTAATGTTTCTATGGTAGAAACGACGTTAATGTACAGCAGAAATTTGTAAATACTAACTACAAAATCGGATCTACAGAATCGGGTTGAGGTCCCGTGGCTAGTGTCTCGGACTCACGGATCAAAGGCGGTCTCCGTGGTGCAATGGTCAAGACGCTTGACTCACACACGAAAGGTTCCGGGTTCGATTCCCGGTGAGAAAACAAAAAATAAAATGTGTATTTTCTCAAGCCTGGGTGTTCTGTGATGTAATTCACCACTGTAATTGGGCCTCCTGGCCTGTTTTGGTGCAAAAATAAATAGTAAAAATAGTAAATAGTAAAGGTCCGTGGTTCGAATCCCACTCTACCTCAACTTGATTCCCATTTTCTAATAGTGAGTTATTTACAACTCGTTGAAAATGGCCCTCAAAGTAAAATATTTGCGTAAATTATAAGAACGCCAATATTTCTTTTTTCAAAAAAAAAAATTAAAGAAAGTTGCTATAGTCGTTTTGTGCAATACTGTTAGACTTGCGGAATATAATGTATTGAATCCATTATAAAATTATGACTAGCTTCATCTGTCGTCGATCTATATTTCAGGCGCATATTTAATGTAATTTCATATCAATTTATCGGAAAGTTTTTTAATTTTTTGTAAATAATAACGACAAATATCGTTTGGCGGAGCACGCGGAATAAGTCCAAAAACAAACAGTACGAATATTTTGTATATTTATAAATGTATGTGCCTTCATATTAGGGACACTGATATAAACCAATAATTCAGAAAAATTGAGTTAGGTAAAGGCCATATGGCTGTCTTCGCATTTATTGTTTGGTTAATAAATTAAACTATTTTTCAAGTCATCACTAAGGCCCGGTTGTTAAACCATTGATAAAAGTTCAAATCAAAAGTGAGTGTGAATTGTATTTTTTTGTGTGAAAGCGAGAATTACTACAACCGGGCCATAATTTTCCTAGAGTCACTTGCACCAAAAGAAGGTAAATCAAATAAAATTTTAAGTTAAATAATTGTTTTCGTTGAAATGTCAAAATGGGTTGCATGAAAAAAGTAAGCATTTACCAGTTTTTACGAAAACGTAAAAATTTTTACCTTATTGTTTCATGGTGAAACTGGCCCTTAAACACGGGATCGAAATTTTTATATGAAAATATGTACTTTCAAAATATATTAGTTAAATATTTAAAAGGCTATAAATTGATCCGTATAAAATTTCTTAATAAGTGTTACAGCCAGGCTCTTTATAGACCTGGGCTTAAAGGGCGAGAACTATTTGGGGACCCATCACAATAGATCTTCACAGGTCGCAGTGACGTCAGGAGCTTGAATAGCACTGACCCCTACCTCTAAGAACAAGAGTAGTTACTACAGTAAATATTTTTCAATTAGTTAATCGTTGATCGTAGCGATCTGAGATGGGTTCGATGTTCATGTATTAATAGTTTCTAAAAAATTGCGGCAAGCCCACACACAACCTTTCAACGTCGCAATTATGCACGGACTGAAGTAAAATACACTCACGCTTCGTCTAATTCTGGAATATGGAACTACGTTAGTCTTTTGATTCCTTTAGGGCGGTCACTTAATTCTGAATTCACAAGTCAGCGCATGCCCAAATTGAGATCTTAAGTATCCCTGTGGAAGCAATTCTAACGAATCAATCCACGTTTTTGTATTGTAACGGTTTTATAACAAATTTAGCACTCAAATTGATTGACACTATGGTATTATGATATGTAACTATGAAATATAACTTTTTTATTATTAATTATCTCATAAAATTGCTTTTTAGTTTATTTCAAAGTACTAACCTCAAATTACTGTATTGGTAGTAGGTACATATTTGACTTATGTACCTGGTACCAAATAACTAGTTCCCCAATCGAAAATCTCACCCCCATGCCCCTAGTATATATGTATATATGGGTGTGTATGTATGCATATGCATATGTATATGTATGGATTGGTGTATATTTATATATGTAAATATATATATATATTATCTTTCTGCATACCCATGTGGGTACATTTCCATATTTTAACTTATTATTGTTTCTTTTAGTCTTTCTTATTTTATTTTTACTTTTAACTTCATAAATATATATATAAGTACTTATTTTACACTGCTGCTTCGAGCTAACATGCATAATTTTGCAACTCATCAAAGTGTAGATACTTGCTAAAATGATCTTGCCAAGATATATGGGTATGCAGATCACTGTGGCTATGTTATTGTTAACAACAAAATACCTTTACTCCTTATAACATGGGACGAAAACCACTAAGAAAGACAAGATTAAATAGATAAACCAAAATCTCTAGGCAGGTCATGTCAAAAGCAGACACAATAGAAGGGCATGTATGACACAATGTACTAATGTGGAAGAGGCTAGGAGTGTACGCCAGGGTGGACGTGTGTAGCGTTTTAACCTATCTGCCTACCCCTACGCGAAAAAAATACTGGTAGTAGTAAAAGTAGAAAGCTACTTCTGGCGCAAGTTTGTTATGCATTATTTAACGTTGGTTTCGACTATTACGAGTAGTAAAGCTGCTTGTTTTAAGATGAATTAAAAACCATTGCGCAATTTTTTTTATGCGAAATCCGCAAAGATCGTCTGTTAACGTTGTGAACTACTTATAATGGCCGAAAAATTTTGTAATGAAAAATTCAATACAAAATTCGCATACTCGTTAAGACGGAACAATAAAAATTAGGCTAATAAAATTTTCGCAATCAAAAAACCCAGACTTAAATATCGTTGTCGGTTTTGCAATACCAAATAAGTGTCAAATACTAAAACGATATCATCATCATTTTCATCATTCGCTTTCCGCATCGAATGGTGCATAGGGAACTGCATTGGTACACCAATCGCAGCGTATCTTGATCATTTTTAATTATTATTAAAATTAAAATTAAAATTGAAATTGAAATTAAAATTAAAATTAAAATTAAAATTAAAATTAAAATTAAAATTAAAATTAAAATTAAAATTAAAATTAAAATTAAAATTAAAATTAAAATTAAAATTAAAATTAAAATTAAAATTAAAATTAAAATTAAAATTAAAATTAAAATTAAAATTAAAATTAAAATTAAAATTAAAATTAAAATTAAAATTAAAATTAAAATTAAAATTAAAATTAAAATTAAAATTAAAATTAAAATTAAAATTAAAATTAAAATTAAAATTAAAATTAAAATTAAAATTAAAATTAAAATTAAAATTAAAATTAAAATTAAAATTAAAATTAAAATTAAAATTAAAATTAAAATTAAAATTAAAATTAAAATTAAAATTAAAATTAAAATTAAAATTAAAATTAAAATTAAAATTAAAATTAAAATTAAAACGAAATCCTCGGGAAACAATATTTTGTTATTGAGCAATTTTCAAACATCATAACTTTTGAACGAAATCAAATAATTCTAAATAAAAATTGTAATTTTGATAAAAAAAGTTCAAATTTTAATAGCGTATCTAGGACTTTTAATTTAACTTTAAAAAGCATTTTTATGACGAAAGCGAACTTTGATTTTCTATTGACATACAAAACAATACGATAATTTCTGCATTTTTAACTTCAAAATAACAAAAAATGGACTCCCATGTTTATCTTCTAAGGTACAGATAATTCAGCATATATTGACGGTACTGAAAACGCTCCCGGTAAAGCAAAAGTAATTTTAAATACTTAAGTGTTAATATTTAAATAAAAAAATAAATTATTGCCCGAATACATGCTTTGTTATGTTTAGCATAATGATAAAATTCATCGCTATCTTACGAGGGGGGCGTGAGGGTTTCAGACTTCCCAAAACAAGAATCGAGGAAACTTAAAACAATCTGTATCATTCAATTCAATTTAATTCATTTATTCAATACTCGTATTTTAAATTATCTAAAATCTTATCTTCTTATCTTCTTCTTCTTTTCCACATCCGCTCCCAAGTGGAGCATGTGGACATCACCAGTTGTCTCCAGGAGACCCTATCGCCAGCCAGCATAATAAACAATAAACAACTACAACAGTGTAAGTCACTCTCCAAGCACAAGAGTTAGTCTCTTTTTTGGATAGTTACAGTGATAACATTTACTAGATGTGTAAAAGTAGATACGAATAGATTTTTTTTTAACATGTACATTTTATGAAATTTATTAATATAAAATAAAAATAATAATGAAGGAGAATACATTATTGAGAAATTCGTTGTTTTTTTGTATTCTCTTGTCCTCTTTATTTAGAAAAAAAACGGAAAAAACTTATGTTAACACTCAATATTCTAAAACAAAAAAATATTTAATGAAAATGTATTTTACAAAAGATTTTCCTTTGGACTTCCGTAAGGTCAAAGGAGCGCGGAAATTTTGCATTGAGCTGTCATAGTGTTTATGTTAACCGATCCATTTCTGAGAAGTTCTGTAATTTTTGAACAACATTTATGGCAGCAATAAACCCATTGTTTTTCTCATGTAGACTTTTGTTTGAAGTCACTGCTTAACAAGGTCGGGTATGAATATGATTGATGACACAAGAAAAGTGAATAAATTGACAATTATTTTTTAAAAAACCGTCGTATTTTATGTAGATTGGACGTAGGATCGTCTCATCAGAACATTAAAATATTATTTATGAATCCACATTTGTTTTGAAGCATTCCAAACTTGGCTTGGTTAAAACCTAACAAATACATATTTCGCATCTTACTACATAATTGTATACGCAACGCACATTTACTTCATGCCCAGCTTTTTAAATACGTTACTATGCAGCTATTTCTTTTATACGTTATTATTTCTTCGCTTAAGTTCGGTTTTGTCCATTATACCATTTTTAATGAAATTAAGTTGAGTGTTTAGTAGCTCAATCACAAATAACTATCGATGTGCTTAAAAACAAAGCATTTGAGCGATCACAACGAACAACAATGAATCGCAGTCATAAGTCAACGCGTGTGTAATTTCTAAGTCAACGTTCGTGTCGGTTTGTTTTTTGTTTTCCTCGTAAATAAATACAGTTCATAGGCAACAAATCGGCTTTACTATAAAAATTAATACAATTTATTGCATTTGCAAAAACGAAAGGAATGTCTAATGCAAAAAAGTGAAAATTAAATTCCATTTACCATGGCGACTGCTTCTCTCGACATTTAGCTTGCCAACCGCCGGCTAAATAATAAATAGCTTGATAAATCATAAATCAATTTTAAAAAATAACAGTTTTGGAATATTTTCCATATTTACACCGGTGCAATTCAAATATGTGATTGCGCAGCAGGATTTTACGTCGCGAAACGTAAATATTTTGACATTTAATATTATGTGTTCACGGATGTTCCGTTGTGATCGCGAATACGATAAACAACTATGGTGAGAAATTGTTATCACATCGCTTATTAGCAAGTCGATAGTTATTTGTGATTGAGCTACAGGACTTCTGCGAAAGCCTTAACTTATGAAATTAAAATAAAAAACATATTTTTAAAATTATTTGGGGAGTTTTTCAACGATTTTTTTTTTAATTAGTCATTATTTATGCCTATTTCGTAAAAAAAAACTTCAAAGCTCTATTTCTGTGGACATGTGTTTTGGTCAGTTGAACAAAAACTAACCGAAGCGACGATTTGTCTATATTATCAATGATACGATAAATAGACATATTATTCCTATGCAACTTGTTTGTCGGCCTCGTGTTGTAATGGTCAGTGCATTTGCCTACCATGCAAGAGGTCTCGGGTTCGATTCCCGACATGGTTTTCTAGTGTAAAAATGTGTTTTTACACTAGAATATTTCATAGTCTCAGGACTGGCACCTGAAGCGTAAGTCTGATCATCTTACCTTTATGTAACAAAAGTTATCAAGATACGCTGCGATTGGTGTACCAATGTAGTGCCCTATGCACCATTAGGTGCGGAAAGGGGATGATGATGATGATAAACAACTTCTTCAGCCAGGAAGTTCTTCCCTTCCCGAAAAAGGGGACGTCCTTCTGCTAGCAATTTCGCTTTGTACAATGAAACGTAGGATCTCATATTTATCTGGGTGTCTAATGATGTGTCCGAAAACTTGCAACTTTCAGATTTTAATAGTTATTATTTTTTGTATTTTGGACTTTTTCCGCCAATCGAATTTTATGGATCCTTCTTTACACTAACATCTCAAAGGCTTCTGATTTGCCTATGCTCTTTTCGCGAAAAGAGCGGTCCGAAATATATTTTCATTTAATTTTTTTATTATTTCACAAATAGCACATGCTTTTTTTAAATTCTATACAAATCTACTTTTATACACGTAGTAAATGTTATAACTGTAACTCTCCAAAAAAAGAAACTAACTCTTGTGCTTGGAGACTGACTTACACTATTATGGTTATTTATTTATTAGAGTTTACACAATTTTAAACATACAAGTACATCAGAAAAAAAAACAAAAACGTAGGGTTTATGAAGAAAAACAAAAAATCGTAAAACATTCATACTAATTATGAATGAATGAATATGAATCAAAATGTGTATCCGAATAAGTTTTTATTTTGTTTGTCTGTGCTCTATATAAATTTGTTAACTTTTATAATATATGAAAATGTAATGTACGGGGTATGTACCCTTGTTAGCTGGGCAAAGTGAACATGGATTTGTATTTTGATAAAGAGACAGAGAAAAGCCATTAATGTCAGGGCCTCTATGCTAGCGAGACGCTTCTTTCAATGCAGTAACGAAGTGAAGAAAATCATATTTACTTCGTATTTGACGTCCATGTATACAGCGGAACTTTGGAACAACTATACGCAAAGAGCGTGGAATAAATTAAGGATCACGTATAACAACTCGTACAGACAATTATTCGGGTTGCCTAGGTACTGCAGTGCCTCTGAAATGTTTACAGCTGGACGAATATACACCTTCGCTGCCCTGCTTCGCCAAAGAGCCTGGAGCCTATGGGAACGCCAAAAAAACTCTAATAACGAAATTCTCCAAGCCACTGCAGAGTGGATCCAATCACCGTTGTTCGAGCGATGGCGCGATATGTTAAGACCACCACAAGTGCTGCAATATAAAATTTTATTTTATGTTTATATCCATGTTTATTGTTATATTTTTGTTTATTGTTATGTTTTTGTTTGTATTTATATTTATGTTCATGTTTATATGTTTATATGGTAGAATTGGCTCTGCACTTTATAGCCATTTTACTGGAATAAAAATTTAAAAAAAATAAAAATAAAAATAAAAAAAGAGTGTGAATAAATAAATAAATTATAAATGAATGCAGTTTTTGCACATGTTCAAAATTTTTTTTTAGATTTACCTTGAATTTGTTTACAAGTATATTCGTTTTAATAGTAAATAAGTACATTATATAGATATTGATGAAATATAAGTGAACTCTTTCAACTAGAATCCATAAAATTTGTTCATAAATTAGCCACTGATGTAATTGTAGATGAAGAACTAAAACTTTAATAAAATTTTAGTTAACATGGACACAATACGAGAATATCGGAATATCCTTTAGAACATTCTTAATTCAAAAGAGACAAGAATGATAGACGAGAATAATAAACCCCGGACTGAAATTATAGAGAAATCTACCAGACGAAACGAAACAATGGACTCAAACAACTCTTACAAAAGATGTTAAAAATATTACCATTAACAATAGAATATGAATTAAGAAAAGAAAAATTGTTTTGTTTAATAAATGTTATCCATAAGGGTTTATAAGTAAATGTCAAATAAACACAAAAAATATTTATTTATTGTAACACTGTATATATGTCACCGGCAATCTGTATAATCCGGTATTCTATACAATACCTAGGCAATGTATAGAATACCTAAAACGTTTAGGTAATGTATGAAATATTAATTATTTTTTACTTTGCCAGGGTATTCTATACAGTACCGAATGCGCAGCCGGTAATGTGTGATAAAGACGAGAGCGGAGAAGGGGATGACGTGCGAGCAGGTAATAAACACCACGCGACGCACGTGGCGATATACAAGGGAGGATTCTATTTTATAAAGATATTAATTGTTTTGTTCCAATGTACACGGTCAAATTAAGAGGGCTATTAAAGGTGAGATTTTTAATTGAACGTATGATTGTTAAAACACTCTTTAGACCACACGTAAAAAAATTGGGAAATCAACAAAAACTGTCATTTGAAAATTATGAAATATTTTGAGTACAAATTTTCTGAATGGATCAGCTCGACGTACAATGTGTTTAGGTATAGCTATCGGCTTGTATAATACATTTTCACTCAATTTTAGATTAAAACATTATTTTTTCAATCATTAATAATTAACTAAAACATTTAGCACTTAATAATATTCTTACAACTTATACAACTCATTAAGTGCTAAATATTCCAAATGAAATGTGTTTTTACAATGAAACATATAGTTTTGGGTATTTGGAGTATAAATAAGTGGTTTTTTAACACTCAAACGATGCATCTATCCATTATGAACACTCTAGAACAAAAGTTATTTTCGCAAAATGTAGTCTCAAGGGTGTTTTAACAATCATACATTCAATTATATTTGCTGATTTAGTAAAATTCTGTTGCTATCATTTTTTATTTAATTTATTTCTGAAATTTCTAATCTGTCAAATTTTAGACCTTTTTCTACGTGTACTACTTATGCTATTCTTTCCTAACCTCACTCTTTTTTTTAGATTTCCAGGACTATCTTCATCAAATATATACCTCTGTTAATGTCTATTCTGGATATGCATTGCTGTTAGTTTCAAATAAAAATACTATAATTCACCACTGTAATTGGAGCTTCTGGCCTGTTGTGCCACAAAAAATATATTTATATATATATATATATACATAAATGGGGTTGTTGTTTCATGGTAATGTCATGGATTACGCGTGCGAAGTTCGAACCTCACTCTATCAAGTAGTTTTCGTTTTCTGGTACGACAATTTGCGACTTTTTGAAAATGACCTCAAACTCAAAATATTTCCATAAATTAACAAAATGTAGGCAATAAGTTTTTTTATGTCGTTGAGAACCTATATTATTGAAATAATAACAGTTCGTTACAATAATTGCATACATAATTACTTTCCCTGCAATGCAATGTACAGATGATAAAGTGCATCTTCTCTCAAAGTAGCACGCGAAACACATTCTCTGTGGATCAGTAGTGTACTAAATACCGTAATAAACTTACTTGTACTGGGTCTGGTAAAACTTAAAGCTTACAAGTATACGTATTTTAAAATATTATTTTTAAATATAATATAACTAGAATAAATAAATCCAGTATCTAAATTAAAATTCATCATCATTATTATTCCCTTTTCACACCTAATGGTTCACTACATTAGTACACCAATCGCGGCGCATCTTGATTATTTTTGTTAAATGAAGGTAAGAGGAACTACGAAATAATCTAGTGTAAAAACACTCTTTTAAAAAAATATTTCATATCAGTCATGTCTGAACCTGAGACCTCTTGCATGCTAGGCAAACGCGCTGACCATTACACCGCGAGGCCGACATTCAAATCAGTTGATGAATATTTATTGTAATCAATGTATGTAATTAGAAAGATTAATTACTTCGATGCATTTAGTTTTGTAGATCAATAACCCGGTTTTATTATTAAAACCTAAAAATAATTGTAAACAACCATGCAGAAAACGGTGATCAAGTTATAGCAGAGCTAGAACGATTTTTGGATTTTTTTTTTTTTTATACGCCTCCACTCGTTTATTTTTGGAATTAGAAGATACAAAATAAAAAATGATGTTTCTATGGGGATCGAGTCTTAAGTCAAAATCCCCCGAGCGTGAAATGAGCATCAAGGCCACATGCATATTTGGTATATATATATTTTTATTGTTTTTATTTCATTTAAACGCCCTAGCGTATATAAATAACGGTTAACGCCGGCTGTTACAAATATGAGGATTCGGCCATTCGGGCCTTAGTTGATTGGGATCGAGAAATTTCACAATTAATTAATTTATTTATGATTTTTTTATTTATTCATTAATTAGTTAGTTCGTTCGTTCATTTATTTATTTTTTCCGGTTTATATATTTATCCATATTCACCGACATATTATGGCTTTTTAGGCAGTGTCCGTATTAAGCCGTAATAGTTAACAACAACAAATATATCAAATTAAAATAATTAATAATTAAATCAAGTACAAGAAATAGCATAAAATACTTTGATAATAATGGCGTATGATACAACATTAAAAATAACAATCCAAATAAAAGAAATATCATGAAAAACTTATAATACTAATAAAATATAAATCATTATCATATGTATATATTATAAACATTTTCAATAGGCTTCTGTAAATCAAAATCATATCTACAGATACAATAAGTTATATTTGCTTATAAATAATAAATTAAAAATACTTCCACTTATTTATTTGACCAATTAGTACTTTCACCCTCTAATGGGCATCTTCAGACTGGTTTAAATAGAAGTGTAAAGTATTTTTAATTTATGTTTAAATAAATTTATCATATAATTTTAATGGAATTCCATCTAGAATTGTCAATAAATAACGTAAATCAAACTATTGATATAGATTAATATATGATCAAAAGTCCCCTTAGTTTTGTGCCAGCGTGCATTTAATTACTGAATAGGTAGTTATCTTTCTTATGCACATTCCGTTCAATGCACATAAAATCTTCCTCATAGCACGCAATGTGACACTCGCTGTTTCCTTTCCTATCTTCTACTATCAAACCTCACTTTCATAATCACTCATCTCGACTATAGCGATAAGTTAGTTTCATCAAATCGCCGGCGCAGTTTTGCTTTCGATCTGTGGAACAGATGGAAAGTAAAACGTAAAAATTGATGAAGTGAAGAAGATACGTTTTGCATTCACTTTTACCCAAAAATTCGGTATTTGTAAAATTACTCACGGTTTTGGTTAATAATTTTATTTGATGCGTTAATTGATATAATTTAATTTCCCTTTTTTACAGTCACATATTAACCGAAATTTTATTTACGTACCTTTTCATTGGCTCAATGAAAAAATTATATTGTTTTTTATTTATTATTTCATTTTACATGTTTGAAATTGTTTTTAGTGTATAAATAAACATCATCATCATTTCCTTTCCGCACCTAATAGTGCATAGGGCACTATATAATCGCAGCGTATCTTGATCATTTTTGTTGCATTAAGGCAAGATGATCAGGTTTACGTTGCAGGTACCAGTCCAGGGACTATGAAATATTCTGGAGTAAAAACACTATTTTAAATAAATATTTTATATCAACCATGTCGATAATCAAACCCGAGACCTCTTGCATGGTAGACAAACTCGCTGAGCATTACACCACGAGGCCGACAAATTAATAAACCAGTTGATACTATTGTTTTTTCTGTGTCAGAACTAGAACCCTGGAGGCGAGCTGTCGACTTGATTGCTGCTCTCGGGTTAAAATCCTGAAAAAGAAAATTAAGTAGAAATACGCCGTCTTGTGCCGCAATATTCAATTGTTCATGCAATGGAATCTAAAGCGTAAAGCTGATCACCTAACCTTCTATATAACAAGACGATTTAAATACGCTGCAATTAGCAGTGCACAACTAACAAACGACACTTTTTTTTTTTTTTTAAACATAAATCATGTCATTTATCACTGAGGTACGTATATAATTAAATAGAGATTATGTTTCTTAGAACGATTGTTTGAAATTATGTTCCGAAAAACGAGCGTTGTCGCGTGAACATTGCCATGCAAGAATGCGTAGAAGAGTAAAAAAGACCAATTATGTTTGCCAGTTTACTGCGAATTAAAAGCTGTATGTCGCGCCTTGCTACGCACCTTCACGTTTACTGACAACACGTTAGGTTCCGGAACATAGGTTGAATGGAACACAAAACGGGTGCTTAATGCTGCATCTCCTTTATACATATATACCAATAGTAATTTTGTAGCATTTAATATTTCTACCGATTTTTTTTTTAAATAACGTTTTTTCCTTGGCGCTTTTCTGTTTTTTTATCATTTAGGAATCAAAAATACAAGAACTAATACACAGTTAAGAACATATTTATCGATTTAAATCATTTTGATTAATAAACATGCCGTCGAAATTTGTTTTAAGTCATTGAAAAAATCAAGTCATGGAATTAGATTTATTTTTGCTTTATTAAGTTAGTTCCTAACATCTTAAGAACTAATATAAACTTTCAATAACATTACATTTTTTTAATAAATTTTTTTCAATTACATATTTTGTCAAATTAATTTTTAATAATTCAATCTTTTCTATCTCCTTTATTCTTCAGGTACTCACAGTACAGCTTCAATCCCTTGTACAATGAATTTTGAGATTCTGTTTTTCTCCTCATCTTATCTTTTTTTTTATCCCTGGTTTCATGTTTTTTTTTATTTGTAAATTTATTGCAAAAAATATATGTACATACTTAATAACAGGGAATCTATATAAAACCAATTAATGTAAAATGAAAACGGAGTGTTCTCTGTTTATGACAGTCTCCATCTAACATGGCACAGCCTGTTCTAAGATGGAGGTTTATGTATGACATTGTTGGTTAAATTTTATTTTTGTTTTACTTTATTCATTTTCCTTAATTATTTAATGTATAAAAATTGCTACAGTATATTTAATTTGCTGTTTTACTGTGAGCAAGTCAATTTTTTTGTGCATTATTTCTTCATTAGAATAGATATTGCTTTTGAGTATAATCCTCATTGCCTTATTTTGAAGAATTTGTGTATTTTTAATTTCTCCTTCTTTACATAAAAAAAGAATGGAAAAACAGGAATTCATGTGTGGACATAATATATGATTGTTTTATATATAAGATCACTACTATTTATATCTATTACATTTCGTAATCTTCCAAGGATTTTTTTTTTTGAAGATGGTACTCGAGAATTTATCTACCTAGTATTATTATTTATTTGATTGATTCATTACGATTAAGACGCATTAAAAAATATTGAAAGATGTCTGTGAACTTTCCAAACCACAAAATAAAATCCGTTTAATTGAAGAGGATGCACTCACAAATGCAAATTGCCTCTGATACAGAATCATTGTGCAGTTTATGTACCAGGGCCGCGATTAAAAATACTATCTGCATCGGTACATACCGAGACTATATACTTAACTTCTGTACTATCTCTATCTACCTATATATGCTTTACCGACTGCATCTCGACATCATATGATCGAATCCAACCAATGAATGGCCCAAAAATTTAGTCGACGTTCCTTACTTAACTCAAATTTATAATAGTTCTCATTTACATTTTCAACGGACTCCTGTGATAAAAAGTGGCCTTTTTAAAGCGATTATAAACTCCAATGAATTTCAATGCAAACAAAAAATGCTCGCTTGCACATGATTTTAATATAATTTTTGACCATTACTAAAACGGTATGCTTAACGATCGTCTGTATTTATCTACGGATCGATTACAAAGTCGGTTCAAGATATTTTTTTATAGTGGTAACATGTTTACGCCTATATTTTCTTATATGTTAATAAGGCAGAATCTAGCCACACTATCTGTGCATCTCGGCGGTCTTTTTCAAAACTGACAGTTATTCGACTTCAAAATTTACTTATTTCTCTCTCATATTTAAAATAGGCTTTAGTGAAAAAAGTTGGCCACCTCGGAACGATTAAAAATGTTAAAAATTGAAATTAAAGCAAAAACTGCTTGGCGGAACAAAAAATCACTTTTTTATGAGTAGATATGCATACCGAGGAGTACTAGACCCGTCGATACACACCGATGTACCTAACTCAAAACTTAAAAGAAGGGGGGATCGATAGTGTATCTTCGTCATCGCCCACAAGAATTTATCTTCAACTTTACCGTCATGTTTAGGTATGACGTCTTTAACTTCCAATTATAATCGCGGCCCAGGTAATAAACCATTAACATTTTTTTCTCTTGACCAACTTTATTATATTACCTACCGTAATTTGAGGTGAATAGGCACATGGGGTAAATAGGGACGATCGTCGGAAAGTTAGAAATTATGTTAATCAATTTCAGCTTATGTTTATGACTTCAATTATGTTTTGCTGTTGAAATACGATACATTTTTTTATCTAGAAATACTATTAGTAAACCAAATAGTTACAAATAAAACTTTTGAAGGTCGAAGGTATTCCAAATTAACGAGCAAAATTTAACATCAAATAACTTCGGTTGTAAATCTATAAAATATCATATTTTGCAACTTATTCTACCTCATTACAAAAAAATGTTTTATGGAAAGGGCTCATGTTTTTTTTGTAAACAAAAAAATTAAATAGAAACTATTTTATACCGATTTAATTGTCAGTGTTTTAACCTAGTTTGGGATAAATAGGGACAACTGTGGGATATAGGGTGATTAGGGGTGAGTTATGTGGTGATTATAGACGAGTTTGCATAGACTCAGTCTTTGTGAGTCGTGCAATGAAAGTAATGATCCATTTTGATATTTTTTTGTATGCCACAAGGCATTTTTGCCTATTACGTTTTTATCTCAGAAAAAATATGAGATTTTAAGGTTTTGCTCTTTATTCATTTTATCAATAGTGGTTAAGTTATTTCACTACAATGGTATTTTTTTTAAATAACCACTGTCTCTATTCACCCCAAATTGAATTTAATTTTGCTGAATAGAGATGTATAGGGGAACCATCGACTCAAAAAAGGATTTTAATAAGTATTTAAGTTCAATGATATTTTTGTTATGTCCAAATGTTTATAGAGGGGCTGGATTTCCTCCCTAGGGAGTTATTTTGCTCTTAATTTGTTGCAACAGAAAGGGAATATTTTTATGAGAAGAGAACATAGAAGTCGAGGATTTACAGGGCTTATGACCTGTCATTGGCTGGTTTAAGTGGCTATTTTACTCACTGTATAACATTCATTATGCTGCCTATGTTTAAACTTCCACATTTTCTCAAATGACTGAAACCCTTATTAATGTGGATGAGATTCATCTGGATGAATTATTTCACCTAAAAAAACACTTTTTAATTGTTATACTTTTTCTAGTATCAATAAGTTAAATCAACAATTTTTTGAGTAGGTTCAAATATTTGTTAAAAGGTTGGATTAAACAAACTGGTATAAGAAGAAGTACAAAAAATGTAAAAGTGTTTTCAGGCGTTGCCTAGTAGGTGAAATAATTCATCCCGGTGAATTTTATCATATTTTAATAAAAGTTTCAGCTCTTTTACTTCACAAAAGTCAACAGATGAAAGAATTGAGGAAATGTGTATGTTTAAACATGGGCAGAATTGTGAATGTTACAAAGTGTAAAAAGTGGCCACTTAAGCTAGCCGATGACAGGTCATAAAGGTATTTAAATCCTCGACTTCCGTGTTCCCTTCACACTTATGTTTTCCCTCTCTGTTACCACAAATTTAGTTTTTTGCATTCCATAAATGGGCCGGTTTGCTATACTAAAAACACTGAAACCTGTCCCTATTCACCCCAAATTACCGGTACATAACCTTATTTATTTGAGAACACCGTTGTAATTTATATAACGTAATGAAATGTGTATTCGCAAATCAATTCGATGAAACGGAACTGGTTTATTTGAATTGTAACGCTATTTATTTTTAATACCCGCTGGTAAGCGTTTTGTGATATGCCGTGGGAGTCATCGTTGCAAAATCATGTGCCAAGAGTTGAATGAAATGATACCAAACATTATACTGAAGGTCAATCACTGCCAAAGAATAATGACTTAAACAGACTTGTCTTGCGAATCTGGTAGGACAGTTTAGACGTACCTTTTCCAAGAGGTAAGTACTTTCAATTAGATCTAAATTTGCTGCAACCGAGGGAAAAAACATTGTTAAGAAGGGAATATGGAAGTCTAGGCATTTACAGAGCATATAACCTGTTATTGGTTTATCACATGATAAAGGTTTCAGCCCCTTAACTCATAAAAGTCAACAGATGAAAAAGTTGAGGAAATTCGGATGTTTAAACATAGACAAAATGATGAATGTTACACAGTGTATAAAGTGACCACAACCAGCCAATAACAGGTTATAAGCTCTTTGAATGCTTTGACTTACATATTCCCTTCTCAAAAATGTTTTCCCTCTCTGTTGCAAGAAATTTAGATCTAAATGTCTTTAGGTGTAAAAAATTATAATAATCTTCACAATGAACTAAAAACTAGTAAAAATAATATATCAATAAATAAATCTAAATCTAAAGAAATTTTTTGAACACGTGTAAAAACTACATTAAATTTTCATTAATGTGAATGTATTATTGTTTTATGTTTTTTTCTTTATATATCCTATGTTTTTTTTTCTCATGTACTTGTATTTAAAATGATTAAAACCCTTATAATAAACAATAAACAACTACAACAGTGTAAGTCACTCTCCAAGCACAAGAGTTAGTCTCTTTTTTGGAGAGTTACAGTGATAACATTTATTAGATGTGTAAAAGTAGATATGTATAGAATTTTTAAAAAAACCTGTACCTTTTATGAAATTTATTAATAAAAAATAACTCCCTAGGGGAGAAATCCAGGCTGTCTGCAAACATTTGTGACATACTTTTAACAGGGTTGTACTTTCAATTATATTGTTCAAGATCTTGAATAGGAAACACATGCCAGAAATAGTTCTTTGTTTTGTGAGAGAAGCATTTTATGTTTGAAACACTATCTTTGTAATTGAAGACATAAGTGGATGTACTCGTGAGCGTTAGGTCGCATATTTTTAAAAATTTATTTTTTTCCACTTCAGTAACATTTTCTGTGGTCGAAATATCCTTCAGAGACGTATCTTTTTATGTTGTATCAGCATATTTTAAATACAGTGACCCAATATAACCCTATATAGACTTATCAGGGAAATCTATAATTTTCGGTGCCGATGTCAATGTAGAGTCCGCCATTTGGATCCCTAAAGTTGGCATGGACCTCAAGTCGAAGCAAGAAGAAGTTTGTTAGAATTTCATATCCCGATCCTACCTAGCATTTTAAATAAAGAAAATCATCTTCACTTCGTATTTGACGGCCATGTATACAGCGGAACTATGGAACAACTATACGCAAGAAGCATGGAATAAATTTAAAGTCACGTATAATAATTCATACAAACAATTATTCGGATTGCCTAGGTACTGCAGTGCCTCCGAAATGTTAACAGCTGGACAGGTAAACACCTTCGCTGCCCTACTTCGCCAAAGAGCATGGAGCCTATGGGAAGGCCTGAAAAGCTCTTATAACGTAATTTTACAAGCCACTGCAGGATGGATCCATTCACCGTTGTTCGAGCTATGGCGGGATATGCTAAGACCACCATAAGTGCTGCAAATATAAAATTTTGTTTTATATTTATTGTTAAATTTATGTTTTTATAAATATTTATGTTTATATTTATATTAATGTTAATGTTTATGTGGTAGAATTGGCTCTGCACTTTGTAGCCATTTTACTGGAATAAAATAAATATTAAAGAATAAAAAAATGATTCCTCTTGTCTTCCTACTTTCTCTTTGGCTACAGCATTTTCATAGATTGATATTACTCTAGTATCTGGAAATCTTCGCTTAAAGTTATCAAACTGGGCTGTGCAGTATGGAGTATCTTGCAGTGATCACAACCTAATCACTTTTTATTATTGTGACGCTTCTCAAACTTTTACAACACCAATCCCACCGCGTTTTCGATCAAAATCTAAAAAAAATAGTCAAACTTTGTAATTGAAACACTAACATTGTAATTGAAGATATGGGTAGAAACTTTATATCGCAAATTTAAAAAAAAAAAGATTTTTTTACATCAATCAAGATTTTATGTACAGTCCTTTCAAACAAAGCCAACTACACCATTAAAAAGTACCAGATTTTGAGAGCGAATGAAGTTGTTATTTTATCAATAAATGTACTAGTGTTCAAAACGTTGATATAGACCGAAAGTACCGCTGTGCCAAATCCATCAATTCTATAATTTCTTGTTCAAAAATAATTATTGTGAACGCGTCTCTCTTTTAAAAAAATACTGTTCGATATATTAGTCACCAACAAGGACCCGAATTGCGCCTTTCGCAAGGGTCGTTGAAGGTAATAAAAGTCTGTCCGCTCGGGCAATCGGGAGCCTATTGTTCTTGCCGAGAAGGTACCCCAAGAACCGGCCACATGTCAATACTTGTGAAGCTCAGGACACTTTTAAAAACGCGAATAATAATAGTTTAAAATAATATTTATGTTTCGAAATCCAAATCACTTTATTTCCATGAATAACATATTTATATTTTACAATTTTACATGAAAATTATAACAGCAACCATCACGCCGTTTCCCCGTGAAAGTAGGTAGAGAGGATGGAACGCCACGTCACTCTATCTCATCATATAGACTTCGCTTCTTCTACCTTCATACCTATTCTCGTGCACGCTCGCCGATTATTTCGATTCTTATCATAAGTTAATTATAAGACTAGGTTAATTTAATATTTAAGTAGTAGAATAAGTTTTAAGAACACCATTTGGCGGGAAAGACGGGATTCGGCGGGAAAAGAAGACCGCCCCAACCGAAGCGTGCGCCCGCCAATGAGAGCGACGAGACCAACCGGGAAGGGGGGACGTCGACAAGATGATAAAAACCGTGACGCCCGCTTCCCGGACTCTCTTCCTACGGAATCTCTTCCTTGTTAGACTCTCTTCCACTTGGACTCTCTTCCTACGGAAACTCTTTCTACGGAACGCTCTTCTCTGGAACTCTCTCTCCGGACTCTCCTCTCCTGCGTCAGTTGACCTCAAGGGTCACGGGCGGGTGCCTTGCCATCCCCGTGGCCCAGTCAGCAGCCCAGTCAGCAGCCCAGTCAGCAGCCACTAGAAAAGCCACCACGCTGGCTAACCAGCCCTGACGCCGTAGCCCCGACGCTGCCGCCTACGACGTACCCCACGCGCTCACGTCGCCGCACCACGGTGACGCAGCCCACGCGCCCACGCGCCCACGCGCCCACGCCGCTGCGCTCATGACGAGCCGTCCACGTCGTGCGTCTCTCCACGCACCCGACGTCCCTTCTCATGCCCCGCCATGGGACAGGAAGCCACGCCGCCGCTCATGACGAGCCGTCCTCGCGGCACATCTCACCGCAGCTGGACGCCACCGTCCCAGCTACCCCTGTCGCCGCAGCCAGATGCTGCCTTCCCCTACGATGCACCACGCCGCCGCCCCCATCGCGTCCTGTGCCCACGCCGCACGCCAAGGACCCACGCCGCCTTCGCGTCACCACGCCGCGCGCCGCATCAGGGCGTAAGGTTAATTTTAAGGTTATTGTTTAAGTAGGTTAAGGCTACTTCTAAGTTAGGTTAGATTTTGTTTATAATTTAATTTAAATACATTTAATTTCCACATTTTATCTTTATTCCTTTTTTACCCTCCACATTGACATAATTAAACTGAATGCAACTTTAATCTAATTGTTATTCTTTACGAATAACTGGCGCCCGACTAAACCAACGTCTCTCACTCTCTTAATTAATGTTTTTTTTTAACGCTGATTTTTATTTAATTATTTATATTTTTTATTTTTTATTGCTTTTTCGAGGTTGTCAACGTTTACCCCAGATATCCCTGTTTTTTATATTTTTTTACATGACACCTTTATCTACTTGTGCCTTCAATTATTAAGTAAATGATTTGATTAAAATAAAAACGCTTTGTTTAACCACTTATTATTTAACATATTTTAAAGACATGACGAACATTTCACAGAAGGGAATATAGCAGTCTAGGCATCCACAGGGCTTATAACCTGTCATTGGCTGGTTTAAGTGGCCGCTTTACGCACTGTGTAACATTCACGATTCTGCCTATATTTTAACATCTACTTTCCTTCGACTCATCTATCGGTTGAGGTTTGTGAAGTTTAAGACAAGCTACATTCCTTCGATTCTATCAGAAACTTAAACACATAGAAGAGTCGAAGGAATGTAGATTTTTAAATATAAGTAGAATGGTGAATGTTACACAGTGTGTAAAGTAGCCACTTAAACCAACCAATGACACGTCATAAGCCCTGTGGATGCCTAGACTTCTATAGTACATTCACTAAAATGTCCCTCATCTCTGTTGTAATATTTTGATTCATGTCAGGTAAAAGCAAACACATTATCTTGTAGAACAGAAAATTAAACATAACGATTTTAATAATATTTTGAGTTTGTCCAAATTTTGGTAGACAAGGACTGGATTCAACTCCCTAGGGAGCTGGAGTTATATTCCCTTCTGTAAAATGTTCTTCATGTTTTTTGTAATATGTTAATATAAACAGCTCCCTAGAAGGTTGAATCCAGTCTTTGTCTACAAAAATTTAGACAAACTCAAAACATTGTTGACTTATCATTTACTTGATTGCCAACCGGTTTCTGAGTTACTACGTGGTTCATTGTCAAGGTATAATTTTAGTAGGTTTTTTATTCATTTTTAAATTATCCCTTGACAAAGTGGTATGTAGTAGTTCAAAAACCGGTCAATAAATAAATAAATAATAATAACATGGTGTTTTTATGTTGCAAATAATTAATGCAGTCCCAGTGCCGATATAGGAAAAAATATGTACATAAGACGCACGCCGCATAAATATTAATATACAATCCTTCATCAGTAGTTCTTGTCACGGACCTTTTAATCTCTTGAAAGTCGATACTATACTGCATTATAGTATTTACAAAATTCTAAATATTTCAAAACAGGGCTATGAAAATACTTAAAAATAAGGCTTAAAAATAAGGCTTAATAATAAGGTGAGAAAATAATTCAAATGAAATTTTGTAAAAAAAAAAATAATCAAGCTTAAACACTTTATAAATAATTAAATTTGTTGCAACAGAGAGGGACTTTACACACTGTAACATTCACCATTCCACCTATGTTTAAACATCCACATTTCCTCAACTCTTCTATCTGTTGACTGTTGATAAGTAAAAGAGCTGAAACCTTTATCATGCGGGTGAGATTCATGCGGCTGAACCAATTTACCTACTAGGCAACGCACAGTGTTTCGAGTAGAACAAGCTAGGTTGACAAAATTATTTTAGATGATATTTCTGCGTAAAAATATTACATTGTGTGCATAAAATACAATTTTTGAAAAAAAATTAATCAATAAGGACTTTAGGTATTTTAGTAAAAAATATTCATTGTATTGTAAAATAAATGTTTATTTAAAAAATATTTAGCCGGACAATATTACATGGAATCATGTTTGAATTATTTTCTTAATATTTGAATACATTTTTACATAAAGAAAAAATACATATTTATAAATATAAACGTAAAATTTAATATAAAAAAGTACATATTTAAAAATAAAACATTTCATTTCAATCAATTGCTACGAGATATTTTTTGTTTAAAAATGTCAATTAGTAAATATTTACATACCTAATGCCTATACATGTTCACTATTAATTTCCTAATTATGGTTAATTATTCAGTATCAGACACCTTCTACGAAAAACGATTTATAAAATAGTTTTAAAAGCACAACAAATAATACAGTATTAATAACTAGAGTGTAAGAAGTAAATTACAAAAATTATTTAAATCAATGAATGTAATAAAAGTAATAATTAAATATATATCTTCATCATATGTACAGGTAGTTAACAAATTATTTAGAAAATATTTTTAAAAATCTATTTCAATCCTAAAGACAAACAAAAAAATTAAAACTAATTTTGAAAAAAATACAAAAACTACATACTTATCAGTAATTATCATCTGATGATAATTCAGAGTCATCAGCAGAGTTTTCCAAAAAATAATCGTTCTCATTACAAGTAAAATTAGTTAGAAATGATTCACGTTGAGGTTCTATAGTAGGAGCTACAATTAATTTTAAAACCTCCGCAGGTAACTTGTCCGCCTTTTTTCTGGGAATTTCTCTAAGGCTGTTGATAAACGGATCAGATGTTACAAGCAACATGGACAACAAGTCTCTATTAGTAACAATACGTGAAAATTTTCTGGTGTTTTGCTCTCGAAACCTTCGGCAGTCTTTGTTCCGAGCCTCTTGGGCTTCTTCCGAAAGTTGCCCAATAGGAAGGAGTGCGCTTCGAATTACTTCTGTACTATGAACTAATATTTTATGTACAGTAGCTGGCATGCAATACCAAGAATAGAGACTTATGTATAATTTTCTAGTTTAAACACAAAGGTTGTTAAATTCAACGGTATTTATTTCAAAACCAGAAAATAATGTCCTTAAAAGAATATCGAAATTCCTAATGATTGTAACATCTACTCCTGTAATCTGAGCACTTTGTTCGGGGTTTCCAAAAAAACGACGAGCAGTGTTTCCATCGTTTGAAGAACCAAATCCTGGTTTTGGTTTATCTACAATAAGACCCATTTCGCGTTTAAATCGTTGCCTGATTTCTTCGGTTTGCTGTTTAACGTTTGCTTTATCTTCGTCGTCTCTAATCTGCCATTTTTTAACGTTCAAACGGTAACCAATATGTATAAAACATTCGAAACAACGAATCCAAGCATGGATAGTGGATAAACCAAATCCAAAATATTCTTTGTTACTTTCAAAGTGCCCAGATTCATCGTTCATCAGCTTAGAAGTAGCACCACATATGTAACACGTTTGTGTTGATAGATTTTCAGTCAAGGCGTTGCAGACTTTTCCGTCGATCATAGTCAACAAAAGTTCATGTTTAATAGTGATTTCAGTATCTCTAAAACTACAAATAGTTGGAAATAAATTGTTTACTTCTTCCAAAACCTTATTACTTTGGGATTTTGTAAACTCATTTGTTTCTTTGGCAAATATAAATTTTATCGGGCGGCAATACATTGTAGATGAAGGCCGTGGGTTTTGCCAAATGATGTTGTTGTCGTTATGTAACTTAATGGGAACTAACAAAAATACAAACAAAAACTCGTCGGTATTTTCCGTCTCCTCAAATCTCTGTTTGTACGTACTGTGGCCGGAACTTCCGTCACATCCCCATTTACTTACAAGCGTGAAAGATGAATTAGGGGGTACACTATTAAAAACATCACGCTGTGCCTCTATTAAGCGCTCTATAGTTTTATCTTATAAAGCTTGCAATTTTATTTCGGCACGAGTCTCTGTCACCATTATATGTTCTTCAGGAGGATAACATTTTTTTTTAGATTGACTTAAACAATAATAAGATGGAAACACATAATGCCCTACTTTCATGCACTACTTCCTAGTCTGTTTTTATGTATGAGTTGTTGACTTAGAGTCTATATAATATGCTAACGCTTCGTCCCCACACAATTTTCTTGAAATATCTGTAGCACCAGGAACTAGTTGTGAACCTTCACTAATTTTTCTTATAGCCTTAGCATCATTTTTATGACCTAAAGAACGCACTGCTATTTCTGCTGCGGTCATTAGTTCAATGGCACTCCACGTTTGGGTGAGGTCATCCACTCGACGTTTCTTGGTCCTAAACGAGGAATCTTCAAAAAAATTTAGAGGTCTACCCGCAGCATTAGATGTGTGTGGTTGTGGTTGAGCCGTACATGCTTGAAATTGTACGTCCTGAGTATCTAACTAACTTGCATATTTGGCTAAGAAACGATCCTTAGATTTTCCGGCCGCTATCCATTTTTGAGATAGTTTTTCTGATATGCTGAATAATTTTAACATATTTTTTTCCGCGAATCATCTGTGATATCAATTAGATTAAATTTTTGATTAATATAATCGTAAAGATGAGAAACCTTTTCGTTTTTCGAAGATTTTATCCATTCTTCTAAAAGCTCCTTTTTTGTGAGGAATAAGAGGTGTTCTGAAAAAAAAAAAAAAAAATAGTTGAACTACAGTGTGCTGTAAAAGATGTATAGTTTTGCATGACTGAATGTTTTGGCTAGTACATATATGAAATCTAGAGGGGTAAAAATGGATAAAAAAAAGTTAAGGACGATTAAAGTTATAATTTAAGGAGAAAAATATTTAAAACAATGGACATCTTTAAAAAATGTGTAATTGCATTATTTAATTAGAAATTTTCTTTTAATGTAAATAATATTTTAGTACATACCTTGAATAATAAAATCCATCACTAAAAATATTCACTTATTGATTAGTAACTTCACAAAGATGTTGTTCAAATGGTAGCAAAACTCCAACTAATTTGTCGTTGCAAATGCATTTACCTAATTACCTAGCTATCAGCATCGATTACTCACCACTTAGCAGGGTAAAACCCCCAATATTTTTGGAATCATAGTTTAAAGGGGTTGTTCACATTGAACAGTCATCAATTCCAGGAAATCAGGTGATGAATTTTGTCAAGCTAGCTAGTTCTACTCGACACACAGTGCAACGCCTGAAAACAGTATTCCAATTTTTAATACTTTTTCTTTTACCAGATAGTCAATTCAACAATGTTTTGAGTATGTCCAAATGCTTGCAGGCTGGCTGGACTTTTTCCCTAGGGAGTTGTTCGTATTTAAATTTGTTGCAATAGAGAGGGAGGACATTTTTGAGAAGGGAATATGGGAGTCAAGGCATTTACAGGGCTTATGACCTGTCATTGGCTGGTTAAAGTGGCCACTTTACACTGTGTAACATTTACCATTCTCTGTTGCAACAAATTTAAATATAAATAACTCCCTAGGGATAAAATCCAGCTAGTCTGCAAGCATTTGAACATACTCAAAACATTGTTTACTTCATAAATAGTTTAAGATGTAAAGCATAATTGTCAGGGAGTTACGGCGTGATAGTTTGTTTGTGTAATGCATAATTTTTTTTTTGCTTTTTTCCACATCTGCTTCGAAATAAAGCATATAGACATCGCCAAACGCCTCCAGCAAACCCTATAGCTTGCCAGCAATATCTCCTCCTCCAACGTCAATTCCGCGTCTCTCAGTTTCCCCGAATAAAGCAGAAAGATTGTCGTCGATGGCTTTCTAGGTGAGCAAGATGAAGAAGAGGCGACTTATGTTGATGCTCTCCTGAGGAATCCGCAGCGCGCCAAGCCAGGTCTACCACCGCTTCTTCAAAATACTCGCCATAGGTGGCTGCTGCGTTCGTTCTCGAACTTTAATGTTAGTTATCGAATTAGACGGCTTTTCACCAAATATTCACCTAAGAAACTTACTCTAAAAACTGAGAAGTTAGGTGTTTTGAGTTTTGGTAAGGTCCTAAGAGTTGAATAATCGGAATTTCGTTTTGACTGAGCGCATAATTTTTTTACTAGAAACTAAAATAGAAACAGATTTCGATATTTGAAAAAAACATAATCTCAAAATCGTTTAATGTATAAAGAATGAAAAGGAAATTAATCAATAGAAAAGCAAGCGCTATATTTACTGAAACAATTGATACGTTAAATTTAGGTAAAGCCATGAAGAAAATGTAAATATTCGTTTGTATACTGTCATGTGATTTATATGAACTAACTAATAAATTAATAAATAAATCATCTTGATTTATTTACTGTTTTTTTATTTATTTGATAACTTCAGTTGAACCCGTGTGTCTTATTATTATATTATATTATAGTATTTTGTACTATATCACATCATGAAATCAATTCACTTTGGGTTGAAAGTCCAAGTCACAACAGTACTGTCCCGTTTTAACACTTTTCATCTGTTGTAAAGAACTTGCAACACACAGTATCCAGATCACTTTTTGTTTAGAATTAGAATTAATGAGCTCTCTTATTATGGATTTTAATTAGTTTCATCGCAACAATGCACCGGACGATCTTCAATATAAATAGTCTCGATGTCTCCACATGCTCATCAGTCACGGTTATTTCGTGGTGTGGTTAACATCTCGTGATTTGGAAAATAAGAGTAAAACTATTCGAGCGATAAAGCAACATGTTGCTGGTAAGGCAATTTACATCAATTGTGCAGCCAAGTGGAGATTTGATAAAAGTGATATCGAGTCGTAGTGAATTTTTTAAATGTGTTTAATAAATATCCGTAGAAAATATAACAAAATGTGATCCAGCTTTAAATACAATAAAGTTATGTTGCGTTCTCTGTCTATGTTTCAATATTGTTTGTTTGTTTCAGGTTGCTGTATTAGTCGTGTGTACCTTTCCAGCTACAAAATGCTATCCAGATGAACGTTTTTACGTCAATCCACGATCAAACAATGATAAATATATATCTATAACCGTCCCGACCTTGTATGACCAAGAAGATGTAGAACCACAAAGAATTTCTAGAAAATATCACCCAACTCAAGAATCAACATATCTTACTAATCAATATCAACAATTAGAAAACTATGATTTTCTAGATCTTGATTATCGACCTCCAAAATATCAGAGACGATTAAGAAACCACGCATCTAATAGGCGAGACAGGCAAAAAAATAAAAACTATGTCACTAGTGATCAGATAAGATCCAAAAACAGAGAATATTCAAAAAGGTCTAAAGAATTTTCAAAAGAATACAGAGAAAAGGCAAACCTGAAAGAAATTTCGGATGAATATAAAAAAACATTCGTTGATGAAGATAATTCTAAACAGTATTCCCAGAGATCGGAAGATGATCTGATTGATTCATATGAATTAATTCCATCTTTTGAGGATATTGAAAAAATACCACGAAATACGAAGTCATCTAAGGATAAAGAATATACAGTTCATTACGTAACACCTCGATCAGTACAAATACTCAACCAAGATGAAGTCAACACTGATAAAACATCTTTATTTTTAAAATCTGGTGGAACGCAAAATATTTATCAATATTCAACGAGTACCCCATTTAAACATAGTGATCAATTTGCTCACACAGTAGATAGTTTGCAATATTATAAGGAACAAAAAATTAACCCCGAAATCGCTTTTATACCTTCACTCAAAGGTCAAACTCCTTCTCATTATTTATCTACTGAATACGTCAAAGAAATATTTCATCCCACTAAAAGTGAGTCAGCTTCTAAAGAATATTTACCAATAGAAAGTCAAATTATCACTACACATGAGTCTTACAATACGTTTACTCCTAATGATAATATTTTTCAAAATCAATCAAATGATAGTGAACCGCTGTCAAGTAACTATATACCATTTGAATTACAGCACTATAGTAACAATTACTCACCAAGTTCACAATCTCAAATAGTGCCAATGGAAAATTTAAATGATGACAATCCACAAATGATTTTACCTCAACAAAGATCGGAATATACTTATTCACAAACGACTGAAGATAACTCGCCTAATCAATTGAAAACAACATTAAATCAATTTCCTATTGAGAATGCTACATATTATTTGACACCATATTCACAAGAACCACAACTACTCCAACAATCCGTTATAAATCACTTTTCCGTTGAAGATGCTAAAATTCAGCCTACTTTCGCTCCTGTTATGCAAGAGATTCAGAACCCTGTTTCTCAAATTCCACTAGAAGAAATAAAGAACCCAACATCTTTTGAAAACCATCTTTCTTCACAAGAGTTTCACGGTTACCTTCCTGAACAAAACTACGGTATTCAATCAACATCGATCTCAAATGAAACTGCCGATCGTAGAAATGATATTTCATACAGACAAGATTCCATCCCGAAAAACCCATCAAGTGCTTTTGCCTATCATCTTACACAATCCACTTCTCCACTTCGTCCAATTAAACAATTTCCAACCGGAAACACACCACCTCAACAACTTGCTTCTTTTAACTATATAGATAGGTCAAGTAATGAACCTAACGCATTTAGAACTGAAACAAATCCAATACAACAAAACGTTTTTGATCCAGTCAAGTATGTTGCTAGTCAGTATACTAAAACCGATAATGCAATGCCTTATGGAAGCAAGCTAAGTCAACAAAGCTATGCATCCTCCAGATCATCAAATATATCACCAACTTCTTCAGTAGGAACTCATTCGGAAAAATCTTTTGATTCTTTAAATAACTTTAATAATAACTTCGACCCTTCAAACTCTATCAATACTCTCCGTCAACCGATTGAGTTAATACCTCCACATCAATTTGATCAGAATCAACACCATTATGCGAAAAACTATGGACACAATACGTTTAATGCCCAGCCAATTACTGAAGAGATACCGATTCTTAAGCAAACAAGTGAAATTGCTCATGATGGAAGTTTTCACTACGAGTTAGTATTATTTAATTTACACCAATATTAAAATTAAAATAAAAAACTAGGTTTTTTGAAAATTCTAAACGTTTTTTTTATAGAACATTAACTGGAGATCAAACACACGTTATCCAAGAAGGTCATATTGAAAATCCTGGAACTGATAATGAGGAGCAAGTAATTCATGGTTCTTACTCATTTATTGGAGCGGATGGAATAACTTATACGGTTAATTATGTTGCTGATGCGAATGGATTTAGGGCATCTGGAGACCACCTTCCAACTCCGCCACCTATTCCAGAAGTCATTCAAAGGTAAATGATATATGGTGATGGAAAATAACTAATGTTCCTTTCAAATATACAAAACTTTAAAACGGTGTATTTTTACAGATCAATTGACGTGAACCTTGCTGCTGAAGCAAATAAGGCAGCTCTAGCAAACCAATATCCTACAATCAAAACCTTTGGAGAAGATACAAGCAAAGATATACATGGAAGTTTCTACGATCAAATTAGTAGAACATTTTATGTGGATAATAAAAGACCTATCCAAAGTTACCAAAAACCACTAGCATTCACGAATAATCCATTTACATGGAATAACAATCAACAAAATAATTTTAAATCTGGAAACAATAATCAATCTAATATTCAATATCCCCAAACAAACCCTACAAAGAACACCGTCTTTCCAAACAACAAAAACGTTCGAAATAATCATGTTTCTCATCCAAAAATCAATAATGTTCAAATATATCACCAGGACTCCTCATTTCAAAATACTAATATAGCTCCAAACTACGTTAGTCCTCCACCAACTAATGACCAAATACCAATTCTTGACAATATTTTTGCTCTTAACCAAAATACGCAGAGTTATCCAAACGCGCAAGTAGACTATGCTAATACATACCCAGCTAATCTAAACCAATCCTATGAGAGTAATATTGAAACCTACCAAAACTTTCAGCCAAATAAAAATATAGTTAAAAGTAATCAAAATTCTAACTACGATTTTGGTGGTTTGGTTCAAAGCCACATTAATTCCAACGCTAATCAAAACTACGCGAATCATCAATCGCAAAACGAAAATCCTCAAAACTATCACAGTTTACAAAAAGAATACCGCTCTCAAAACCCACAAACGCTCCAGATAAAAAATGTCGTAGATGATAAAACAGCCCAATTAAGCAACAGTAATCAAAATTTAAACCCATGGATTCCGGAAACACAATATTTCAGTAACCCACAAAATTTTCAAGAAAACGTTTATGATAAAAAGCTAATTAATACGAATCAATTACAAATAAATCAAAATATTCAATCATTTAGTCAAAAAAGTAAAGAATCAGAAAGAGATCGAACGAAATCAAGCTAGCAATAACCGTAAAAAGATTGCCATATAAATTATAAATATTTTTTACTTTGCTTAATCACAAATGACTTCAATCTGTTATTATTACTACTTACTTTTTGTGTTTTTTTTTTATTGTACATAATAGTTGTTATTATTGTAAATAAATAATTTATTAATAGGTTTAAGATGTACAAAAATAATTAAGCATTTTTTAAGACTGTTGATATTTATTAAAAATAAATAAAAGTAATTTTGAATTGTGAGCATTATTTTTTTTATATAACAACACAACTTAGATTTCAATATTATTTATGACCCAGATTGGTTATTTGATATCTCTTGTCCATAAAAAAACATGCCGATTGTTATTTCATTTTTTTGTTAGTTTTTATTTACTCTGACAAAGTTTCGGTCTGCCTAAGAACGGAAAATATAGATAATTTATTTATTTACTGTAAACTCAATATTTTATTAAAACATATACATACGAAAAATGGTTAAAAATATAACAATGTCAACCCAGCTTTTGTTTTAGGAGTTGAACTTTTTATTTAAAAATTACTAGAGAGCATTTAAACATGAATGTCAAGTGTCCTCTAGCTAAATTAGTCATTATCTAACATGGTTTAGCTGGTTTTAAGATAGAGATTTTATGTGTTTTTTATTACCTTTGATACTATAAATTATCTTTAGTGATGCTTGGAATAGAATCTCAGCAATGGCTGCATTTTAAATTATTGTATTCCTCGACATACAGTTAAAAATCAAAGTTCATTGATCGTGGGTCAACCACATTAATTTTCTAATAATGAATCGAATTATTAACTACTACGGTAATCGAAACATAATCTAAATTTATGGAACACTTTTCCTTATTGTAGTAAAAGTATATATATTAAGAAAATATTCGTATATATAAATGATAATTTACGAAAATTTCCATTAAAACGCCACTCTATTTAGTAAGAAAGGTAATATTTTAATCTCTCTTTGATAAATTGTAGGTATGTCGAAAGAAAAGTAAAAACACGTTAGCATTTTTTTCAGATTCTTTCAAGCGGTAAATTCTTTTCATTCTTGCATACTAAATTAATTATATTTACAAGTCATTAAGCTCTTTTCTTTTCATTTTAATCGCTGATCATTTACTTTTATAATAGTTGATTGTAACTAATTAATATTTTTACGAATTACCCAAGGTCATTTGAGTCAACGTAATTCGATGTAAAGATATACATTGCATTGATAAAATAAATGAGGATCAACTTTCAGAGTAAAATAGCATAAAAACAAAATCATACTTTTTGTCAGAGACTCACATATCGCAGTCCATCTTTTAAAAAGGCGTATCTCGATTTTGTTAATTTTTTAGACGACTTTTTAAGAATTTGTTTAGAAATTTTCGCCCTCGAAAATAATAAAAAAATAGTCTTAGTGTATTTTGCAGGGGTTTTTTTAAATTACTTTAAGACAGTATGATGCCCATTTGTTTCATAAATTTAACTTATTTTTTTATTAAAATATTTAAAACTTAATTTCGGCAAAAAACGAGATACGCCTTTTTGAAGGATGGACGACGATTTCGGAAGTCAGAAATTTAAACCTGTTTGTTTAAATATATTTTTATAATCGAATATACGATTTTTTCCTAAACTAGTTTTTAACAAAATATTAAATCAAACAGCAAAAATATGAAAAATTAAAATCATACTACCTTTCAAAATGTTAAGATATATATATACTTCGCTCATTGAATCCATTATATCTTACGGAGTGCGTGTCTGGGGTCTCACCTTCCAGTCTCATCTGGGTAAAATTTATGATATTCAGATGAGACTGTTGAGGGGGATTGTACCGGATAGCATAATCCGTGAGGCGAAACATATGGGCGAAAGTGTATATTTTAAATTATGTAATGTCCTGCCGGTAAAACAACTTTGTGACAACAAATTGATTGTAGATCACTTTGTTGATCCGGAATATAAAAAAAGAGTTTCCTACACTCACAACACTAGATTAAAAACTAAGAGCTCCCTGTCTGTTCCCCGAATTACAAATTACTTCGGAGAGCGAGCATTAAATTGCGTTGTTCCAAGATTGTTCAATGATCTCCCACAAACCATCATTAACATGAAAAATCTTCAAATGAAAAAAAAAAAGAACTGAAGAAATATCTTCTAGATACTTTATAGTGCCTGTTTATAAATAAATCTGTAAAATACAAATAAAATAAATGTAATATAAACCTGTCATAAAAAATTATAAAAAAATGTTTCCCACCGAAAAGTCTTTAGACTTAGTGGGTAACAAATTCTTTTATGTATTTTTTAATTATAAAATAAACGCTGCCCTGCAGCACTGAAACGGAAACTGAAACACTGATTATGAGTAAAATATGGCTATGAGTTTATTTTTTGCCTTGTAGGACATTTTCAAATGAATGTAAAGAAAATGCCTTATTTATGGGAAAATGCTTTAATGAGCCGAAACAATTATCCGAGTTTTTTCAAAAAAATAAAATAAATGTCAGTGTTGAAATAAGTAATAAAAGTATTGAGGTATTTCGTGTAAAATCGTTTTAGATGGCGTTTGAAATTTTAAAACAAAAAATCTATTTATTTTTAGTCGAGAAAGAAATGCCTATTTCAACTTTGTTATTTTATACAAAAAATCGCTACAAAAACAAAAATCCCCTCTTCTAAACCATAAACTTGTCACTTAACTCTTTCGTACTGATTTTAAATTTCATTTCATTTTTTTTGCACCACAACAGGCCAGGATGCCCAATTACGGTGGTGAATTACATTACAGAACAACCAGGCTTGAGAAAAATCACATTTTTAATTTTTGTGTTCTCACCGGGAATCGAACCCGGAACCTTCCGTGCGTGAGTCAAGCGTCTTGACCACTACACCACGGAGGCCTCACATTATATCAACACAAAGACAACTTAAACAAATACAAACTAATACCACTTTCTTTAAATTTTGAGTATTATTCAATTCAAATCTATAACCTACTTCCACTTTCTATTAAAACAATTAGTAAAGAGAAAATGTTCAAAAAGGCTATAAAAAAGTGGAAAGTAGAGCTAGGTAGAAGTAAAATGGATTGTCTCATTCGCCCAAACCAATATTGAATCAACTGCTCCAAAAATGTTTATGCTTATGTTAATGCTTATGTTAAATTTTTATTCTTTTATTGTGAGTTTTATAATATAAATAATATAAATGTTCATAAATTAATAGTAAACATAAATACGTAGTGTTTAAAACAGTCTAAACATTTTGTTAATTATCTTTGTTTTTAGTGAGCCTTCTTTGTTTATTCTCAAATGTAAAAACATTTTTTTTTAAAAAGTATCGGCATGGGTAACATGGTGAGGTGAGGTCACATTATTTTTATTATTAATTGGGTATGTAAGAGAAAAATATGAACAAATAAAATAAACATAAATAAATATTATATTTTTCTGTGGGTATAGTTTTTTTGTCGTTCACTGAAGCGTATATTCTTTAAATTTCTTAATTTTGTTTCTAAGTATAAAAAAAAATATAAAAAAATTAAAATATAAAAAAACACAAACTTTTTTAAAAAAAAATCTTCTAACATTTCCAAGAAATAAAACTTTACAAATGACAAACATACATACCTACATATTACATACGAGTACAATACATAATTATTTCTTATAATACGTATTATGATGATTATGTCACCTGGGCCCCGATTACAATGAGAAGTTAACAGAGTTATCTTCGACTGTCTATAAAGAAAACCAATTTTTGTGTACGAATAAGATTATATTTGCATGAACATTTAAAGTATCTTCGTTGATAACCTATAGTTGAACAAATTTAGAAAAAAAGATTGTATGCATATTCTGCTTTTCATTGAGAAAATTTAATTTTAAATAAATGTTTACTTCACATTGTAATCGGAGCCTTGGGGGGCGATTACAGTAATTGGAAGATACGAGAACCATACCTTTACTATGACGGTATAGTATTGACCGTGAATCTTTGATTTTTGAGGCAAGTACATCGATAGGTATCAAGGGCACTGTACCTTACGGTAAACATATCTACGCACCGGATGAAACAAAAATCATATTTGAAAGAACATTTTTTGCTTTGATTGAGATTCAATTACGTTTTTAATTGATTTGAGGTAAATTTTATAAGTACAATTTAATTTGACACTGAGCGCCGAGTAAAATTTGACAGTTAAGACAGCAGTGGCAGCACTATCTAGTGGTTAAGATTTTTTGAAATTAGGTAGCTACAGAGCATACGTCAGATTATTTGACATTTGAAATGACTTTTTTTAAAAGTGTTTTTGTGCGAGCCTTATCTCCCAATTGAAAAACAGCTGTTATTTTGAATTAGTTAGGTTTTTTATGTATGTATCTTTTGATGTATATTCATGGTTTTTAAGTACAAATTTTTGACCAACTCTTCTTTTGACCAGTCTGTTTTTTAGTTGGCTGAAAGATATTGTTTTTAGCAATAAATCCGCCAAAGTATTTATTCTTTGTACTTGAAGTTTTCAATAAATAAATAAATTATACCCATGCGCTGTTAGGTGCGATGGCAACACTTTTGACGAACACTTGACACTTTAAAAAATAAATATTATCAATTATTTGTTTTTCAATCATAGCCATATCTTCCTGAAAACACGAATCAACATTACGGTAGCGCCGGCTTCTTAAAAGGTAGCTAGAGATATACCATCTCAATACGTACCGATAAAGATAGCGTTTGTAATCGCCTTCATATATACGAGTATATGACGACATCTTAAGTGTACTAAAGCTGCATTTATTTTTTGTCAACTGTAATTGGAAAAATTAGCATTATTTCAGCGCACGCACTGAATTCAATATGTCAAGGATATTTATTTGATTATATTTTGCAATCGACAAATTGGCTGTTGAGTCGTGTTTGAATTTTCATTGCCAAGGGGTGTAAAAGGTAATAAAATCGAGTCAAATATTATATTGGATGAAATGTTTTATTTTCAGATTGACAGGTGATCTGATCAGCACCTACCATCGTACCATTGCCCCCTTTTTGGAGGATTAGGTCACACCGATCGTACAAATCTGCACGACACGACGCCCCGGCAAAATTAGGATGGATTGATATACACTAAATTATTTTATTAGTATGACTTTGCGATTGAATTATTCTAAGAAAGGAGGATAAGTGCCGTTAACAGGATAAACGACGCACTAAAATCAACCTTTGCAAATACATATTTCACAATGGAGTTCTCGTGCCGACTCTTATATATTGAAGTGAATAATGAAATTGGAAATATAAACTACAATAATAAAAACAAGTACAAAGTTTTATTCCACATTTATTTATAACTTGTTCGATTTTATTACACTATTCGATAAAAATTGACTGCGGGGAATTTTGCTTTCAGAGAATCTCTTAATTACTCTTAGCCCCGATACAATGGGAAGTTAATATTTATCTTAAATTTTATCTACAAAGTAAAATAAAGTTTTCTGTATGAAAAGCAGAATATGCATACATTTTTTTCTTCAAAACATGTTTTATTATAGGTTACCGACGAATATACTTTAAATGTTCATGCAAATATGCTCATTTTCGTACACAAATATTGTTCTTTTCTTTATGGACAGTCGAAGATAACTCTGTTAACTTCCCATTGTAATCGGGGCCCTGGACTCGGGAACATGGCTTTCGAAGGAACTACCAACCAGCGGCCTCTGTTATAGTTTTCATAAAATTTTAATATATACGTATAATTCAGATACATTTATATTACAAAACTTCATAAAGTTATATATTTTACAAACGTTTTTATTATAAACATTCAAATAAAACTAAAATTCATAAAATTGTTATTACTTTACTCTTAAATGATTTTAATTTGAACTCTTTTATTCCCATAATCATATTAAATCATATTTTACAACCCCTGCTTGCACTTGTATATAACATAGAAATTAGTTAAGCCTTCCCCCAGTCTGACGATGTCGGTCACGACAAAACCCGGTCACTGATAAAAATGATGAATAAAACTATATCCCTACCTATTTTCATTTTTATAATGCAAATGCAGTTCCACCAAGAAATGTCGGTACTAAATCTATGGAATCATAAATATTAAAGTAGGCTGGATGCTGTCGAAATCCAGTATCTCAGGCAAAAGTGCAATAAATTTATGAGCTAAACACGGTTGCACAAATGTCGAGTTTCATGCATAATGTAAGGCTGAGGTGAGCACTACCGACAAAATCGGTAATCGGTAACTTGCATTAACGGAAACTTGGCATGAAGACCATAATTCTGTTACCATTAATCTACTTCGTAGTAAGGGTTTCAATGTTATTGAAGAGGCACGGAAACCATCCATTGAAACCGTTCATAAGAAAAATAATATAACATGGACGAACCACGGTGGAATTATTGTACTAACAAAAAATCAGCTTAAATTAACAAAAATTAAAATACCACTCTACACAACTTTTGAATGCATTGGCTGTAGGGTTAGCGCAGGCAGCAACCATTTTACCTTAATCACAATTTATAGACCAGGTTCTAAAGCACCACCTCGGAAATTTTATTCGGAAATAAAATCTTTACTTGAATGGGCCATCACTCGTACAGAAGTAACATACGTAACTGGAGATCTGAACATTCGTTTCGACCGCAAGACGGATTCAGAATCGGTTCGTTTTAATGCACTTTTAAGTGATTTCGATTGTTCACAAGAAGTAAATACCCCTACACATGATGCGGGAGGTACACTTGATGTTATAATACGACGGAATTGTGATAAAAAAATCACAGTTTTTGTAACAGACATCGGACTTTCAGACCACAGATTAGTGCACTGTAAAATTAATATCCAAAAACCAACACCAACTTACAAAACACTCGCATCAAGGCCATGGAGAAAATTAAATTTAGAACATTTTAAATCCGAACTTCTGACATCGTTGATTGGTCCGGACATTGACCGTCGCTCAAACGACGTCGATCAATTGGTTGGGTTGTACAATGAGGTACTATCTAACCTGATAGACAAACATGCACCATTTACTACGAAAACTATTCGAAAAAGGAAATCTGATGCATGGTTTGACGAAAATTGTCGACTCAAAAAGAAAGAGCTAAGACGTCTAGAACGCAAATACAGAAACACACTGTCAACTTTGGACCGATCAATATGGTTAGATATGCAAGCCTCTTATAGGACATTTATAAAAGAAATAAAATCTAGTTTCTGGTGTACAAAAATCACTGAACAGAAAAAGTCTCCAAAACAACTCTGGCGAAGCCTTCAATCTGTTCGTGGTGACTGTATAGCAGAGACATCTAACACAAGCGCTACTGCCACTGATTTTGCCGACTTTTTTACAAATAAAGTCGAAAAAATCAGACTGGCGTGTAGTTCAGCGAAAAAACCTGTAATTTTAGATAATGCCCTTCAAAAATTCAGTAAATTTGAACCAACGTCTATAAATGAGGTTAAAAAAATTGTTGCGGCATTACCCAACAAACAATGTATATTAGATCCGATGCCAACATGGCTTTTGAAAAAATGCATTAACGTATTAGCTCCATTTTTAACAGATTTATTTAATACATCCATGGAGCGCAGCATTGTTCCGAGAGCCATAAAAAAAGCAAATGTAACTCCACTTTTAAAAAATTCCCAACTAGATGTGGAAGATCTTTCCAGTTTTCGCCCTATTTCAAATCTTCCCATCGTATCAAAAATACTAGAAAAAATAGTTTCTCACAGGCTCGTTAACTATATCGAGCGGAATTCTTTATTTTCGGTAAGGCAATCGGCATACCGACGTTTTCATTCCACGGAGACGGGAGTGATAAGAGTACTGTCTGACATTATAACGTCGGTGGACTCTGGTAATCTGGTGTTGATGGCTCTTCTGGACATGAGTGCTGCATTTGATACTGTAGACCATAATATTTTGCTTGAACGTCTGGAGAAAACTTATGGTATCCGTGATCAGGCACATATGTGGTTCAGTTCATATCTTAATAAAAGAGAATATGCAGTCGTGTTCCAGGGTAAAAGCTCAACCAACTTTCGGGTGTCTACAGGAGTGCCTCAAGGGTCAGTACTCGGACCACTTCTCTATCTCCTTTACACTAAAGATATAGAGAACATTATCAAAGAATGTGGATTGTGGTCGCACTGCTATGCAGATGATACGCAGATTTATTTTTATTGCAAACCAGGCGAGAGAAGTGTGCTTGTCAATTTAATTGATGGATGCATCAAGAAAATAGGAAACTGGATGGCTGAAAACAGACTAACATTAAACCCATCAAAAACTGAACAACTGTGGGTGGCTTCAGCCAGACGACAGAATTTGATCCAGGATACGGCTCTACCCAATGTAGGGAGTGCCGTTTTACCCACCGTTAAACTACTGGGAGTTTTACTCAATTCTGACCTATCTCTTGACGCTCAAATTAGTAGAACGATAAGTTCATGCTTCTACCAGCTGAGACAAATTAAATGCATACGCAAAAATTTGCCGGTTGATGCCGCCCGTCAATTAATAAATGCGTTTGTAGTGTCTAGAGTCGATTATTGTAATGGTATCTATGCAGGTCTACCAATGAACAAAATGACTCGCCTACAATCTGTATTGAATGCCGCAGCGAGACTTATTTTCGGAATCTCTAAGTTCAGTCATATCACTCCACTACTTCGGGAACTACACTGGCTACGTTTTCCACAGAGGGTCGAATACAAACTCTGTTGGCTTATGTATAAGTCACTGCACAACTCGGCTCCGGAATATCTAAGGGAACTATGCATTCCAGATGAACTAGCTGACAGGCGTCTCACGCTTAGATCAGCTACGTCTACGGCGAGAGGAAAAGTTATTATACCTCTACGCAAACAGCGCACTAAATTTGGTGAGCGCGCATTTGCGGTCGCAGGCCCTATGGCATGGAATGCTCTCCCAGCAGAGGTGCGAGGCTGTGAAAGTGAAGTGATGTTTCGGAAAAAACTTAAAACCCACTTGTTCTCTAAATCATTTGAATAAATCCGTAGCACGTGACAACAAAATAAATTATTTTAATCAAATTACAAATTTAAAGCTTCAATTAAATTAACTTAACAGTAGAATCACCATGTAAAGCGCCCTTGAGGTATTTTATTACGAAAATGGCGCTATATAAGTTATCCACAATAAATAAATAAATAAATAAATAAAATCATACTCGTACATATAGAGCGAATGGACAGTGAAAGAACGGCCTATAAGATTTATGATGCGAATGTTAATGGATGCAGAAATCGAGGACGACCGAGAAAGACATTTATTCTATTTTTATTTTATTTTATTTACAACAAATTGGATATTTATTGATTTCAGGCTTCTGGGCCCCAAAATATTATACACTCGTATGTTAACCGAACATTGCAAAACCATGACCCGTATTTAACTAAATAAATTTGTAAAAAGTTGGTTACAAGATTTAGGTAGTGAAAAATTGGAAAATTTAATCAAAAACATTCTAAAATAAAAAATATTGTAAAACCGTTTGATAAATAAACTAGT
Organism: Micrasema longulum; assembly: GCF_059751315.1. Lineage (NCBI taxonomy): Eukaryota > Metazoa > Arthropoda > Insecta > Trichoptera > Brachycentridae > Micrasema > Micrasema longulum. The sequence goes on from NW_028277276.1 coordinate 1,271,947, forward strand.
AGGAAGTCATGTTATTGTTTATTTTGCATAAAAATGTCTGCCTTAAAATAGGTTTTACCTAGTTAGGCAGACTTGACATAATCCAGAGAAATCTATTACTTAAGTATGTATGTAGTAGATACAGAAATTTTATTTTTTTGTTATAAACTATGATTATTATTACTACTACTACTACCATCGCAGAGAGAATGAACCGCCACACACGTCTATTCTGGCATACAATCCTAGCCTCTTCCACATTCATACATCTTGTCATACATGCCCTTCGGTTCTGTCTGCTTTTGATATGACCAGACTTAAGATTTTGGTTTATCTGATCATGCCACGTCTTCCTTGGTCGTCCTCGTCTCACGTTGCCGTTCATTTTTGCAATATATACTTGTTTTACCATTCTTTCATCGTCCATTCGTTCTACGTGACTAAACCATCTCAGAGACCCTTTCTTAATCTTATCAATTAAACTTGACTCAGATTTACACTCTCGCCTCATTTCATCATTCGCAACCCTGTCATACATTGATTTCCCACACATTCGTTTAAGAGATCGCATTTTAACCGCGTTCACTCGGCTTTCATCCTTCCTCTGCTAGTTCCATGTTTCACTTCCATACATAAGTGTTGGGACTAAAACTCCGTTGTGTACTGCCAGTTTAGCTTTAATTGACATATTTTTATTCGAAATTACTGTGCTTAGTGCTCCGTTCATTTTGTTGCCCGCATTCACTCTTCTTTCAACATCTTTTTCTACTCTTCTATCTCTTGAAAACATGCTTCCCAGATACACAAATTCTTCTACTTGCTCGAGACATTCGTTGTTTACATTTATTATGCAGTCAGTAACCTCACTATCCCTTTCAAATACCATCACTTTTGACTTACTTTCATTCATCGCCAATTCACTCTCCAGGCATACATCACACATTCTATTTATTTATTTATTTAACTTTTTGTACATAATGTTATTTGTACATTGGCGGGCTTATTGCCAAATGGCAATTTCTTCCAACCAACCAATAAAATAAAAGTTTTATTTTTATAATTCAAGTTACAGAACATATTCAATAGAAAAAAAAATAAAAAGCTAAAGATGTATAAAAATAGAAATAAACGTATTTGTTTATAAACCTTAAATCAAAACTATTACTCAATGGGAATAAGGAAAAAAAGAGGAAAGAGGAAAAAGGAAAGGAGGAGAGATTAAGGAAGAGAAAGGAGATGTTTCTTAAGACGTGATTTAAATAGAGATAATGTAGTAACATCTTTGATGGTGGATGGGAGATGATTCCATACTCGGGCCGCATGGACACTATATGAGTTAGAGAAGAAAGAGGAATTGTGGATGGGTATAATGAGAGTGCCTTGAGAATTAGAACGAAGAGGTTAACCATGAACTGATAAGCGTTGAAATTTTTCACGCAGGTATATAGGAGCGTTAGGACTATGAAGTACATTGAACAGAAGTGAGAGGGAGTGATAGTCTCTCCGCTGTCTAATTTTGAGCCATTTCAGTTGCCTACGATAATCAGAAATGTGGTCATATTTCCTAAGACCAAAGATGTACATTCTAGAGACTATTTGCTGCAAATCAGCCTTGCTGCTTGTTAACAGAACTGCATCATCAGCATACAACAAGCAGCTTACTGAAAAATTATCCATTTTTGCTCCAATACCCATACATTCTATCTCTTTCTATTATTATTATTATTTTTATTATTATATATTATTATTATCACATAAGTTAACTTTTTCCATTGTTTTTTATTTGCTCATCATGTACTATAAATTTATGTTCACACATGTTCCAAAATACGTAAGTCAAATAACGTTATTTAGTATAATATTATCAATGTACTTTATTACACAATTTATTCGTTAATGGCTACAAAAAAGTTTTCTCGAAAAAGAAACTTTTCTAATTTTATTCCTTAAACGGCGTTACAATAAAAAGTTATCACCTTACTATATATTCCCAGTTGTTAGCAATAATCCAATTCCCATAAGTATTAAGAAAAAAAAGGACATTCTTTCAATGTTAAATTTGTTTCCCGCAATGCTTGACACACAAAATACCATATATCGCGACTTACATATAGACACTGGAAAGGAAAAAGTTCCTAAAGGACATGCTTTACAGAAGAGCCAGTCAATTTTTTTATTTACAAAAAAATTTCATATATCTATTATTCTGGCGTTATTTCTACATACATTATACCCCAATATCCAGTACATGGCCATTAGTCAATTCGTCGCACAGCTGGGAATTCTATGGAATAGATATTTAGGCTTTTTGTAGATCTGTTCGCTACTAACACGGTGTGGTATGAAGATGGATCGGCATGGGTTAGCTCGAAGTCTTATACTATATGTTGATCGTGTTCTGGAATATTTTATTCATTTTATACAACCTATATATTGCACCTTTATAACGAAATCGAATAAACTAAAAAAAACTTTCAATGAGTTAAAATCATAAAACGACTTCGATGAACATTATCCATCTTTTTGCATTTAAAAAAACGCAACATTCGGGTAAGAATAGGACAAAAACGTTTCATCGGTCTCTTTATTACTCAGAAAATTTAGATTCCGTGTCAGTACGGAAGTGACGCAATTAGTGTTGTGTTTACATTGCTGTGTGAAGGACGCAACGCAGACAAACATATTGTGACCGGTAGAATCGATTTTATTTCGATAAAAATAACATGTTCACTTATATTTTTTTAAATATAAAAACGATCAATTTAGCTTTGTAGTGATTTCGTTCCGACTTACTGATAATTTTAGTGACTTGTTTAAGTTAATGTCATGAAATTATCGGTTTGGTGACCTGATCTGACCTAATAAAAAATATGTCATTATCTTATTTATCAAAGTGCTTTTGTTTGGTTTTTTTTCAACCTAATAATGACTCATTAAATAAAAGTCTCGTTTAAACTTATGGCAATTATTTTTTTAGGATTTTTTTCATAGATACATAGCTGAAAGCCTTCGGTATATTTTTTAATTTAAAACTAGGTGATTTCTTTAAAAAATACGAAACAATCGACGAAAGAATACGAAGTATCACAATTTACATTTTTCTTTTTCAATTTCTCAAAAAGTTGATTTTTTGAGTTGAGTCGTTTTCGTCTTAAAGGTGCGATATGTATATAAAAATATTGTCAATTTTAGGAGGAACAGAGATTTCTATAGGTTTAACACAAGAAATAAAGATATGCTAGTTGTGCCCACCACTAGACGGTACATATCGTATACGGGTAGTTAAAAGCACGTGTCTTGTACAACCAGGGGATGGTTTTTCCGTTTGTAATTCAAATTCCAGTCATACTGTTCACCCCCTTTGCTCTTTTATCCTATTACACCGTTACTCCCTCTTTTTGTTTTGAAAAAATGCGACTGGACAATTTTAAGTGGGGAGATGCAACTTTTGAAAGTCTCTCCGGAAATAAAAATGGCATATTTTACATTTGTACAAATATTTTTTTTTCTTGGGTGACTTTTGTAACTACATAAATATACGCAATATGTATACCCAGCACCTATCCCTAATATTTGACTTAAGGATTTTTTCGTAAAAATCGTAAACCATTCACCATTTTTGAAGATGCCTGCTTAGATGAAAGCACCGATGGTCATGAAAGAAACTTAACAAAGGAGCATAATATTGCAACAGAGATGATGAATATTTTATAGATGTAAATAAGAAGTCTGGGCATTAACAGGGCTTACGACTGGTCTGTTTTTGGCTGGTTTAAGTGACCAGTTTTCATACTGTGTTACATTCACCATTCTGTCTTTGTTTGAACATCTATATTTCTTCAATTCCTCCTTTTGTTTTTCTTCGAAAAGTTTAAGGGCAGAAACCTTTATTGATGGGGGTGAGATTCTAACTGAATCATTCATTGTCATTTTTCAATCTGTTACTTCTTCTTAGACCAGCAAGTTTTATCAACAATATTTTGACCACTTAAACCAGAAAATGATAGACCATAAGCCTTGTTAATGTCTAGACTTCTATATTTACTTGTAAAAAAAATCCTCATCTCTGTTATAATATTGATAGCTATCGTGGGAATTGAATCCAGTTTTTGACTACTAACATTTGGATAAACTTAAAAAATTGTTGATAAACCAAGAAACTTTATATAAATATGTATCGTCTATTATTCCGTGAAGGTTGTAAGGTTGTATAGGAAGTCATTTGTACCGTGTCGCAGTCGGCAGTAGGTTAGAATGAATTCAACCTACACGAGATCAGTAAAAAAAAAACTATAAATATTGATATCAACAACCGTGGTCTATTACCTATTTACGTTTAATATAATTTGTAATGAAATCATCAACTTTTATCAAAACGAAAAAATATATATATAATTAAATCCATACTTATGCTATAAATGCGAAAGTGTGTTTGTTTGTGTTTCCTGCACGTCTCAACGGAGCGACTGATTGACATAATTTATTGCATATGGATAGCCAGAAAGTTGTAAAGTGAAACAGGACAAGTATTTTTATCTCGAATTAAAAAAAGACAATGAAAAAAATATATAAATACATCAACAATTATCAAAATTATTTGAAAATGGGTAGACGGTAAGGTATATGTGAAAAAAAATCGATTTGAAATGACTTATTTAAATTTCTTTAATTGACTTGCTTTACCTATATTTACTTTAGTTTACATTTCGTTCATGGTAAATTGAATGAAAAATGATTTTTTTTAATACTGTTGATTCCCCTTTGCGCTGCTGCGAATATCCCAACCAAGCTTCTAAATACATCCTGTGTTCTAGTCTTTTCCCCCCTCTTTACTAATACTGAATGGAGCTTCTCGCTACTATCCGTGACCCTGTTATAGGTCATATTGGATATACAGATCTGGTGGCTTCTAAAAAGAATTCCAAGGCTTTTAAAAAGTTTTAAAATCATTTCGGCAACTGATCATGTCCAATCAATTTAATTCCAGTGAGTAAAGAATTTACTATCCTCTTTTTTTATCCGATGAAGTGCACAATACGTACTTCTAAATTACCTCCTTTTAGCACAAAGCTGTTAAGGCTACCAGATTCAGGCTCTTTGGGCAGCTTTTCTCGTTCGGCAACGAGCAATTGTTTTGCCAAGGAGACTTATGTCCTCAAATGTGGTGTGCAGTATGTGAAGGGCAAGCAGCTTTTCGATTATTTTATTAATTTTATAAATTTATTGCAAAAAAATAGTATACATACCTTATAACAGGGAATCTATATAAAACTAAATAATGTAAAATAAAAACGGAGTATTTTCTGTTTATGATAGTCTCCATTTAACATGGCTCAGCCTGTTCTAAGATGGAGATTTTTTATCTTAAGAGCATAAGTAGTCCTATACTAATAAAACAATAACATAAAAAAGAAAAACTAAAACTACTTAATTATAAATGCCTAGCTAATCAAACGTAAGAAATTAAAAATCGTTATTATACAAATATAAAGTATATGGGACAAAAATACATGTTACTTACAGTAGGGCCAATTTAATAGGTCACATTTGACATTTGTCGGTTTTAGCCTCATAGTGAGGTGACTTGCTTAAAAACATCGATTAAAGTTAATGAATCGATTCGGACTTAAAACATAATATATGTGAATTGAATTCAGTTACTATGAAAAAGTACTTATAGGTACTGTAATTTTATTTTAAAAATCAAAAGTCGAATTCCCGTCCCATTATTATTTTCGATCGTAAATTTAAGGAACAAAATAAGATAAGTACATAATTTAACAAAACTATCAACATTCGATTTTTCTGGGTAACATCCCTAGTGTTAAAAAAGAAAAAGGGTTCACTGATGCAACATTGCAACGACGTTAGGAACAGAAAAAGTTTATTATGTTTAGAATGGTTTATTAGTGAAAGTAAACCGTAAAATTACCTTCTTTTGTCATTATTACAATAATTATGTAACCGTAACTGAAAAAAGTTAAGCAATTGTGCAGTTCTTAATTCGAAAAAATAAATAATATTGTATTACCGTCCTTACAAGGTTATATTGTTGAATTTTGATGAAGTATCAAATGTGACCTATTAAATTGGCCCTACTATAAACATAAATAATGTAGTATAATATATAATAAAAAACAATATAAAGCAATGAAATATATATAAATATAAATATAATATAATAGTTTGGTTGTAGGATTTTGAATTTGTGAACTGAATAACGATGCTACGTCGTCATAGACTAACGGATCGTAATATTTCTTTCATAGTGATAGTTAGAGGACCAACAATCGATACCAGCTACTTTATAGCTCGAAAAAATATAAATTTCCAACTGGAATTTTTTTATTGATAAACGACAAAACTAATGTATTACCAAACTAATTTTCCTCTTAAACTATGCGAGTGAAGCCGCGGGAAAAAGATATAAATTACAAACTAAAAAATAAGACTTAGATTTTCGTTCAGATTTCAAAAATCTTATTTTATTACTAAACCCGCTTATTCGACCACAGCTTACAGACTTGGCCGTTATTGGTTATCTCTCTACAGTACGCGGTGGGAGAGATGGGAGCGATGGGATTTGAACCAAAGCCCTTTGCATCCACATTACGGAGTAAAGGGATACTCTACTCTACCTGACCATCTGTTCCCTGCATTACCATAATGGACTCTATTACATTCAATGCCTGAGATGAAATGTTATTTTCACATTGAAAATATAAAATGTTGGATCCAAAATCAAGGATTTGATATTTTGTCTTCTATCTTAACCCTTTCAGCCCGGATGTTCATTAAAATATACAACAAATTTAAGATATATTTTTTATTTCCTTCAAATTTACATGTACTTTACATCATTTACTGCCAATTACTGAAAATTAAAAAATACAGATGTATAACACGTAGTCCAAAAAAACAATTAAAAAACAAAGACAACCAAATCACCAATACACATTACAATAATATCAGTGAGAAGGAGTCTTAAACTGGTAATTCTAGCATGGAAAAGAACCACGAGTCATCTTTCCCACTAGCTTTTTCAACGGTAAATTGGTCCTACATTCAGAAAGAATATATCGTATATATATATATATATATGTATATATATATATATTATATATTTATATTTGGCATGTTTATTGCAGCAATTTACATTGAATTATTTATACAATAGATTTAATTGAGTAGTAAAAGTATACATACATATTTTTTATTTTTGCTGGCGGTTCATCTAAACTGCCCAATTAGGGATAGCTTCCCCGGTGTAAGGCAGTAAATAACGTATTTTATAATTTAATATTTTAAAAAAATTACACTGTTTATGTTATGTGCGCCCTACTTCCAGATTCAAAAGTAAATAATAAATATACCATGAACACCTAAATCTCTAAATCCTAAATCCAAAGTCATTACAAGTAAAACTAGAAATCAGCTTACGTCTTTCTACATCGGACAACAATTTCTCTGACTCCCTCCGACCAAAACAGATTATAAATGCAGTCAACACCTTCCTCAGCCTGGCAATCCTACCACACTTCCATAAATTTGGGATATTGTTATAAATCCTTGGGCCTATTTAGTATTGCTGCCTTTGAGTCAAAAAAATAATAACTCCTCTCTATAGAATCAGATTCTTATTAGAGTGTCTAGTATTATGAGCATGACAAACCGTTGCATATTTTTCTCTGTTGAGATGCGTGACCGCTACTGACCTCAATATATACTGTTGTAGAATATCCAGCACTCGAAATTCTTTGAAAAGCGAATCACGTGGGTATCGGTATGTTTTTTTAAATACAACTCTTATCACTGATTTTTGAGCTTTAGCTGCTAAAGCCATTGTCGTTTTAGTGCAGCTTCTCCAGCCCAATCAGACCATACGTCAGTATAAAATTTACCGATTCATAATACAATTGTTTTAGTTCTTTTATCCTTAGTATATTTCTTAAAGGTGTGAAAAAATTAATCAAACGTTTTATTTTATTAGAAATTTCTTCAGTTTGTAGGTTCCATTACATGAATTTATCTATTTTTAAACCCAAATAATTTACACTTGTGACATTTTCCAATATTGCATAGCTCTTAAGTGGTTGCTCGGTGCATATAAATTTATGTGTTCTAAAATTTTGTTTACTTTAAAAATTTACTCCCGCACCTCAAAAAAAAACGGCTTATTTATTTTTTAATTACTGGTATTCCTAAGACTCTTAAATATAAGTATCTCAATTACAACGTTTTACTCTCCAGAGATAACCAGACCGCTGAGCTTCAGAAGAGAATCGGTCTCAATTGGGGAGCATATATAGCAATCTGAAAAAATTCTTCGACAGCAACATTCCCCAAAGTTTGAAAAGCCGAATTAATGACATTAGTGTGCTTCGAAAATTTGACATATGCAGCAGAAACACCCACACTCATCAAATCGACTATAAGGAAGCTGCAGGGGAACCAAGAGAAAACATGAAAGAGACCTTCTTCATATAAAACTCTCTGACCGGATAAAAAACACAGAAATACGGTAAAGGTCGGGAGTAACAGACGTAGTCGAAAGATTGGCTTAGTTTAAATGCTCATTTGCGGGACATGTTGCCAAATTGAAAGGCTAAAGATGAACTAAAAAGGTATTCGAGTGAAGAGCTTGTGAAGACAAAAGAAGTAGAGGGAGACCTTCCACACGATGGTCAGTTGATAGAAGAGAATTGCTGGTGACTGTATACAGAAAGCGCAAGACAGGGACGTACATAGGAGTATAAGGGAGGCTTATGTTCCGCGGTGAACAGAAATGGTTGTGTGATGATCTCTAAAAACGTCTTATTTTATTCAGCATTCCAAAAAAGTGATTTTTTTAGTTAGACAGCTGCCTTCTGGCTAGTTTGTTCCTTCCCTTCTTAATTGTGTTAAAAACACTAAATTTGTTGCAACAGAGAGGGAAAACATTTATGAGAAGGAAATATGGACGTCCAGATATTTTATTTTATTTTTTGCACCACAACAGGCCAGGAGGCCCAATTACAGCAGTGAGTTGCATCACAGAACACCCAGGCTTAAGGAAAAATCAGATATAATTTTTTGGGTTCTCACCGGGAATCGAACCTGGAACCTTCCGTCTGTGAGTCAAGCGTCTTGACTACTACGCCACGGAGGCCGCCATTTACAGGGCTTATGAATTATCATTGACTGGTTTGAGTGGCCACTTTACACATTGTGTAACATTCACCATTCAGCCTATGTTTATTTATTTAGTTAACAGTTTATATACATATACATTAAATATACATATTAGGCGGGAATATCGCCTTAAGAGCATTTTTCCTACCTACTCAAACCGTTCAGTTTGAAAAAATTAAAAGTACATGGATATATTCTAAGAAATTATACTGCATCTTATGATGTTATAAAAATTAAAAAATACAAATTTAAAAAACATGTCTAAACATTCACATGTCCTCAACTCTTCAATCTGTTCAATTTTGTGGAGAAAAAAAGCTGAAACCTTTATCATGTGGTTGAGACTCATCCAGCTGGACCAATTGAACGTAATTATGCAGAAAGCAGCCAGCCATAGAAAAGTAAAACTGAGATAATAGCACTTTTGTGAAAAGGGTGAATAATCGAATCTACACAACAGTTGGAATATTTTTGACTTTAACAAATGATAAACAATGAGTACACTAGCTTTTTTTACATGAGAAACAAGAATTGAACTATGTATATGACCAGTTTTAATGATTTTTAAAGTACCGTAAGATTTTTCTAGTGCTGTGGGTGTTTTCTGCAAATTGGGAAACGCCGTTTTTGTGATCGACAATATTTTCAAAAGGTCATAAATACAGTTTTTTGTATGACAGCAGTCTGGCTGTTTATAGCAGAACATAGGATTGACCTTACTGCACCCGATAACATCTATATCTCATTTTTTCAAAATTGTGGACTGTCTGCTTTCTGCAAAACTACGTTCAATTTATCTTCGCCTTCGAGGTGATTTTCATAAAAATGGCGCAATATAAATTACCCAACTATAATATATACTCAATAAATAATCTGTCAGATCGATCACGTTTAGGCAATCATCGATATGTTAAACACGTCAGAATACCTTGAATGTTGATATTATTTATGAATTCAGCCTTTTCCTGTCGCCCTTTTATTCCTATCACGCGTTGCGGCACTGTCGTATTCCCTGAGCGCGCTGTGCCGCAAATGCAAAATCAATGATACTCCTATTTATAGGGAACATCGCATTTCAACAACAACTGGCGAACATCTCCCCCAACCGAATATTTGATTCACGAAAAGGACTTACGCATCTGGTTTATTATTTAATTTGGCTTATATCGGATATTTTTTTAAGCGTGATACAACTTTAAAATAAAATAAAAAAGATGCAAATATTTGTTGTAATTTGTGTGTTTTCATTAAGTTCCAAAAAAATGGCAATTACCTGGAAACATGAAGCCCAATTTTAATTAAATTAAATACAACTTATTAAAACAGAGATGAAGAACATTTTAGAGAAGGTAATATAGTAGTCTAGGCATCTCCAGTGCTTATGACCTGTCATTCATTTATTTATTTATTCATGTTTTCCTAGAAACTATAATTAATAATCAAAATAATGTGACTTCACTGGGGTTCCCCGTGCCAAAGACATTTAACAATATACTTTTTTGAAATGTTTTTACATTTGAGAATAAACAAAAAAGACTAACTTAATAAACGGAGATAATTTACAAAATATTCAGACATTTTTAAAAACTAGGTATATACGTACATATACATTATTTACATTTCAAAACGCACAATGAAAATAACAAAACCTATCATTGGCTGGTTAAAATGGCTACTTTACATACTGTGTAATATTCACTATTCTGCCCATATTTGAACATTTGTATTACTCCAATTCTTTAATTTGTTGATGTTTGTTAAGTCAAAGAGCTGAAACTTTTATTTATGCGGCCGAGATTCATCTAATTGAATTAATTCACCTACATACTAGGCAACGCCTTAATTTTTTTTTTTCAATTTCTATACTTCTTCACTTCGTCTATGAAGTATAGTAATTGTAAAAAAATAAATTTTTCATCCGTTGCCTGGTACGTAGGTGAAATAATTCAATTAGATGAATCTCACCCGCATAAATAAATGGTTTCAGCTCTTTAACTTCACAAACATCAACAGATGAAAGAATTGGAGAAATTAAAATGTTCAAATATGAGCAGAATGGTAAATGTTACACAGTGTGTAAAATGGTCACTTAAACCAGCCAATGACAGGTCATAAGCCCTGTAGATGCCTAGACTTCTATATTACCTTCTCCTTATTTTTTTTCATCTCTGTTGTAATATATTGATGTGTTCATTGTTTATCATTTGTCAAAGTCAAAAACATTCCAAATGCTGTGTAGATTTGATTATTTACTTTTTTCATAAAAGTGCTATTATCTCAATTTCACTTTTCTATGACTGGCTGCTTTCTGCATAACTATATTCAACTTGTTTCCCGTTTTCTAATAGTGAATTTAATATTGCAAGTTAAAAACAGCAGCAAAATTAAATTATTCGGGTAAACCATAAAACGCAAATATTTTTGTTTATACATGTAAAAATAAATATCGACAGTTATTTTTAAAAGATTGAGGTGAATTTATCAAAAAGGTAGGTACGCAATACCTACAGTAACGAGCACTGAAATTTTTCCACCTATTAGAAAGGGCTTTTGCAGGTATAAATTAGTTCTAAGAACTAATTACCCTTTACTTTTTTTTCTCCCTGAATAAAGTCTTACTCAAATAATGAGACAAGTTTTATTGTGACTTTCAACGTGTTGACATCAAGTCATATTTTTGTAAATTATGGCAAAATTTAAGCAATTAAGCGTTTTACAAAAAATACAATTTTAACTTTGGCAACGCAAAAAGTGAGTTCCAGAGCTTTAGCAGTAGCAGATTGGATGCAGTAACACTGCAGTGTTAGATTTTATAATTTTTTTTAAAGGTTTTGCAAGTCTAGAGCGAAAAAAAGGTACTGGACATAAAAAAAAACAACACATGCTGAGGATCGACTGCTAAAGTGAATCTGTTTGCAGAATCGATTCAAAGGTGCCGTGGATATAAGGACAGAGTTCATAAAAGCTGGTGGTTCTGAAGTGGGTATTCACACCGTACGCCGGACTCCGGGAGAGCAGCTTTTTTGCCAGGAGGCCTGCAAAAAAGCCTCATCTGACCAAAAAAATACGCATTGCCCGCTTGGAATAGACTAAAAAAATATAAAACTTGGACTGAAATCGATTGGCGACAAGTTATTTTCTCCGATAAGAGTAAATTTAGTTTATTTGGTTCGAATGGAATTCAGTACGTGAGACAAAGATCTGGGGAACGTTTAAGCGACGAGTGATTTAGACCAAAAGTGAAGCATCCTATTGGACAAATGGTCTGGGGATGTTTGTTCTTTTATGAAGTGGGGCAATTAGAATTCATAAAAGAAACTGTAAATGCAGAAATTTACAAAAAAAATTTGGAAGAATATTTATTCCCGATAATTGAAATGCACTATTCCTATATTTCTGAGTGCATTTTCCAAGACGACTCTGCACCGTTGTCACCGAGAAAAAACTGTAAGTATTATTTTTTTCTGACACTGTGATTTAAAACGTATTGAAGCAGGTATAAATAAAAGTACATATTTATATTTTGATAATTGTTAGTTTTAAATACCTTTGTAATTTTATTTTAAATAAATATGTGGTTTTTTAAATTATATGAGCATTTTTCATTTTTGTGCGAAAAATTTAAAATCCAAAAATTAACTATTATATTATGAAAAAAAAAATTTAGCCACTAAATAGGCACTTTTTTTATATATCATCTTAAAACAGTGTTGCTTAATAATTTGGACTAAACAGCTATCAAAAAATCACAACAAAAAAATATATTATTTAAAAAAACTGATATTTTCAGTCTGGAAAGATTTCAGTGCTCGCTTCTGTACTTAAAAAGCAAATCAGAATAAATTGTCTACAATAAGCGCAACAATCATCCCTTTACCCAGCAAGGTACTGAAAAATAGCCCGCAAACGAGCTGACTATAAAACTCCCCTTGCAATTTAGACCCAATCAAACATACAAATCGGTGCCGTAAATTTTCCATAGAAAGGCACCCATATTATATAGGTAATAATATTAAAGGGATTCCACCTCGGCTTCCATAACTACAACACAAAGGGGTAATGGTCCCAATAAATTATTCCATTTCATACATTTCCCTGATTCATAGAATCCTTAAATTCAATTAATTACAGAATTATCATTACCGATGAATTGTGATATTACCGTAAGTTACAGAAACTCGACGGCTGAAAACTTTGTGTGAAAGTCGTATTCGCGTTTCAGGGAATCAAAAAAAGTGAAGTTAAAAAGTCAAATAATTTTTGCGTTTCATCAAAACGGGTTGTTTATTTTCTTTGTTTTTTAATCCAACCCTTATTTTGACGATATCACTAAGAGATGAAAATGATGATTACGTAGCAACATGCAGGGCCAATAATTGTTTTATAAAATTTGTTGACATTGGCAGGTATTTATACTGTGAAAAATAGTCGGGAAAAACATGTTTTAACAACACCAGAAATAAAAACAAACTCAAGGTTCCTTTTCAAAGTTGGCCTCGTGGCGTAATAGCCAGCGCGTTTGCGTACCATGCAAGAGGTCACGGGTTCGATTTTCGACATGATTGATATAAAATATTTATATAAAAGGGTGTTTACTAGAATATTTCATAGTCCTTGTACAGGTACCTGAAGCGTAAGACTGATCATCTTACCTTCATTTAACAATAAAAATATCACGATACGTTGCGGTTGGTGTACCAATGCAGGGTCCTATGCACCATTTGGTGCGGAAAGGGAATGATGGCGATGATAAAGATCCATTGGCTCATAATTTCAAAGAGGGTCCAATGAATGTCACCGGAGTTTGTTGCGTCCGTTCTCTTATTACCTTATTCTTAACAAAGTCAAACCACCGCAGTCAATTTCATCATTCCCTTTCTGCACCTAATGGTGCATAGGGCACTGCGTTGGTACACCAATCGTGACGTATCTTGATTATTGTTGTTAAATAAAGGTAAGAAAATCAGTCTTACGCTTCAGGTTTCAGTCCAGGGACTGTGAAATATTCTTGTGTGAAAACACCTTTCAGATAAATAATTTATAACAACCGTGTCAGGAATCGAACCCGAGACCTCTTGCATGGTAGGCAAACGCGTTGACCATTACACCACGAGGCCGACAAAACGCAGTCAATATACGAGTACTTATTATTTTTATACACGATCTAAGAATAATAGAATATAAATTGAGAAATATGTTAACTTAAACACAAATTCAGATTTCGTTAGTTCTAAGAATTTTTGGCAAAATGGACTTACCCGTTTCCTGATCTCAGAAATATCTTAATGATTTTTAACATACCTGTAACAAATAAAAATACACAAGTTAAATCAGTTGACTTATAAAAAAACATTTTTAATGACAAATTATAATTTCGATTCGAATGAAAAACAGCTGCGAATATTTTTTAACAATGTGGATGTTCAATGGGTTTTTTTTATTTATTTGTTAATAGACTATCAAACTAAGCAATAAAATATTATTTTATTTATATCGTTATATCATCGCTAAGGTATTGTAATTTTTTTAACTACTCTACCCGTGACGGGGGCGGATGAAAGGAAAGAAAGGAAAAACCCAAATATTCAGATAATGACATTTTAATCAAGATTTAAATATAAATAAAGAAGAGGCGTAACTTACATTAGTAAGTAGATTCTTTTACAATCGAGCAGCTACTACTGTGAAAGAGGAGGAAAAAAAATATAACGGTGAATGTGTATTAAAAGGATTTCCTAGTTTATATATAGGTAATATGTTTAATAAATTATTCATTGAACTAAAGTTTAAATACACTTTTATATCAAAATAGTGTTAAATAAACAGATAATAACTCCAGCAGCTGTAGCGCCTGAAAAGTCAATGTTCTGGAAAAAAATATTAAAAAAACTTCCATTGAACACGTTCGGAAAACATTTTCTAAAAAGATTCCACGCAAAATTGTTTTCCAAGGCAAATCTAATATGATGCGATTTACTTATCTATTTAACAATGTTTTGAGTATGTCCAAAGGTTTGTAGACAGATTGGATTCACTCCCTGAGGAATTACTAAAATATACATTTATTGGAACAGAGAACGAAATCGTTTTTGCGACGGGAATATGGAAGTCTAGACATAAAGATAGATAGAGGTTTTGTGTCGTTGTTTTTGCTTGTATTACTACGTTCTTTTTTCTTTTCGAAGCGCGATCTGGAGCGTATGGCCGTGGTCTTAATTTGGAAGTAACACTGTATTCCTTCACCGTCATGCTGGGACATGGAGTATAAAACAAGGAGATTGGACTGACTTTGACAGATTGTGTATGTAATTGATCACAAATTGACAATACTGCGGTAAGGGATACAATGAAAGTGTTTAAAGTTTCTTTGTTTGTGTATCTGGGAAGTATGTTTACTAGGAATGAAATGGCTGAGAAAGATATTGAAAGGAGGGTGAGTGCCGAAAACAGAGTAAATGGGGCACTGAAATCAACCTTGGCAAATAAATGTTGGTCGTAAGAAGCAAAATTAACAGTTCACAATAGAGTCCTGTTCCCGACTCTGATGTATGGAAGCGAATTATGAACTTGGAAAAACAGGGATGAAAGTAGGCTGAATTCTGTTGAAATGCGATTTCTCAGGCGACTGCGTGATAAAACTACGTACGATAGATGCACAAATGTCGAGATCCGTATATTATGTAAGGCTGATATCGGCACTATCGACAAAATCATGAAACGAGCTCTCCACTAGTTTCGACATATAGAGCGAATGAATATTGAAAGAACGGCTGAAAATATTTACAAAGCGGATTTTGATGGATGCAGAAATAGAGAAAGACCGAGAAAAATATGGCATGACCAAATTTAACATATACTTATGTCAAAAGTCAGAATAATCGGCGTGTGTGTATGAGAAGATGTATGAATGTAGAGGAAGCGAGATATGTATTCAAAAATAGAGTGATGCGGTGTTCTATGCTCTCTGCCTATCCTTACGGGGAAATTGCGTGATGGTTTGTTGTTGTTGTTGTTGATTGTAAAAAAATATTTCATTTTCGCTTAATTAGTTAAAAATAATTGATAGTGAATATGCGAAACGGAAGAAATACATGTCGTTATTAACGATTTCGGGAAAGGGGTGGGTGCTTTCGTTGTAGGCATAAACAGAGTTTATGATCTGTCGTTGGCTGGTTTAAGTGGCCGCTTTGATTCAATGGTGAATTAGCAGAGCTGAAACATTTGGACTTAATCAAAAAATTCATTATTTAACTAACTGGTATAAAAATAAGCATAAAAGTATTTTCAGGCATTGTCTAGTATGTGAAAGATTCAACTAGATGAATATCACCAACATCAATACAGGTTTTAACTCTTTTACTTCACAAAAGACAACAGGTGAATGAATCGAAGAAACATAAACGTTCAAACATAAGAAAAATGATGAACTAGACAATGTCCAGTCGGAAGCCGTGTAAATGCCTAGACTTTCATATCCCTTATTAAATGCGTTCTCTTTTTGAATTTTTAGCAACTTTCTCCCCTAATTACTAGGAATATTAATATCTTTTGTTAAAAATAAAACTGTAGAATTGAGGCTTTTATGCATTTGTTAAAGAAAAGCCATGAGTTTTTTCAAATAACCGCAGAGATTCATATTAAAAGGGGTTGTTGATTATAAAGCTGGGAATATTTATAACTGGTGATTGGACCGATGCTCAATAGTCTCAAATAATAATTTTTCATTTACATACATAAATGTCTGGCGGTAATTAAAAGTTTGCAGAGCCGCCACATTGCATTCAGAATAATTATTCTGGCCGTCAACTTCAAATAATGTTTTCCGAAAAAATAAATATTTTGTTTCTTAGATGGAGGATTTCAAAATTATAATAATATTACTCTTCATTTGAATTTCTAATTTTGTTTCGCAACATTCATTTGAATTGCATTTTATTAAAGATGCGCTTTCATTCCGTGAATTTACTGATTAATCTGCTGTGCCTTCAGAAACCTAATGAATTGTTAGAGATGAATGATTTATTAAACAAAAAAGCGTAATTATTATTAATATATTTCGGTTAAGCGAAAAAATATATCATTGACATTTTAAAACTAAATAATCTAGGGGTCAAAATTTAAATAAAAGGATACACTTATTCAGGAACTTCGTATAAATAATTTTCTAAGGTTTTTTTTTTTAAAAACGTTTCATATTTCAGGGTAGACACAACCTCGAGGATTTTTTCCTATGACGTCTCCTTGTCTATATAAAAGTTCCTATATAAATGTAATAAGTCAATGAAGCTGAATAAAATAATCATAATCAATATTGAATTTCTGTTCTCGAATAAATTAAAACGGAAATGTTTAAAATATCCCAAGAATTCCATGGAGCGCATAAGCATAAATCGGCTAATTGCAGATCTTGAAGTGTACTTGTACTTTAATTTTGATGGCGATACCTTCTCTCGTTTGAATTCACCCCACGGACCGCCAGACGTCTGTGCAGTGTACATTTTATGTACTTATGCACCTCACCCTTCGCGGTTTCTGTACTCCTGGTACTGAAGCTAGTCAAATGGAATAAATTATATGCAAAATAAGCTTCTTCTATCTTTCCGATTTCGACAGCGTCTTTCAAGCTCGTGCACTATTTTGAAATTATCAATTTCCAAATTTCGAGGTAAATTCGATATCCGAGTATACTCAGATTTACATAGTTTGCCTTAGTGGCAATTGCCTTATAATTATCATGGTATTATCATAATCATGATATTTTGAATTTAAACCCCGTGTCAAAATTACATAAAAAGTGGACAAATATACTATATTAGTCCGCTTCAAGGTGTAACATCAACGCGTTTGGTTATCAAACTTGTACATGATGTACTGGGTTCAATTCTGAACAAGGCCAAAAAGGGTTATTTTAAGGAATAACCTGCTAAGCTTATACTTTATAGAGGTTTGTCAGCAGGTGGAAATGAAGGGATGTGAAAATACACTACAATTTTTCTTGCAAGTGGTGGGAATCAAACCGAAATGCCAGTTTTTCATTTGGCCGTTCTCAACTGGGCCACAGCGCAGGGACTACAAGCGAGAAATTCCGTAAAGGGGTATTTTTTCACAACCATAAAACTATTTTTATTTCGTATAGCAAATTATCAAGATTCGCTGCTATTCAGTTCCAGAAATATAGCGATGTGGATATATTAAAAAACGCTTTTTCGTTTAAGAACAATGCGTTTTCGAATGCAACTCACGTTCCCTTCCTTCTTTAAAATTTAATGCACCGAATAAAAATAAACCAATCAATTTTGGATGAAGTTTTTCTCTCTTGATTTCTGTTTAAGTCGCGGTTTTACGAGCCAGTCGTAAAAAGAGTTTTTATGTTACGTGACTGAGGTTAAGTAAGAATCAAACTTAATTAAAAGAGGCAGCCCGCTTTACTTTAGTGGTCATAAGTCGAAAGGGATTAAGTCCTTGCTCTTTGAGAACGGTTAATTAAGCAAGATGACTTATGAAAAACTTCTTCGTGCTGCGTCTTATTAACCGGCGCAAAACGGCGAATTAAATCAAATACTTGTTAAGCGAATAATTTCATAATTTTTTCTCGGTTTGTAATTCGTAATATCATTATTTAAATGTTTGAAAATTAAAAATCATGATTCTTAAATTATTATGTAAAAATAGTTAAATAAATGTCTTTTTTTTCTGTGACTACTGATTTCTGTAAAATTTAACATAAAAAACTGGTAACCGGGACTTTTTATGTTTTTCAAAGGGGTATTTATATTTAATACTCGTGTTTTTTTTTTTTAATTAAACCTTTTCAGATTCTTCTTCTTCTTCCTCTTTGCTGTATGTTCCATTTACTTAGGGTCAGCGCTCCTTGTCCTCAATCCACATATTGGACTAGGAGATTTGTTGTTAAATTTCTGTTTTACGGCCGGTTGCCACCTGACGCCGGGACAGTAAACCCCTCTTGCTAACACCTTTTCAGATTATTTTTTTAAAATCAAATGTGTTATTTCATCAAATTATTTATTTAATTAACTTTTTGTACATAATGTTATTTGTACATTAGCGGGCTTATTGCCAAATGGCAATTTCTTCCAATCAACCAATAAAATAAAAGTTTTATTTTTATAATTCAAGTAACAGAACATATTCAATAGAAAATAAAGATTAAAAATCTAAATATATATAAAAATAGAAATAAACATATTTGTTTATAAATAACGTTAAATCAAAACTATTACTCAGTAGGAAAAAGGGAAAAAAGAGAAAAAAGGAAAGAAGGAGAGATTAAGGAAGAGAAAGGAGATGTTTCTTCAGACGTGATTTAAACAGAGATAATGTAGTAACATCTTTGATGGTGGATGGGAGATGATTCCACAGTCAAATTAGTAACAATAGAAAATATGTTTTTCTTTTTAATGTTTATCTTCAGCTCATATTTATTTTTACAATATCATTTTTGTTGTAAAATACAAACTAGGATACAGAACCCTTTCCAATTTGACAAAGAATATAATATTTTTTTGAAGTTACTACATAACACTAACTTATTTACTTGTTCCTTAATTATACAAACAAAATTACGTTGCATCTATTTACTTAGTTAAATGCAATAAATACATATTTATACGGTTTAGTGCATTTCAGCTCTATGGCTCTATTCAGGTCTAAAACCCGTGGGAAGCGGAAATGTTTTATATAAGAAACAACTTAATATGATATAAGACTTGTCCATCATATAATATTTGAATTGACAATACCAAAAAATAATAAAATGCGTATATCTTAAATAAGGCGGCATTCTATCTTCTCTGCCTATTTTTACGGGAAAATAGCGTGATGGTTTGTTTGTTTCATATCTTAAGTAAATATCCATAGGTGTTGTGGGGAGAGTATGTTTCAGTCTACACTCACTTAGAAGGTTGCAAAAATTCTTACCCATTAATACTAAATGCACCCTTGTACAAGCATTACTACTACCCATTCTAGATTACGCTGATGTTTTCATGATTGATTTAAGCTGTGAGCAACTCGATAAACTTGAACGACTTTAGAATACATGCATAAGGTACATTTTTGGTATTAGGAAATATGACCACATTTCTAATAATCGTAGGCAACTGAAATTAGACAGCGGAGAGACTATCACTCCCTCTCACTTCTGTACAATGTACTTCATAGTCCTAACGCTCCTATATACCTGCGTGAAAAAAATTAACGCTTGTCGTTTCATGATTAACCTCTTTGTTCTAATTCTCAAGGCACTATCCTAATACCCATCCACAATTCCTCTTTCTTCTCTAACTCATATAGTGTCCATGCGGCTCGACTGTGGAATCATCTCCCATCCACCATCAAAGATGTTACTACATTATTTCTTATCATATTACAACAGAGACGAAGAACATTTAAGAGAAGGTAATATAGAAGTATAGGCATCTACAGGGCTTATGACCTGTCAATGGCCGGTTTAAGTGGCCACTTTACACACTGTGTAACATTCACCATTCTGCCTATATTTGAACATCTATATTCCTTCAATTCTTTCATCTGTTGATGTTTGCCACTTAAACCAGCCATTGACAGGTCATAAGCCCTGTAGATGCCTATACTTCTATATTACCTTTTCTTAAATGTTCTTCATCTCTGTTGTAATATGTTAATATAAAGAGCTCCCCAGGGAGTTGAATCCAGTCCTTGTCTACAAAAATTTGGACAAACTCAAAATATTGTTTACATTATACCTGTTAAATCACGTCTGAAAATACATCTCCTTTCTCTTCCTTATTCTCTCCTCCTTTCATTTTTCCTCTTTTTTCCTTTTTCCCATTGAGTGATAGTTTTGATTTAAGGTAATTTATAAACAAATACGTTTATTTCTATTTTTATATATCTTTAGCTTTTTAATCTTTATTTTCTATTGAATATGTTCTGTAACTTGAATTATTAAAATAAAACTTTTATTTTATTGGTTGGTTGGAAGAAATTGCTATTTGGCAATAAGCCCGCCAATGTACAAATAACATTATGTACAAAAGTTAAATAAATAAATATGTATGTTGTTAGCATTCCCACACAACCTCCTTCTAAATAGACTTGAGCTTAGAGCCCAACTTCCTAGTAATTTGTATATTTCTAACAAACTACAGATTAGTAGTCTAGAGTATTAATTCAAGTATTTTTAACCACATTAGTATAAACAAGTACCTAAACATTCTTATTTTATGTGAATTATTAGATTAAATGTATAATAAATTAGTTTTTGTACATTTTTTTAAGCAAAACTGTGAATCGAATAATAATTACGTGCATTTCCAATGAAAACGTATCTCAATAATTTGTTTCAATCGTTACATTCCGATCATTCTTACGCTTCGGATGCTAATCCATGTAAGTAAAATGTGTAGGTTACATGGTTAAAAAAAAACACGATTTTAAAATCGGATAGAATCGACCACAATATACATATGAGCATAACGCTATGAATCCTACTGACACCAAAAGGCGGTAAAAATATATTTCCAGTTAAAAATGTTTTTTTTTAAGTAGTGGTATTTTAAAAACCGTAACATTTTTGTTACAAGTACTTAAATTCATAGAGTGACGAGAATTCTCATAGGACAAAGTGTGAATTGAAAGCTATTGTATTCAATTTCTGTCGTTCTGTACAAAAATATGTCACATTCAGAAAACGGTACTCCAGCGAGCATTGTGTTGTTGAAAAGTATTTACGCGACGCGTCGTGGTTGGTGCCTCTAGGGAGAGAGAAAGATTTATAAAACAATTGAAAAACAAAAAAAAATTAATTCAGCAGAAGCAATGAAATTGACTGAATAAAAAAAACTTAATGTTAGTTCCCGATGGGTTTATTTTAAAATGAACGGATGCCTCTACGAGTACCAAATATGCCTAATTGTTCTAAAAAATTATCCATATACCAGGGGCAAATCGTCCAAATGAGCGATTATGCACAGCTTACCATTAAGTGTGTACTTTGCTCTGTTTCGATCCACGGCAACCTATGGAATAACTGGCTGGGGGGGGTTGGGCGCAATCCATTTTCAAGCCGCTCATAATTTCTCAGAAATTGTTATCGAGAATAATGTTAACACATTTTTTTTGCACCACAACAGGCCAGGAGGCCTAATTACAGTGGTGAATTACATCACAGAACACCCAGGCTTGAGAAAAAGTGTTTTTTGTGTTCTCTCCGGGAATCGAACCCGGAACCTTCCGTGTGTAAGTCAAGCATCTTGACCACTACACCACGGAGGCCGCCGGTTCCGGTGCCCTCCAACATACCCGTCAGAACAGCTGTTCTAATACATGACGGTGCTGGATATGAGACAACTGTACCTAAAAGAAGCACTTACAAACCTCTGGTCAAACAATAAGAAGAGGTCTCAGCAGTGTCCATACGAAGTTTTCCCAGAGCATGATTTTTTTTAAAATTTTTTTTTTCTTTTTTAAATTCTAAACAATTTTTTTAATTCCCGCCAAACTGCAAAAGCAGTTTTTTTGCTTTATTTATTATGTCATACCCAAAACCCGTACGACTTTTGCTAAGAAACATATCTCATTTATCGCACCTAGAGTGTTCAATATTTTGGAAGAACGTATTAAGCTCTCAAGGACAAAAATTATTTTCAAGAAAGGAGTAAAGGACTGGATTTTCCTCAGTGGGAGGGATTTGAGTAGGAAAATCATTGATGATTTTCCAAATGCTCGAGTTTACTGTTTACCATATTCATGTGCGATATATGTGTTTTTTTTTAATATTTTCTATAATTATTATTTATGTTTCTAATCCTATATTTGTGGTGATATACTCATGTGTCTGTGTCATATAATTGCTCGTCCCATCTCAACGCAGGACTTTTAGTCCAATGGAGTTGGGACTTATTGTCTCAAATAATGTACAATAACTTTATGTATGCAAATAAATATATACATGTTTTTTAAAAAGAAATATTAGCGTTCTTATAATTTACCCAAATATTTCTATTTTTGGTGACCAATTTCAACGAGTTGTAAATAACTCACTATCAGAAAATGGTAATCAAGTTGGGGTAGAGTGGGGTTTGAACATCGTACCTCTGGCTTGTGAGTCCGCAACACTAGCCACAAGACCACAACCCGATTCTATTGTTTTAAGTTCGATAATAATGTTTTATAGTAAACATGTTGACTCGGGTTGTGGTCCCGTGGTAGTATTGTGGACTCACGGGCCAAAGGTCCGAGATTCAAATCCCACTCTACCACAACTTGATTTCCATTTTTCCAGCACAAGTTATTTACGACTTGTAGGAAATGGTCTGAAAATTTAAATATTTCAGTAAATAATAAGAATTCAATTATCAATCTTTGAAAAAAAAAATGTTTGCGGGAAAATAAAAAAAATATTTTTGATTTATTCTCCACCACTTTTTTTATCTCCGTACAAAAAAATATATATGAAGTGCGCGCAGCCCGTTCTCAGTGAACAACGAAACTAGCCGATTACCTCAGCCTAATCCTCCATACAAAAAAGTACACTATATTTTACATCTTTAACCCAAGTCCGCATTTTCAGTACTAACATAAGCTTGCAGATTACAGATATTATTTTAAGATTCTCTATTTAGAAACTAGTATTTCGAACATTTTTTTCCAAAATACTACATTTCTTTGATAGGATACCGTTGACATATTATGAATCACATAGGACATGTGGCGTTCGCAGAGGCCGTTTTTGGTATTATTTATTTTAAAAGGAATCGGCCAGTGCTTAGTGTTGATAGTTACTGCTGAATGTCATTGTGTTATTTTTTAATAAACTGTATTGTATTAAAAATTGTAGAATAAAGCTACGTATATCGCGTGGTTAATAACAATTGTTGTTTGAGTTAATTTTCACAGACCCACTAACAGTCATTTATAAATTATATTTCTTATATGTATTATTTTGTACTTATGTAGGTACAAATTAATAAATATTTTTTGTAGGTTACCTATAAAATAAATCACGGCTCACCACTGCCATATACGATACAACACGGAAGTTCAGTGCTACAGGAAATTCGATACAAAAAATGTTTTCTTACACGTGGTAAAAATTAGAGCATTTAATTGTGCGACGAAGATTCTCGAAAATATATGAAAAAAATAGTAAAAATGCTTTTGATAAAAACGAACCAAGTCACAAGTTCTTTAGAATAACCGATCAGTTACAGCGTTGTTATGTGTTGTGATAGATTTCCAGTTTTCAGTAGTAATTGTTTTCTACGTTTAGGGTAATTTTTTTTGCACCACATCAGGCCAGGAGGCCCAAGTTCAGTGGTAAATAAACCACTACACCACAGAGGCCGCCTCCGTGGTGTAGTGGTTTAACGCTTTTAAATGTCAGCAGAACTCATTGACGAGAACTTGTGACGTCACGGTCGGAGTAATTTCAAAATAACAAAATTTGAAAATTAATAGCGACGATAATACGACACAAAAAATATTTAAACTGACCGCTTACATTTAAATAGAACGTCGCCATCGTCGCAAATCTTGACGTCGCAATTGCCCAGGCCAAACATGTCGCGATTTTATAAAGACATGTTTTAAAATAATTTCATTTTAAAAATTGTGCATGAAAACTTTTTTCCCTAGTATCCGTATTGATTTTGAAAATACAATTAATTTTTTGAAATCCGTTTCACATTTTTTTATCGGTATTCGTAGCATGTAATATTTCCCTTTTGTTTTAATATCCCTTCTACCTACATGTATTATCTCAGAATCTAAAACGGAACGATCAGTTTTTTATTTTGAAAATTGAGTTTAATCATTGTTTGTCTTTTTAGTAATAGATAAAAGAGCAATGGACTTCTCGATTAAATCAATTATAACCTCGACATTCGATAAACACCTGCAGTTGAAAGGTGTGGCTTCTAATGCCTATCAATATCGCATTACGGTGATCAAGTGCATCTACGCGGCAGGCAATAGTGCCATCTATGGTTTTATTATGGAAATTGTCTCTGATAACCGACAAGCGACTTGGCAAGCTTCAAGCGGATTTTCCGGATTTGTAACGAACGTAAAATGGAATTCTCAGCCGATATTAAAAATAATAGCTTGCCGTTCCCATAAACCATTTCGTATTTCCCTCTGTAAACATAGATTTATTCAAATTCTCTGCCAGGATAGCAGAATTTGAAAAAATAGATCAAATCATAGAGAAAATGTTATTACAGAGTTATTTTTATAACTTATGAGCAGTTTCAAAAATCTATGCATCTCTGCATTAAATACCTAAAGATGGGTCTGCAGTTAAAACAAAAAAGTGCATTAACATTATTTTTTTTTCAAAAATATTTACATAATAGTCTAATATTTAAGTCCCGCTGAATTGTAGGCATACAACTCGTCAGCAGGTTTTTATATATTGCTTCAATTTTCTATATTTAACCTAATTAATCATAATTTTATTTGAAAAACATAACATACGTTTTGTGTATTTTAACGCTACTTTTAAATGTCAGCAGAACTTACCGGCGAGAACTTGTGACGTCACGGGCGAAGTAATTTCAAAATAACAAAACTTTTGATTTTTAATCATCTTATCAAAAATTAAAAAAACTGTCATGCAGGAATCGGGTTGTGGTCCCGTGGCTAGTGTCTCCGACTCACGGATCAAAGAACCGTAGTTTGAATCCCACCCTACCCCCACTTGATTCCCATTTACTTATAGTTAGTTGTTTATAACTCGTTAAAAATGGCCCTCGAAATAAAATATTTGGGTCAATTTTAAGAACGCAATTATTTATTTTTCCTTTTAAAAAGTATCCGGATAATAAACGGAAGATGGAAAATTTCTGGCTGTCATAAATTCGGATAACTGGAATTTTACTTGACATATATTTTATTTATTTATTTTTGGTTACATTTAGAACATTATAAAGTATCCAATTAATTCTTAACACATTACAAAATATACTTATTAGGTTTATTGAAAAGAAAAGAGAAAAAAAAGTCATGTAAATTTGTCATATATATATATATTTATTTATTTATTTATTTTATTTATTAATTTTACAATACGCCCAAGGGGCATTTACAAAAAATATACAGTTAAGTACAAACATAGTGCTTAAAAATTTAAAAGATAAACAATGCTTTTTTGTATACATTTAGAAACAATAAGAAGCATACTGCCATGCAAAATAAAAAGTGAAACTTTACATAGTAAAAAAGAAAAAAATTATTTTAGATGGATATAATAAAAGTAATTGAAATAGAAATCAAATTGTAAATAACTTCTAAAGAATTCAAACAAAAAAATATATCCATTTTCATATACTTATAAGTATAAAAAAAAATGGTATCAACAAATTTTTGTTAAAAACAAATAATGAAAATTAGTTAACAGTAAGTATATATGTGAAAATAATATAATATACGGTACACAAAAATATTTGATTAATTAATATCAGAAAGAGATAAGATAATAATAATACACATCAAAAACAGAGAAAGAATTGTATGAAAAAGAAAGTTTTATTACGACATTAATAATTTGTTTCAAACAGTGCATATATATATATATAAATGTGTACTCTCGCATCAATTTCAGGGTTATTATCGGCAAAATAATATTTAAAATGTCATAATCATTCATAAGGATTTAACCTATCACATTTCTCCACTGATCTGCGGGGTATAATGATCATTTTACAAGCGAAGAAAAATGAATGCGGACTAAAGCCACACAATGAAAAATTCAGAAAAAAGCCATATGCTGCGCTCTCATAAGGGCTCCATACCATCCCCCATCGCATACTTCACACGGCATATAAATAATCATCTCTACCTCTGTTAATCTCCGGGAACGCGCGGGAAACTTTGACTAGCGGCCGTCGAAAGGGCGGGAAAAAAGAAAAAGAAGTTTTCATGCAAAAATCACATTAGCAAGAGGGGAGATGAGTGATGATCGTTTGGAAGTGATAGAAAATGGTGGATGCTTCCATAACCAACTTCGTGTCGTTAATAGTTTGCGGATAAAGAAATGCTGAAAAGCTTTTTATGTATATGCTGAGCTTTTTTGAACTGAAAACGTAATTCTATTAAAAAAAAATTTTCGCCTTTCACTAAACAAACTTTGAAAATGCCAAAACCGTGAGTTGCGAACTCTGAAAACTAACATTATAATATATTATTTATGTTTAAAGTATTAATTGTGTGGTGAAACATTTTGATTAATGTTAGTAATAACATATTACAACAAAGATAAAGAATATTTTTCAGAAGGTAATATATAAGTCTAGGCATCCACAGGGCTTATGACCTGTCATTGGCTGGTTTAAGTGGCCACTTGACACACTGTAAAATTCACCATTTTGCCCATACTTTTTTTTTTTAAAGAAAAAAGCAATATTTGCGTTCTTATGATTTACCCAAATATTTCATTTTGACAGCCATTTTCAACGAGTTGTAAATAACTCACTATTAGAAAATGGGAATCAAGTTGGGGTATAGTGGGATTTGAACCACGGATTTTTGGTCCGTGAGTCCGAGACACTAGCCACAGGACCACAACCCGATTTGAACATCTTTATTCCTTCAATTCTTTCATCTGTTGATGTTTGTAAAGTCAAAGAACTGAAACCTTTATTTATGCGGGTGAGATTCATCTAATTGAATAATTTCACCTACATACTAGGCAACAACCAATATTTTCTTTTTTCAATTTCTATATTTCTTCATGGACCAGGTATCAACAATATTTTGAGTTTGTCCAAATTTTTGTAGATAAGGACTGGATTCAACTCTCTGCAAAGCTGTTAATATAAACATATTACAACAGAGATGAAGAACAATTTTAAGAAGATAATATGGAAGTCTAGGCATCCACAGAGCTTATGACCTATCATCGGCTTTTTTAAGTAACCACTTTAATTACTATGTAACATTTACAATTTTGTCCATATTTGAACATCTATATTCTTTCTATTCTTTCATCTTAGTTATTATTAATACAAAACATTCGAAATAATAAATAAAGTGTTTTTTAATGAAATATCCTAAAACCTTTTAAATGTTTAGATTTCCACATTGCCCAATAATTAAGAAGTTTAGCCCTACGGTAAATTGGATACAAAAAATGTATTCTTACGCGCGGTAAAAATAAGAGCATTCAATTGTACGGCAAAGTTTCTTGAAAATGTATGACAAAAAAACGAACTAATTTGTACGACGTCACTAGTTCATAAGAATCGACCAATGATAAGAGGGTTGTGAAAGTTTTTTATTTTACGGTGCGTCAACAGACCAATCGGCAGAACTGATCGAGAAGCGGAAGAAAACTTACGACGTCACACGTGGAGTAATTTCAGAAATATTTCAAAACTTTGAAAACACGATAACACAATGGGGTTCAAACTGTCAGTAGGGTCGCAGTGAGTCACATCTTGCTGGAGGATGTGATTCTATAAAATGCTGCGAACGCCCAGTTGCATTCCACCGGCAACACTACCGACTAGTCCAACTCGTAAGCGTCCACATCGCGAACCCTGGACAATGGGATCACACTCATAACGGTGTGATCACAGCAGATAAAGAGAGGATAAAAGGCGAGATTTTGCGCATCAAAACCAAAACCATTCAGCTAAGGATAGGTAATTCTGACAGAAAAGCCACCAGAGAAGGCAACGGGAAACCACTCTGGTCGTCTTTTCCCAGGAATCACTACGGCGAGTACGTCAATAAGCAGTCGTCCTGGCTGCGAAATGTAAAATTAGCGTAGGACAGATACATATGCTTTCGTTGTAGTGATCGCCAACGTCGGCGGGACCTGGCAAGGCACTAAAAGAAGAAGATATCACGATACATTAATTGTTTTTTTTTATTTTAAACTTAGTTTAATAGTCTTATGGTGGTGTTTGTTATCTACTAAACGTCGGGTTATGTCGACTGCCTAGTAGGTTCCACATGAATTGCTAAATATTTGTCCACGTTGATATCGTTCCGTAAAAATCATCTCGTGAGAACGTTTTTTACTTCACGCTCGTTTTTAGATAAATCTACAGACTAACATGGTATGTGTGATGCACAGATAGAGAAAAAGATTGCACTTACAGTTTTATTATCTTTTATCCATACAAAAGATACAATATTTAAACTAAATTAAACTGAATATAATAGAGAATGGAAATACTTAAAAGTAACTCAAGGAATCTAATTTGTAAAACGTAAAATACAGCAGTTAAGAAAAAGCATGAAATCGTAACAATCAAAATTATATCAAGTTTTTGTCTAAAGAACGTGTGTCACCGAACACAGCCAAAACGCTTCTCTTGGTGTCCGTCGCTCGTACCTGGCGCGCGACGTCGCGTGTGACGTCTATAGCGTCGCCACAGTCTTTTAGCAAAAAATAAATACGAGTATATTAAAAATCTCTGAACTTCCTCATTCCTTTATCTTTCTCCTTCTTCTCAGTTGAGATATTGGTCACTTTAGATGAAATTCTAAAAGCATTATATTCCAGTATTGGTCTACAAACATTTAAACATACTAAAAAATGCTTAAAATTAGGATCCGATTCACTTAGCTTTTTCGTGTCACTAAAAGATGTGACAAAATGTTGCCGAAAATCAAGTTCAACACAAAGGAAATTCTTCCCAAGAAAGTTGTTCGGCACAAACGGATTTTGATTTATGGAACGATGAGTAGCATTGATATGATTTATGGAGATATTCTGTACTCCGTAAAAACTGGGGACGCTTAATGGATATATTTTTCCTCAGAATTCATAAAAAATCCCAAGCGCTTTTTATTTTATATTTGCGTCATACATGTTCATATATCGAATCTTAGCCATCTGAGTTCCTCGAGTATTTAATATTTTTTTACAAACATATTTCACATTATTTCATATAATGTGTATTATTATTATTTCGTATAATGCCGGCCTCGTGGCGTAATGGTCAGCGCGTCTGCCTACCATGCAAGAGGTCTCGGGTTCGATTCCCGGCATGGTTGATATGAAATATTTATTTAAAAGAGTGTTTTTACACAAGAATATTTCTAGTCCCTGGACTGGTACCTAAAGCGTAAGACTGATCATCTTACCTTCAAGAAAAAAAAAATAACAAGACACTGCGATTGGTGTACCAATACAGTGCCCTATGCACCATTAGTTGCTGAAAGGGAATAATGATGATATTCAGTAGTTTCTGGAAAAACATACTTAGGGTTAGCATATTAAAACAACTATTCACTATTTACACTATTACTATTAACAATTATGTACAAAACCGAAAAATTTATACATAATATAAAAAACTTTTTTAAATCATTTTTATGTATCTGGAATTCCACTCGTCGGTGTGTTTTGAAGCTGCAAGACTTTTTGTGATGCTAGCTTTCATATTGTAAACTTCAACTGTAAATGGGGTTTAGATTTTCAACCCGTCAATGGGCTCTGTAGCTGCAGGACATGTAATCTAGATTAAATTTGTGAACGATTATTTAAAAAATTTAAAAACTTCTTACTCATTTTTTTGTGCAGTGTAAATTGAGGCTAGAATTCTAAACATCCGTACGCTATGTAGCTGCAAGACGTATCTAGCTCTTATATAAATATTAAAATTTAATCTCAATGGAAATGGGGAACTAGAATCCCAACCGCCTATGCGCTCTGTAGCTGCAAAGCATGATGGGATGCTTATTGTACAGCGCCCATGAGGTAATTTGCACAAAAATGGCGCTATGTAAATTATTCTAAATAAATATGATAGATGGATATAATATGATATGAAATGTATATAGCGCAATATATTAAAAGCAGAATAAGAGCCGCGTCTAGAACGGAGTAAACGGTGCACTAAAATATATCTTAAGAAATAAACGTTTGTTGCAGGAGGCGAAATTAGCAACTCGAGATGCCGACCCTTGTACATATCAAAGTAGGGAATTAAGATAACAAGGATGAAAAAAGGATAAATGCTGTCAAAGTGCAATATCTGAAGGGAATGTGTGAAAAAAATATGCTATAGGTGCAAGGAATTTTTTTTTAATACTTTAAACGCCCAGAGGGCTTTTCGGTACAAATTTGCCTATACTCGTATAATACTTAATAAAGTTTACAAAGTAAAAAATAAAGTATGTTGTAATTTGTTTATATTGTTAAATTAACTAAATAGTTTACGAAGATGTATAAAAAATGGGAAAACTGTCTTCAGGCGTTGCCTCGTAGATAAATTAGTTCAGCCGGATAAATATCATCTACATGATAGAGGTGCGTGCTCATTTACTTCACAAAAATCAACAGGTTAAAGAGTTGGGGAAATGTGGATGTTTAAACATGGGCAGAATGGTGAATGTTACACATTGTGTAAAGTGACAGGTCATAAGCTCTGTAAATACCTAGACTTCCATATTTTTTCTCAAAAATGTTTTCCCTCTCTGTTGCAACAAATTTAGTTATCAAAACATGCTCAAAAAGGTACAATAAAAGTAATTAGAAAATATGCAATTTAGTTGTTACAAAGTGTAAATTAAAAACTGAATCATAGAATTAAGAAAAGTCCAGAAGGAGCGTAGAATCATATTTGAATAAATCGAACTATGTCCGAAAATCCCTAACTTTTCCCCACTTTCGTCGTGCGTATTCGTGAAGTCACCGCGTAATGTTGCCAGGTGGGAAAAAATATATTCAAATGTAAGGTTAATAAAAACATTTTATTAATTTCTCTAAAATTTTATTGGGCAAGCGGAAACATTGATTAACACAACAGAGTAGATATGTAAAGGGTCATTTAATAAGAGTAATTGAATTAATAAACTTTAAACTTAAAATATAAACCAATTTTTTTTTACATAAAACTGATATTTTAATATCATGTTAAATAATATTTGATGTTTTAAACATAATGTCGGTTAAATGTCCACCACAGGGTTGTTTAATCCGAGATTCAATTTTCGTTAGTTCTCTCATTAGACGAGCAAAGTAAGGTAAAAAAATTTACTGGCTTAGCAACACTAACGAAATGTTTATTTTGTTTTCTTTGATAATCTGACAAATGGAAAAATAACTAAATTTTTAAGTCATGCATTTGCTACTTACGAGTTCATACACATTTGTTAATTAAACATAAAATGTGATTTCACTCCGTTTTCTAAAGATCCCAGCAGTATTTCTTCACTTTAAAACGACACAACACGGCATAGTTGAATTAAAATCGGGAGCTGCGTACTGAGCGACGTCTATAAAGAAACTAATGGGTCAATACATAACACTAGTCTTTTAAGAGTAGTTTAGTCGCCTTCTGCTTGATGCGCGGATGCGGTTTCTGGACTATTCTTAATTCTATGAACTGAATTAATAAAACCAAAATGATTTTTTTTAAATACATACATGTATTTAAATAAACAAATAAAGAAAAGTACATTCATCAATATAATAAGTAAATAGTAAATTAGTTAGTTAAACTGATAACTTATCATGTTGTACTTGACATATTTTTTTATTTTATTAAAGCAGGCGAAGTATTAAATACATCAAAAATATCGTCAAATTTACTGACGTTTAGATGAAATCCCACTAATGGAGAGAACTGAGCATAATTTGTATAATAAAAAAATGTGTGGAAAATACATCTTAGTCTGGTGGTCTTAAATGGAATCCTAAAGTTTATTTAATTTGCCCAGCACGGACAATCTATAACATTATTCACAATATTCTGTAGTGGAACAACATCAGCTATTATGCGTCTAGTTAAAAGCGAGGATATATGCAAATTTACTTATAACAAATCAAATGTCGAGACTATTACGCGACATTTTGTCACCAACTTGACAATAGTCGAGTGGTAATCTCGATTGCTTTATTAAATTGCTATTCTTGAAAAACCTACGACAATTTAACTATAAAGTGAATGAAAAAGTGGTAGCATTAATAAATACGTATTTATCTGTGGCTTTTGTGTCACTTTTAAACTTTGAATTTTATTCCGCTATACATTATTTCTAGTCAAACTTGCTCCTTTATTATGCTCGGGTATTTTTATAATTTTTGTATATAACCTATACACAAATTTTCAGGACCAGACTGCGAAACTTCAAAGGGACATTCCTCATGGTAAGCTTTAAAAAAAACCCTAACAAAAATTTTACAAAATATCATTTGAATTTTCTTTTTTTTAAATTAAATTCTCAAAATGTGGTGAATCCTTAATTTCTCGGACAATCAGTCTCTCCACAAACCCCTACCCCTCTCATACCCAGCTGCTTCCCTTGTCCGCGTCTGGTGCGTATCGCTTCGTTGGTCAAATACGTTTGTATCGCAATTTTTTTTTTCGGGGAGGGGTAGGAGTTTGCGGAAGGGATACTAGTCCGAAAAATTAAAGATTTAATCCATTTTGAGATCATAAAAAAAACAAAATTTAAAATGAGTTTTTTGATAATTTTATAACGATTTTCAAAGTTTCGCGGTCTGGCCCTGAAAAACCGAGTATAGCGACATTTTTGGAATACAATACCTCAAGGGGCTTTACTAAATGATTCTATGGATAAATTAATTTAATTGAAACTTTTAATTTTGTAATTTAAGAAAAATAATTTATTTTGTCATCCCATGCTACGGATTTATTCAAATAATTTAGAGAACAAGTGGGTTCTAAGTTTTTCCGAAACATCACTTCACTCTCACAGCCTCGCACCTCTGCTAGGAGAACCTTCCATGCCATAAGGCATATTAAGTCTATGTCAGCAAAATGTTTTACTGAGATACAGCAATATTAAAAAATATCGTTGGCTCGATATAACACACATTGACATGTCGTACGAAATATATAGAATCATGTTTTATATCAGAAGCGATTGGAAATATTTATAGATATATAATTTGTACATACACATGCGAAACACCAACATCATAAGATTCATTACTGCTGTTAATATTTATTTATATTAATTTAAATAAAATAGAAATATTATACGTCATTAAAAGATGAATGGTGAGCATTTTATTTGAAAAAAGTTTGACGCTGAAGGTACAATGTCGCATTCGATTGTCAATGTCGAGTACTTTGGGGCATTCGAGATAAATTTGACAGGTTTTTGGTCGACTTTACTCGCATGGAGGGTTCAAGAATCCTGTCACTCGTCAACTTACAAAATTCGCATGCAATTCTTGAGACGAATAAGTCCAGCGTAAGGTTTCTGATATAACTATTGTTGACAAAATCAAGAAAGGTGTTCTGCGTTGGTTTGAACATGTAAGCGAATGGACGGCGAAAGACGGCTAAAAGTATTTATGATGCGAATATTGATGCACATAATAAATTAACATTGGCAAAATTTACGAATGTTTTTTTTTATCTACAAAAATATTATAAAACTTTACAGTTTCCATTTAAGTATCCAAATCAAAAAACTGCGTCGCTATAAACATTGAATCTAGTTGATAAAATGAGTATAAAATAATCGCATCTTGATTTATATTTTTATGATCGAGCTTTCGTTTGAGACTTTAAATCAAATAAGCGAATCTTTACTTTAATAAGATTGTAAAGTTTCCAAGTCTGTATAAGATGCATCATAGGAAACAAATTTTAAACTCGCATGACCGATTCTTTGTATGTATAGAGCCGTTACTAAGGACGTACTTCAATATAAATAATAACAAAAATAAATTAAACTCTGAAGAGGATATGTGGTGGTAGAAAAAATGATAAATAGGTATTTGAACATGGTTTTTCTGTCACTCTCTCGCAGATGCCTCTCGATATTGTGCGAAAAAGACAACTGCATTATCAAAGCCTTAGTAAAATTGAGGTTTCGCTGTCCCGTTTTACGAACCCTAAAACTAAACCGGTTTTTTTTGTGAGTGGATATTTTTTATTTTTCGAAATGGAATTTTTTGTGTCGGTGGCTTTTCCGTTTTTCAAAAATATTTATAAAATTCGTATATTTCAAAAATATTTAAAAAAACTGGCCGCTTTTATGGGTTTTTGGATAGTCCTAGCTCCCAAAAGATACAATTTATTAAAAAATTAAAACAATAAAAAAAGGAGAGACACTGTCCATTCCTCAACATAGCACATCATTTTTTAGCTATTTGTTTTCCGTTTAAGCTGCTTGACTTTTAAATGAGCTACCTCTTCATATATAAAATGCACCTTCTCTAGCCACCTTCAAGAAAAGATTAAAACATTATTATAAATCTTCAGAATCCTAAACTCCCTGAATTTTACTGTTTTTTTTAAATATATATTTATCCCTTTTTATTTCCTTGGTTCCTATTTTTTTCTCCTTCCAAACTCATTATCTGGTTTCACATTCCTCATTATTTAATACGTATAACACAATGTATTTCTTTTTTAAAGCTTATATGTACAAGCCTTATCTCTCAATTAAAAAAACAGCTGTTATTTTTAGCTGAGTCTGTTTTTTGGTTGACTAAAATATATTACTTTGAGCAATAAGTCTGCCAAAGTACTTATTCTTCGTACATGAAGTTTTAAATAAATAAAGCAGGGAGAAAATACGGGAATACGTTTGAAAGAAAAAAAGTCAAGCATAATGATAAATGTATATACAGATGGTGAAACTTTTGAGAAAGTGGATGAAATGAAGTATTTGGGTATAATATTAGACTCAAGTTTACTATGAATGCTAACTTTGTTTTCAAAAAAAACATCTAAAATAATATTCTTTCTAGAATGATTGAGAAATAAATTAGATAGAAATACTGCAGAACTTATGTATAAAATTATAATCATTCCATATATAGATTACAGCTCAACAGTTTTATTTTTAGCCAGTGACAGAATTTTAAATAAATTGGAAATACTTCAAAACAGAGCCATGAGAATAGTGCTAAAGAAAGTAGATTTAATAAAACAGAAAAAAGTACGAGATGATCTTAATTGGACCACAATAAAAAAGGTACTAAGCTTGTTTTATATAATTTGCTTGTTTATATATTTAAATTTTTAAACAATCAAATGCCCAAATACTTCATTAATAAGATAGTGCCAAATAAAAATTTTCAAAATTATATTACTAGAAATAAAGAAAGAATAAGGCTGCCATTTAAAAAAAAAACAGAATCTCCAAATTATATTATGTATAAAGGTTTGAAAATGTATGAAGAGATGCCTGAATGTATGAAGAATGAAAAAAGTTTGAATGAATTTTAAAATAAATGTTTATAGTAAAATTTAAATGATCACCTTACGCACTGAAACATTCACTATTCTGCCTATGTTTAAACATCCACGATATCCTCAACTCCTCCATCTGTTGACTTGAGCTGAAACCTTTATCACGTTGGTAAGATTCATCCGGCTGAACCATTTCACCTACTAGGCAAAGCCTGAAAACAATTTTTCGATTTGTATACCAGTTAGTTAAACCAACAACGTTTTGAGTATGTCCAAATGCTTGTAGACAGGCTGGGTTTCCTCCCAAAGCAGATATTTAGATATAAATAGCTCCCTATAGAGGAAATCCAGTCTGTTTACATACATTTGGGCATACTCAAAGCATTGTTCAATAAATAACCATCCCTTTAGAAAAAATATAAATCCTTATAAGTCATTAAAAAAATTATAGCATGTAAAAGGTCTTTTCTTTATAATTTTAAGATGTAATTTTTAACATCGCTTTCTTGCTCAGCCCTGATTGTTAAGTACGAAGGATAATATTCGCGGTAGATATTTTTATCTAGACTTCAGACTGCATAGCTACTATGCTATATATTCCCATCTGCCGTGTTTTCATCCAGCTGCATTAACAAAAACATCAAAAGTTTCATTCCAGACTCGCGCCACATGACAACCATTGTTTGGAAGAAAGTTTTGTGTCGTGATTCAGAAGCTTTATCTACTCGACTAGATAAGATATTAAGGAAGATGCTGGATACTCGACTCGGGACCCGTATCCATACGACATTGTTATATTTTGGTTTCCGAATTGAAAATAGTAAATATCGTCGCCGTTCGGGCAAAAGTCACTAACCCTAAAAATAACAGTTTTGAGTTAACTTTGCCATTCGAAGCGTGAAAAAATATCTTTAACAGGCAAACGTCACGAAGGAAACTTAGAAAAAAGATGCGTAAATTAGAATGATTTATTTTTTACTATGTGACTTTATATTATTATGTATAAATAACTTGTATCATTCTATTATCACTCATCGACTTCGGGTTGCTTGGAAGAATTACTAGACAGGTGTTACCGTTTTGTAGCAACAATTCACGGACAGTGAATTCTTGTTATACCGTATTAAACAGACTTCATGAATTCGGCAATAATTATTCCCACGTATCGGATATGTTAAGTGTAGGGTATTGTTACTATAAAACACACTTTTTTTACTTTTTCAAATATGGTGAATGGTAATAAAATCTTTAGTATTAAATGAAACAGTAACTTTTTGATTTTCTTGTTTTATTAATCCTTTAAAATATTTTATCATTCAATTTAATTTTTGCATTTATTTTTAAATGGTTTTTAACTTCTACCGGATGTATTTTATATATTTGAGGTTATATTTTTGTTTCTAAATTTTGGGTAAAAAGAAATGTATGTTATTCTAATTAAATGAAACCAAAAACGTTCATATTTTATTTAAATTGTTCAGGGTGTCCACTTCCCATAATTTTGCCTCGCCAAGATTTCTGCCCACTGTCATTTTAATTTTGCTGCACGTTTCATGATATCCACGACTCCGCCTCCGGTTCGGTGGCTTATTTGTTCGTTTTTTATTCTGTCTTTTAGACATATACCAAGCATCTGTCTTTCCATGAATCATTGCGTGCATTTTAGTTTCTAGCAATTTTTCGGTGTTACAGACATGATTTTTAGTCCATATGCCGTCACCGGCAATATACACGATTCATAGACTTGTCATTTCATCACAAGCACACAGGGACTTTTTTATTTTTTTAAATATATATTAGTTTGCCGAAAGCAGCTCAACTTATCCCTATTTTTCTAGGCAACTCCGCTGTCTGGTAATCTAAGTTTGTCTTTGTATCTTAGATATATGTTTTCATCAACCACTTCGATTTTATTATTGTTAATGAAAATGTATCTCTTTGTTGGACTCATAATCCTTGTTTTATGAATGATCATTTTCAAACCAATCCTTTTTAAAGCCGTGTGTAGTTCCATAATCATTTCACCTAGTTCATCCGTGTCTTTACTGACCATTATGTCATCTGCGAATCTGAGGTGACTCAAGTACATGCCATCGATCTTTACACTCCCAATTTATGGTTTGAAATCCATCCTCTAAAGGTAGTTTAAAGAGCTTTGGCGATATTGTGTCCCCTTGTCTGACACCTTTCTCTATTTTTATTTCATCAATTTTTGTGCACTCATCAATTCTCACATTCATAGTAGCATTATCCTGAATGAATTTTACTAATCGAATGTATCTAGAATCAACTTTGTCATTTTGGAGTGCTTCAATTACAGCCCATTTTTCAACTGAGTCAAACGCTTTTTGATGGTCCATAAAATCTTAATGTATTGTTATGCAAAGTATACGTTTATTAATTTTCAAGGAACGTTATTTAGGTTCTTTGAGAAACGTCAATTCTCAAAGTTGTTTTATAAAGTTATCATGACTATGCATTTTAGTTTTGGCAATCTTTACAAACTACGTGGGAAAGCAAAAGTTTAATAATTTGTAGGAACCTGCAAACACACCGGTATAACTAAAGTGCCTTTCATAATACGTACGTGCATCAGTATGTTCCGAACGATGTGAAAAGATGTTGGTGGAACCGTTTACCATTACCGAGTGAAAACTACTTCCCGGGAGCGCAGGATGGATTTAGTGAGGTATAAAGGCGTTAGGCGGCGATTGTCGAGAACATAAAAGCACATAAATACACACTCTTCGCATCAGCTGCTATCCTGGTACGTCTACGACAAAATCACCCAGCTACCACAACACGTAAATGGTATCCGACACCTATTTACAAAATAATATGGAAGTCAACTTACACTACGTTTATTTTTTTTTATTTATATTATTGATTAATAATTAGCGCATAATTTTCAAAATAAAAATATAGAATCAAAAATATTTCTCCCGTATCCCATTTTCAAAAAATGTTTTTATTGTCTGTTGCAATAAATTTTAATCTTAATAAGACCCTGGGAAATAAAATTCAGCCTTTCTGTAAACATTTGAACATACTCAAAATATTATTGATTTAAATAACTGTTATAAAAATGTAAAAATGTTTTCAGGCGTTGCCTTGTAGGTAAAATAAATGCCAAATAAATGCCACCCATAGCATTAAAGGTTTCACCATATTATTTCACTTAAGTTAATAGATGGAAAAGTTAATAGAAAAATGTTCATACATAGGCAAAATGGTGAATGTAAAACAATGTGTACATTGGCCACTTAAACCTTCAGAAGCTAAGTCTGCATGCAAATACAGAGTGATATGGGTGTTATATCCTCTCTACCTACCACTATAGGAAAACGGCATGATGGTTTGTTTGTATATATGAAAAACTTTTGTTTTTATGCACCGATGTCCAAAATGAGTAGACTAGTCAATTCGTCGCACAACTTGGATAGATCTTCCAACTTTTCATAATTTTTTTTGCCACTAAATATTGTAGGATATAGAATGATTGGCATGGCTAGCTAAATCGAAGCTCGAAGCTTGAATATACTGTACACCATTATTATATTGTCCTTGTTTGTTTTTTTTATTTATTTTTTTATTTATTCACACTCTTTATCAAAATATAATTCCATGTTCACTTTGCCCAGCTAACAAGGGTTCATACCCCGTTTTAAGCTAGGCAATTACATTTTAATATAATTTTCATTTCATTTTCATTTTCATTTATTTATTTATTCAGATATTTAGAACATTACAGAAAAAAGACCCAATTCATTCTAAATACAATAATATATCACAAATTACAGTAGATAGTTATGTTATTAAAATAATATAACAAAATGTAAAAAGAAAAATTAAAAGTTAGAAAGTGCTTTCCTAAGGGAAGGCCCACTGTCATGAAATATGTCGACATCCGAGGTGATACGATTAAGTAGCAAGATTGCTCTACTATAATAGTTAACAAATTAATATAGAGCACAGACAAACAAAATATAAACTTATTCGTATACACATTTTGATACATATAACAACAGACATACACATATATACACACATTTATACACATGTACATTCACACACACGTACATACACCCATGCGCATACACATACATACATTCATAAAAACATAGACAATTTATTTATGCGAAACTTCATGGTTGTCATCTATAAATATATATTTTTTAATTATTCCTTATTTTTTATATTTTATTCTTGAAATCCAGTAAGAATCTCCAATCCGTGGCGTGCATCAACTTTTCTGACTCCCTACGACCAATGTCATGAAAGAGCGAGGTCAACACCTTCCGTAACTTGACAACATTCCCGTCTTTCCACGATTCTGGCAAAAGGTTATGAACCCTTTTGCCTACGTAATAGTGTTGTCTCGATGCCAGAACAGTGTTGACCCCTTCACTTAGTATAAGATCCCTATTAGAGTATCTTGTATTATGGTTGTGGTTGACGCTTGGGTAAATGTCTCTATTTATGTGTTTAACCACTACCGTTCTCAATATATACTGTTGAATAATATTCAATACTCTGAATTCTTTGAAGAGCAAATCACTTGGATAACGAAATGTTTTTTTTTAATTACTCGGATTAAAATTTTCTGTGCAATTGCTACAGGTTCAAGGGCGGTTTTTGTGCACTTTCTTTATCTTTACTTTCTTGTATTTACTTTACGTATTCATATTATATTTGTTCAGATTCTTCTATTTATGTTTCTTTGTGTTGTAATTGGCTTCGAGCGTGAATATAATGAATGAAAAATAAAATAAATTGTCTTCTCAAAAATATCAGTTGCAATAAATTACAATTAAATTATCTTGTTCAGTTATTGAATCCATAATTTATCTCAGTTTCAATGTGTAGTTTTACAGTGACACTGCAACTTTTAATTTATCTGAAATAATTTTAATTTATTGGACTTTCCACACGAACCCATTCTTCATACGACAAATCCAGACAGGATAAATCAGAGTATTATAATGGTCCGCTACATAAATCATGGGCTGTAAAAACTGAAAACGCAAATTAAAAAGGAGATCTGTTTAGAGCACTCGTCATAAAACTTTCACCCTTCGAGTACCACTGCTGAAAAACTATTAATGCCTAGTGGATTGCATATTAAAATATCGCGTTTATCAATTAATCTGTTTGACAGAAAACAGAGTTCTCGTGAAATCATATAAGTACGATAGTGCCAAGCATCGTGTTTTTCGTCAATCGATCAATACTGTAAATTATTTTATTAAAAAAACTTCAATTTACCAATCCAATCCATTTAGCTGCTATTACATTTACAAATTATAATCAAACAAACGCAATTTTCCTTAACATTACACGATTTTGCTATTCCACTGTACTTATAATTGTTTTCAATTTGTTTCTTTTTTGGGCGATACCGTGTCTGTCGGATTTGTTCCGACGTTTCGGCTACCATTGCAGGAGCCATCTTCAGGGTTAACTGAGTGAAGACGGCTTTTGTAATGGTAGCCGAATCGTCGGAACAAATCCAACAGACACGGTATCACCCAAAAAAGAAACAAATTGATAACAGTGACCGTGAAAACCTTCGCGCCTATTTATAATTGTTTGTTTCTTACATAATTTTTGTGCCTATTTAAGGTTTACAAACCTAAAACATTAACTATGTTTTCGTTATATTATATAACTTTATATTTAACTTCAATTTTGTTCAGATTGGCTACGGCCGTTAGTTATAATAATAAATAAATCATGTGTGGTGAAGTTTTTTTCGATTCTCCAAAACAAAATTGTATTTTACTCGTTTTTTATTGTTTATAAATTTTAATTGTCATTTTCCAGGAAAATTATTTTATTGACCCGATACTTCAAGGATCTGGGCTTGGAGGGGGAAATTCAGTGCCCAGGATCTTTATAGACCTGGGCTTGGATAGCGAAAAGTAATTTACGCGGACCCGTCACAATATATCTATATAGGTCGCAGTGACGTCAGGATCTTGTATAATCGCCCTTGAGGTATTATATTACGAAAATGGCACTATATAAGTTATCCATAATTATTATTATTATAATTTGTCCTGGGATCAAGTTACCGGCAGCTGTCATATATTTTTTTTTTAAATATCGACAGGAAACTTTTAAAAGGAGGATTTATCTCTCATGAGTAAAAATTTATTAATAAAAATATGAAAATAAGATTTTAATCATAGTTCTCTCTTTAGATTAAAGTGAAATATGGTAATGAAAAAAAAATATTCCATTATTTTTTAATCGTTGAACTAGTAAAAGCAAAAAAAAAACTTTTATTTTTAGGATAAAAAATAAGAAAGTAAAAAATTTACGTAATTTTCACAAAAATATTACGCAATTGCAAATAAAATCAACAGACAATGGAAATTTGATGTGTATTATTTTTATAGATTGTTTATAACAGAAAAATACATAGAGAAATATGCATTTTTATTTTTTGTAATAAAAACAGTCTAGTAAATTCGAATAAATAAAAATACGCTTTATATTAACAATATTAATTAAAATGCAAAAATAACATTGAATACTTGAAAAATAAATATTATTGAGTGTTACAAACATAATTTAAAAAACGGATAGCGATTCAAAGTAAAAACTATCTTTAGTTTAATTCTTATAGCGATAAATACATAAACATTATAAAACAGGAATTATACAAATACAAAAATAATATTGTAACTGGGCGGCTACCTACACGGTTAAATTTCGAAACACCACGCAATTTCGTATCTCGGCTACGCTATGTAAAATGAAAAAAAAAATTAAATTGATAATTTCATCACGTCATGAAGTCGCCCCTGGGTAGCGCCTGCTAACGTCAATCAACAAAAACATCCTCGTTTCAATTACAATATTTCGGCTACGCCATGAATCTCTTTTTTTAAATAATTTCTCACGTCGCAAAGTCGCCCCTGGGTAGCGCCTGCTAACGTCAATCAACAAAAACATCCTCGTTTTTATAACAGTATTTCGGCTACGCCATGAATTTCTTATAAAAAATGTCAAAACGTCACAAAGCCACTTTCTGTACGCAACATTTTTTTTTAAATACACCTACCTAACCGATAAAATACTATTAGTAATTAAACCAAGGTGTGCTTTAAAGTTCCGTATGGCCAAATAACATTATTTATTATTAGAATATTATTGACATGTAGTTCAAGCATTGCTGCATTCACGTTGCTTTACTTCTGAGAGCTCAACTGCTATGTTTTTCTATGGTTATGTTTACTGTCATCTGTCATGTATTGGCGAGCTCACAGGCTATACTTACGCCCAATGTTTTTTTTTATATATCCTGTTTTTTTTTTCTCATGTACTCGTATTTAAAAACAACGAGTTAGTCTCTTTTTTTGGAGAGTTACAGTGATAACATTTACTGGATGTGTAAAAGTAGAAATGTATAGAATTTTTTAAAAACATGTACCTTTTATGAAATTTATTAATAAAAAATAAAAGAATGAGAATTTTTTATTACAATATTTACTAAAATCGAATAATCTTTTACTTGTAAGAGATCGACCCGGTCTTTTAAAATTTTATGTCGACAATTTTGTAAATATTTATATGACAGCTACCGGTCATTTGAGTCCAGGACTTATTTAATTTATTTAAAATAAAACACTTTGTAAATTTACCACACAAGAGTTTATTACATTAAATACACGACTAGTTTCGGGTAATCAGTATTACCCATCCTCAGGTGTATTTTTATATTTTCACCTGAGGATGGGTAATACTGATTACCCGAAACTAGTCGTGTATTTAATGTAATAAACTCTTGTGTGGTAAATTTACAAAGTGTTTTATTTTAAATAAATTCAAAATGTCTTTCCACAAAGTAAATGCTGAAACAATAAATAATATGAGTCCAGGACAATTGCATAGCACTGATCCTCATTCTTCAGTATAAGAATAGTTATTTTATATTGTTTTATTCACAGGCGCATATCCTATTATTAAAATAAACGGTAAAACGATGTATGATAGGTGCACAAAAATCGAGATCCGTGAACTGTGTAAGGCTGAGATATGCATTATCGACAGAATCAAGAAAGGGGTGCTGCGTTGGATTAAACATGTAGAGTGAATGAACAACGAAAGAATGGCTAAAAGGATCTAAGATACGAATGTTGATCGATGCAGAAAACTAGGAAGGCCGAGAAAGACTTGGAACGATCAAGTTCATCAAATACTTGAAGATGGACATGTCAAAAGTAGGTATAATCGGCGTGCGCGCATAAGAAGATGTATGAATGTAGAGGAAGCGAGGTCTGTATGCAAAGATAGAGTGATATGGCGTTCTATCTTCTCTGCCTACCCCTAAGAGGAAACGGCGTGATGGTTTGTTTGTTTTGTATAGCTAAATTCCTTTTTTTTGGGTTTTACGCTAAAATTGGTTTTGTATTTTTATAATTTTTAGTGGATTTTTTATTTTATTATTATTAACATTTCAGTAATACTTATTCAAATATCCACATAAACTGTGTCTATAGTAATAATATAACCCTCAATACAATCCCTAACGACACCGAATCATGCATAAGGCATTGCATCGGTTCACCAAACGCAGCGTATCTTAATCATTTTTGCTACAAGAAGGTAAGCTGATCAGTCTTACGCTCCAGGTACCAAGTTTAGGGACTGTGAAA
This sequence comes from Micrasema longulum, assembly GCF_059751315.1. Classification (NCBI taxonomy): domain Eukaryota; kingdom Metazoa; phylum Arthropoda; class Insecta; order Trichoptera; family Brachycentridae; genus Micrasema; species Micrasema longulum. The sequence continues at coordinate 1,316,894 of NW_028277276.1, forward strand.
TATTTTAGTGTAAAAATACATTAAAAATAAATATTTCTTGGTAACAAGTCAACCCAAGACCTCTTGTATGCCAGGCAAACGAGCTGACCATTTGACGACGTGGCGGACAAAGTGATAATACAAAATGCATCAAATTTCGTATTTAAAAATCAAACTACTTTTCATGCAGCTTATGCTGCTTTTATGCAATCGTATTACATTACCGTTACTTGCTACTGTTATATAAAACCAAATATTTTAATTGAAAATATTACTCTAACTAATTTTTATCGCACATAATAATGATTACCGACATGCGTCATACAAAACATACGTGTTATTTATTCCATTTTTTGTTGTTTTTATACCAGAGTTAAGATTATATTAAGTTTGAATAAACGATTTTGGTCAGGTAAGTTGGTGCTGTCTTAATCTTTTTTCTACGTTTGGATACATAAGTTTGTCTATATTTATAGTATTTACTCATAGAGTAGTAGTTTATTATTCGCAGTACCGTACCGGGTAAACATCAGTACGGCGCATGGGAAGCTGTTTATCTTTGCTACGTGCCTGCAACTGGAAGCGACTGGCTCTCACCTGATCCTATCAATGTACAAAGTTTGATCAACAAATTCACTGAATATTCGAATTTAAATAGGTAATTATAATAGCCTATGTTTTTTCACCACGGTACACATGTTTTTGGTCATTTCAGACGTAGCTGGTTTTGACAGACAAACTAAAAAGATGCGTTTTTGTGTGATGGGTGAATTATCATTGACCAGACCGAAAATGACAGACTCCTGCTTACGCCTCACGGCTTCTTCCCGACTTTTTGTCAAAAAACATGCTCTCAAAGATGAATAGGACTAAAAAGAACGCGACCATAGATGAGGATAAAGACCGAAACAACCGATTTAAAGACCCTACCAAAACACTCGTTCTAGATATGTTTCAAGGATTCGAAAAGCTCTGTATTTTATTCATATCTAATTATTTTGAAGAGGACAGTAATAATAATATTGACAAATAAATAAAGATTGTTAAAAGTTCCGTGTATTTTTATCAGACTGAATATTAATATTAAAACGGAAATCTATTTTAATTTTTTACATCTGTTTTTGTATGCGTTATTTGGATTACTTATCTATTAATATATTACAACAGAAATGAAGAACATTTTTAAAAAGAAAATATTAAGTCTAGACAGATTTAAATGGCCAATTAACTTTTTTTTTAATTTATAAAAGGGTTATTTTACTGTACTGGTTACACACGGAATGTATGATTTGATTCCCCTTTTACTAATTAAATATGGTTTCTCTCTACAAATGCGTATCTCTCTACAATGACATTTTTTCTCTTAAATTAAGTATAATTACATTTTGTATTTTTTTTGTTCAATGTATTTATGATTAAAGATATACCTACCTGTTCTTTTTTCAAAAATAACTTTAAAAAAAACTTCTTTCGTACTTTTTAATTTTTATATTCCTTTTAATGATTTATTTTTTACACAATATGTTAGCGTGTTCATTGAATAAAACGATTGAGTTATAATATGTGCATATGAACTTTTTTAAAATAAATATATGTATTATCGATTTAAGCCGTTAATTATCATACATATTTCTGATTTTTTAATTTCATTACTGAAATTTACACCATTTTAATGTGCGGTTTTCAGAGACCTTTAAACTGAATTTCAAACGCCAGCTTCTCTTTTCTTCGCTACCAGGGTGGCATGAGCGACTGCAGAGCGCTTACTGCATTACTACGTTACTGTGAAACCTGATAAGCAAGCAGACAGTCTATTTGGACACCGATACTCCCATCGGGCTTTAACGTACCCCCACAATTTACCTCCACACTTAACATACTCTCCTGGTAGAATTCAATTATTTATATTAGGAGTGTCTGCTGAAAGCGATACTTCCAAAAAAGCTGTCAATGGAAAAGTTGAACAAGGCTTCTTGCAGCAATTAACTTTAAGCTTCAATATTAGTTTTACTGGAATTTCAAGCTACTAGTAAAAGAAATTACCAAAAGAGCAAGAAAAATGTGATAGGCAGGTACATAAATCCACCAAAATCATTGAAGCGGCAAGAGGTTCTCACACAAGATATAGTTGCTCTTTGCATGCGAACGTACGTCATACCAGACTCCAAAAGTATCAGAACGGGAAAAGTTTCTTTAAGAGTATAAGGAAAACACCGAACTTTGGTAAAGTACACCTTTCATATAAATTGAGTTATGTCTATGGAATATTTCCATGCTAACACTCCATTACCCACTGTTTCTGAAATATGAGCGTTTATCAAATACCAATACATTTTATTGGGTTTTTTGTAGCAAATAGCTTATTTCGATCGGTGTAAACCGACCAGCTAGTAAAACAAATATATTAAATTCACCATTTAAATAAAATACCAGGGTGACAGAAAAGTGAACAGAGTAAAACAAAAAGGCCCCTAACGATAGGCGCGGATTGCATGGGGTACATGTACCGCCCCGGGCTGGTTGGATGTACCGGGAGAACAGCAGAGACGAGGGGTGTAAATTGATTCTGGGATCGAATTTTAATGTAAAGAGAAAATAGGATGTCTAGAATGTCTGAAGTGCTTTCATTATTTTCTGCCTTAAGCTAGGGTTTCCTAGGACAGCGGTGCCCGTATTTTAACGGCCGTAGTGAACGGTGATGCGGTGGATAACCGTCGTAACGGTGACTAGAGTGTGGTTTCCTAGGAAAACGGTGTTATCAACACCATTTAACACCGTTTCACTAGGAAATCACTCTCTAGTCGACGTTACGACGGCTGTCTACCGCATCACCGTTCACTACGGCCGTTAAAATACGGGCACCGCTGTCCTAGGAAACCCTAGCTTTAGGAGCATGAGATCGCTTCATCAGTCTCCTCGTCTTCGACAAGTTATTACTCAGAAAATAATAACGTAAAATAAAAATATATAAACTTTGACTCAAAATATACAAGCCGAGGTATTGTTATTTTTATAATAAAAAATACAGTGTGTTTTCAAAACTACACTAGTGGATAATTGTAATGGGATTTCACAAGCTAAAGAAGTAAATATATAATATTATACAAATATATTGTCCACATAGCATTGAATACCCTGTTTTAAAGTCCAGTGCGTTAAGTGATATCAGCATTTCTACCCCCAAGCATTGTCTGTTTATTCATAGGGTTTTCAAAAAGTTTCATGAATTTTTTTATAATCTCTTAATAACACTATTTTTACAATAAATAAAAATAACAGATCAAATAATTTTATTATTTTTTGTTTAATTTATTTGTATTTATAATTTATAAAAAGTTTTCAATATTTTGAATTTGGTAGTGGAACATTAATTTCAACTTTAAAATTTTCCACTTTTAGTCAGTGACAAATTACGTTCATCAAAGTAATTTTTTTAAAGAAAATCTTATTCTACTCGTATTATCAATTAAATTATTGAAAAAAAAATTATTCAACATACTATTATGAATTAATTAAAAAATAATTTATAAGAGCCTTTATAAGACAAACAAGTTTCCATTTTATGTATTTAACTATTTTTTACTGTCTTTGTATAAGTTAGATAAAAAATTATAAAGTTACATCGAATAAAACTTATGAATCTTTTTTTAAACACAATTTAGCTATTTATTGTGTTCCAAATCCGTCAATTTAATATTCCGACCGCTGGAACACGGCTGTTTCTTTATAAAGTCGGTAACTTAAACTAAATTAGTGTTAGATAAGTATTTAGATAGTTATATTTAGTATATTTATATATATATTGTTTATACATTTAACTCCGGCGGCCTCCGTGATGTAGTGGTCAAGACACTTGACTCACACACTCAAGGTGCCGGGTTCGATTCCCGGTGAGAACACAAAAATTAAAGTGTGATTTTCCACAAGCCCGGGTGTTCTGTGATGTATTTGATTCACCACTGTAATTGGGCCTCCTGGCCAATTGTGGTGCATAAAAAAAACAAAATTAAAATATAAAAAAACTATTAACTGTGGCAAATATAATCTTGAACAAAAAAAACAAGATTTCAGAAAACAATTTAAACTAATCTCAATTTTACTTATGATGGATACAGAATATGTATGCTCGTGGAAGCAGAGAGAGAGGGGAGGAAAGTAGACTTGGATCGATTCAATGTTTTCTTCATTTTATGTACTTTTTATTTTATTTTTATAAATATTTTTTTTAGAATTTCATTATTTTTTCCCCTTTCCTGCATTTATAATAAATTAATGTGAAATCTGTAATTGGTATTACTTTTTTTAAATTGTTATTTTGTACTAAAGACGGTGATTTCCTTAATAAATAAATAGTGCCGAGTTGATAAATATATTTTTTTAAATAATGGAAATCCCTTCACTCCTCTTTTTTTCCTCTGTTTCTTTGTATATTTATATTAATATTATTAAAAATCAAATTAATTCATCAGATGTAGGTAATATGTGTGCCATTTTGGATCTGCAACTCTTCTAATGTCGCCGAAATGGCAAAAGGTGGCGGCTGACATGAGAACGTTCAGTGGCTATTTTTTAATTTTTTATTTATAAATAGAAAAATTATTAAATTTTTACGCATCGTATGGTGTGTCGTTTTTAGTGCTATGATTTTTTTAATGTTTTGTATTTTTGAAAGTGCTCCGCGTGTGACGTCTCAAGTTCTCTTCCACTTCTTTCCAATGACTTTTTGCTGATTCGTAAGTCAACTTACCATAAAGCGGAAATCTATCACATGTCTCATATCCTTGGTTGATTCGAAAAACTTTCGTTTTTATTAAAATAATTTTAACTGTTTTTTTCATTCACTTTCAAGAGCTAAGCCGCACAATTTAATGATCTTATTTTTACCACTCGTAAGAATACATTTTTTTATCTAATTTCCCATAGGGCTGAACTTCCTCATTGTGGAGGTCTACACAGGAGGCTTTTGTTCAACACTGGACTCAAAAGGGCTGAGTTAGTAAGGCACTATGTGTATTTTTATTTATTTCGTTCAATGTTTTCAATGACCCTGTAGGAACACAATGTACGCCCAGACAATGAGAATTTTCAGTAACTTTCAGCACATGTGCGCCCAATACAACTAACTACTTTATTGTATTTCAACAGAAGCCTACTCGCTAAATCACCCTGGTCTGGCGTTAAATACGGAAAAAGCGAACACAACGTTTTGTTTGTTGTTCATTTTTTACTCCTGTGATTAAAATCGGTTAAAAAAATCCCCCTTTCAACGGCTATCCTAGATTCCAAATACTACAATTTATTTCACCAAACTTTGTGGTATGAAGATATTTTTTTATGTGTTTAATGTACATAAAAGGGGTATTAACTTTTTTTATTTATTTATTTCAAGTAAAACTTTTAATTTTTTCTTGTTTATTTGAACACCTCACTGAGCATAACCCGTGTCGAGGCATTCATTTACTTTATTTTTGTATTATGTTCTAGTTACAGTAATTGGTATCTTTAATAATATATGCGCACACATACAGACACATAAATGTATGCATAGTTGTACACATACATATATTAATAAAAAAAATCATAATAGTAGCAATAAATAGCAATTCCGTTCATATTGTATTTTATAACATTATGTACCTAGCTGCTTTAAATCTTTAACTGCATTTCTTTGGCTTATTTAAAAATATTAAAAAACACAATATTTTTATTATTATTATTTTTTTTGTTTGTTTTTAAAACCAACTAAACTTCTAAACACAGTTCTATATTGAATTACTTTAAATTGTATTTTTTTAAAATTTATGTTGTTAATACACTCATCTTTTTATTTTTAGTTTTATACCAACTATACTTTTTAAAACTCTTCCTATCTTTTATTTCTTAATATTGTATTTTTTTTAAATTTATGTTGTTTATATACTCATCTTCTTTTTTTCATACCAACTTTACTTCTAAGCACTGTTCTATCTTTTGTTGCTTTATATTGTATTTTTTAAATTTTATGTTTTTCATTTACTCATATTTTTTATAACTTTCATGTTTGTAAAAGCCTTGTGGGCGTGAAAAAATAATAAAATAAAATACACAAAGGAAACTGAGCAGATATTGAGCCAAGAAGCATGCCACCGTTGGCGTCGCGAGCTATTTGGCTTCTCTACACCGGCCAGCTGCCGGGTCTTTGACATCCGCACAAATACCTATATACATTGTCATATACGACAGTGTTTTATATCATAATCAAAATACTATGGATATTGACATATAAGTATCAGACATGCAACAATAATTTGAAGTCCAAATAGACTACTGTTTTGGTGGGGTAACCATCTCAAGGCAGTTCTTGGGGTCCAAATCTAGACTTCATTTTTTAACAAATAATTTGAGATGCCGTGTTTTTGTATTTAATTTAAAACTGAGAGGTAAAGTGTTATAAATTTCTGAAGCAAGATACATGGGACTTCTCTTATGTATCAAACGATTAATTAATCTTTAAATAGCGTTATACGGCACTATTCAATATATGCAAAATTACATAGTTTTATTTATTATACAAACGGCCTAAGCCAATTTCAACAGTTACAGGAAGAAACATATGTACAAGAAACTGGACAACAGTAACATAAAACTATACAGCAAAGACAAACAAGGGCAATAAAATAATGGTTTATAATATATTCATAAACACGATCAACAAATAAACCTTCGACCTGACCCATGGCGATCAATCTTCATCCCACACTGTGTTCATGGCGAAGAGATCTACGAAAAGCTGGAAGATCTATCCCGCAAGTTGTGTGATGAATTGCCTAATCTACACATTCTGGACATTGGGTCATAAAATTAAAAGTTTCTCTTAGAAGATTTGATAAATAGCTGATTGCCATATGACATATGATACAATAAATAATTATTTTCATGTACCTACTTGCTAGATAAATCCTTATTAAGTCAGGACTAAATACACAATCATTTAAGTAATATACGATCGGTTGCTGCACATCGATAGGGACAAGGTTGACAATTTTTAAAAGTTCGAGAAGAGCATTTAGCAAAAATTTACAAATCTGCTTTCCTTCCATACTTTTACTTTTATTTGCTTTTTATATATCTTGATATTTTTATGTTTTTTCATTACGTATTTTTCATTATTTAATTTAGTAGTAGGCATATGATTTATTGCTCCTATTTCTTATATTTCTTACTATAGTATTGAGTGAGTTTCTAGAAAACATATCTTCAATTATGTTTTTGTATATATATATATTCTTTTTCTGTTGATTTCAATGATACTCTTATTTTATTTTTTTTAATACTACTATATTTTACTACTATTTTGTTGATTTTAATGATACCATTTTGTATATTTGATTATGTGTGATTCTTTATTTGTATAATTTATATTTTTTAAAATTATTTCTGGTTATCTTTTTTGCATTGTATTCTTTGGAATTTTATTATTTATTACTTATACCTTTTTTTCTAGATAGTTATTCTATTGCATCACATGTCATTATAATTTAATATAATTAATTTTACTATGTATTTTTATTGTTATTAATTGTGGCTTGACACGGGCATAGCCTAAAAAGCCTTAATAAGTTAATTAATATTTAAACTAGTGTAATTTTGAATGAATAAATAAATGAATACATATTATGTATTTTGTATTATTATCTAGTATTTGTAGTATTATGTATTATGTATTTAAATAATATTATATTGACATGTACACACTCCATACAAAAAAATGTATAATTTAAAACAATAAAATGATTTTGCATTTTTCAGATCTACAACTGAATAATTTAGTTTCCAATACTTCAAATACAAATAATTTCATGACTTAAAAAATGCTTTTTTCAAATGCTAGACATAATTTAATTATGAAATAGATATTTAAAATAAATAAAAATAAATCAAATACATTATTAATATTTAAAGCATGAATTTTGTGGTCAAATATTTTACAAAATGTTATTGAATATTTGTATATAACCACTAACCGACTTTTATATGGTGGCAACAACTATGATGAAGGTGTATAGTGGGTTTTGCATGTTAGTTTAATTGTTGTCTTGACGAAGAGACTGGTACGTCTCGAAACCGGTAGATATAGAAAACTCGTTAAGTGATTTGATGCCGCGCTGCGTTTATTTATTCATCATTTAACGCGGCGCCCGTGTTAAGCCATAATAATTAACAACAACAATATATTACAAGTAAATTTAACAAATATATATTACATTTGAAACAACATAAATTTAAAAAAAAAAAATACAATCCAAATACAAGAAATAACATTAAAAACTTTGATAATAATAATTACATGATATGATAAAATATTCAAAATAACAATTAAATTATAAACAAGTATTTCATGACATTTAATTAATAAAAGTTTATTTAAAAAATATAACAATTCGTATGTATTACAAAACTCGTGTGTACTTTTTAAACTTCACAAATCAATCCAATAATTATTACATATTTATTTATATACGAAGGTACATTCCGCCATTTTGTATTAACACTCCCCTTCGAGCCCATCTGGTAACAGGAGTGCAACATTAGTATGGAGATGAGGCAATCACTAGCCACCCTTCGCAGTCAAACAGGGGATATAACATTATTTGTTTCACTAATACAAAAATGTTTCTGTCTACAAGTTTTCCCGATACCTTTCAAAAACACGCACGAATTCAGACGTCGAAACTTGTGTTGGGAAAATTGGCGGTGAGCGGTGAACCTTCAACCGCCCATGTACCATATGTTTCCCTGGTAATAGATTTTATCATCCGTAAATCATACACGATGGTTTGTGGGCGCAAAAAGTGTTGAAGTTGCTAATATAGCGATATCCTTGAAGTCACCCCTACGATGTTTCCTTTATTACCTAATTTATTATATAAATGTCTTTAATTAACTATGCTTAACGGTTTTATTTTATACGTTAGATTTTTATTGGTTTCTATTCACCTAACGAAGTTTTTTCTTTGAAATATTTTACTTTCTTTCTTTGCATTCGTGTTCTTAAAAAATTGATCGTTTTGTCTATTGAATAATTTGTAATTTAAGTACTATGAAATGAATTATGATTTTTTCATTGAAATCAAAATAAAAGATTTCTACGATCAAATACAGGACATCGATTTTCACTTCTGGCATATAATTATAATGTACATTAATAATGTTTTTTCAACATTATTAGGTACATATATGGGTATATCTTTCATCTTCTATTTACATAAAAGGCAATATTCGTATGTGTGTTCTATATTGACTAAATAACTACTAGACCGATTTAGGCGCGTTTTTTTTGCAAAATGATGTGCTTTAGTCTGGGCATGTTTATGGCTCTTAAAATCTTCAATCTGATCAATGGTAAAACCAATTAAGAGCATAAATGTTTTATGCATCGACCTACTGCTGCATTCGGCGAGAATGCATCTAGAAAATTGGGAGAATATCATTGTTTTTGTTTATCCAAAATGTTTGTATTTGAATATTTACAAACGTCATTAGTTTTTGATGATTTTCAATCAGATTCATTCCTTGAATTCCTTTTAATTTCTACCCATTTATATTTTTCTACTCGATTTTTGATTATGCTAAAATAGTATTAACTGATTTTTAATACATTTTTGAAAAACGTATTTTTACACAAAGTGCACCCCTGTTGGTAAGAAAGGCAGAGTTTGACATTTTTAAAAAGAATCCTACGTTTGAAAATTAAATATTTTAAGTTTTAGAATTCAATAACAAACAAATACCTAGGTACCTGCATACGAACAAAAAGTTACACCAACTTTTTTTCGTTTATCCGAACGGTTTTTACACGCTTTTACGACACCACTAGGTATTTTGGTTTCAATCTTAAGTCAAAACCTGTCTGGCGGTTAAAGAACGACTAAATACGCGTTGGGCATGACTGATCGTTTGGGCATGAATTAAGTGTCATATTTTGTTTTCTTTTCTCTTTTTTTAAAGACTCAAGTGTGTGTTTATGTGAATAATTGGGTCGATGGTTTTATTTAAGAATCTGTTTCGGTGGATACGTAAAAGCATTATATTTTTTTTAAATCAGTATTATCATTAATGTTCAATTTTAAGAGGCAACGCGGTATGACTTTTCTTTATTCAAACGGATTCCTGTATTTTCTCCCGAGATTATGGCACTAGAGCAATGATTTTAAAAAAATACAGACAATACCGTTGACGTGTCCCTGTTGCTTGGTTAAATTATTAAATATGGGAACTAGAATTATCCAAAAACCCGTAAAAATGCCCAGTTTCTGCTGTCTTCGAGTGGACGGTATACAAAAATGAAAAGTATTTATGAAAATCGCAAAACTTACGAATACAAAATTTTTTATTTTGATACTATAGTCTAAAAAAATAAAAAAATCGGTTTAATTTTGAGGTGCGGAAAACGGGACAAAAAAACGTCGGATTTGTCTATTTTAGTTATGAATACCAATCTAGCAATAAGCAAAGCATTGCCGAGTTCAGCTTGTATAATATAATTACCAATTTTAATATTTGACTTAAGATAATGTACATTTGCAATTGACCCTTACGAAGTTTTATTCTATTTAAGCAATCTTTTTTTAAATTATTATTATGATGACTATTCAGCAAAACTCTTTAAAAAATTAATAAGCAGAAAACTAAATTAAAATCAGTTTCAAAGATTCAGAATGTAAGAACTTAAATGAATTTACGATTACTTAAAAAAAAATTATTTGTTTTTATTGTATGTTATGAAATCTGATAATTCCGGCAGATATATTTTTTAATAAAACCATACCAGCTAAGTTTTGACGTAACAAAAAACAATTTTATTTCTAGGTGTTCAAAACCCCCCATAAAAAAAAATTGACGCAATCATTTTTTTCTTTAAAATAATACATATTTACAAATTACAGCAGAGATAGAAAATATTTTAGAAAAGGAAATATGTAGGTCTAGGCATTAATAGGACTTATGATCTCTCATATGACTTAATGACTTACTGGGGTGTGAAATACAGTATTTTGTATACGAACATTTGGACAAAAAAATATTGTAATAACAAATATTATTTTAAAATATTCAATCCCTGATACCAGGGTCGAGGGAAGCGAAAATTTTACATAACAAGTCAGTGTTATTATTGTGAGTGGACACTAAAATTTACATACGTAACGAAGATGCGGTGGTGATCAGGGAAGCATGAAAGGTAAACTGGTGTATATCTGAACATACAAGAGGTAGTTCGTTTGCAATTAACGTGTTCGTACATAGTATGTAGGTTTTAATAAACAAAATTAATAATTAATGTTAATCTTTTTTGTTAATTATTAACTGTTTCATTTTACGCTATTTTCCTGGGGTATAATTTTTATTCTTGCTTAAAAGTAGCGAGAAATTTCGAAGCAAAAAATAACGTCAGTAGATTTCCTTGAAGACTTTCTCAAGAGCTGTTCTCGTCGCTGAAGCATCATTTGTTTCATTCGGCTAGAATAGGCCTTCACCCACACTATGCGCTGTGCTCCTGGTAGGCTCTCTTCCCACATTTCAGTATGACGCACAGACCTGTCATTGATTTTTAAAAGAATACCAAAATGATGAAATAAATTCCAAATATTTTAATAAAACCTCATCGTACATTAGTACAACAAATGCTGGTGGATGAATTTAAATAGAGACAAGATACAAAAGCACAATAATAATAAAATAATAATTATAATAATTATAGTTTATTAACAAAAATAACAATTACTTTATCTATGTACTACATACCACTTAGGTAATAGATTTCTCTGGATCATGTCTAGTCTGCCTAACTAGGTACAACCTGTTTTAAGGCAGACATTTTTATGCAAAAATAAACATTAACATTACTACCGACTGGTTAATTTACTATACAGTTATACAATATTAAATAATTATTTAAGAATGGATTTTGAGTAAATTTTCTGATTTTTCTCGACCTTAACACTGTAAACTTAAGACCAGAAATGAAGACCTATTTCTTGAATCTTTTTGAAAGTGATAGTTTTTAGCTCAGTTTCTGTGAATAGTCTATATATTGTGTTTTAGGTTTAAATGTTTTTCTTTTCTTTTTTTAATATTAAGTTCACAGAATGTTTAAATGTTTTTCTTTTCTTTTTTAATATTAAGTTCACAGATTGTTTGAATGTTTTTATTTTCTTCTTTAATATTAAGTTCACAGATTGTTTAAATGTTTTCTTTCCTTTTTTAATATTAAGTTCATAGATTGTTAAAATTTGTTTAAATTTTTATTGTTTAAATGTATACTATGTATTGTTACAAGAAATGTACTATTTTTTTTATGTACCGTCCCAAATGAGTTTTCTCGTACAACTCCTGGGAATATAATATCATGATATTCATGTCTTATATGTTTTATTAATAAATAAAAAAATAAATAAAAAAAAAAAAAACATTTTTTTACAAACTTATTAAATTAAATCCGGGTCATGGTTTTGCAAAGTTTAGGTAACATATTGAATATTTTGTTGCCCAGAAACCTTAAATTTCTTTGCCCGAATTCAGAGTTTGTGATAGACGCCATGACCCATCCTCTAGTTTGACTTCCGGTAGTGTGGGAGTATTCCTTTTGGGATTTTCGGAATAATTTGCTTTCACAAAAATTATTATTCTAAAAATATATAATTGCCTCATATCTAAGATCTCAAATTCCTCAAATAACTTGATGCTGGGGTATCTGAAGGGCTTTTTAAAAAATATTTTAACTATCGATTTTTGAGCGGATTCGAGAGTTTTTAATATTGATTTATTAGTGCCTCCTTATCCTATTATGTCATAAGTTATAATTGAGTTACACAAAATAAAATATACTTGTTTGAGTTTAATCAGAGATAATATGTTACGTATCGACTTGAAGATATGGGAAAGTATTCTAATTTTTTGTGTTATGTATTCTGTGTTCTGTTCATTTAAAATATTTATCAATGTGTATATAAACTAATATTTACACTTTAACTACATATCTATTTACTCGCACATCATTTTACAGTACACAAAATATTTATTTTAAAATTCATTCAAAACTCTTTTCATTCAATATTGACAACTGATAGTGAAAAAAAAATATCATGTCAAGTTATTATTTCCAGGAATCGAACACGAAACCTTAAAATGATAGTCCTACACACTAACTACCTCACCACAAGGCAAGCTACTTTAACAGTTATAAATTTCAAAACATTTTATATGCTACTAAATAGATTTTTTAATTTTTTTTATTTAAAATTGTAAAAAGAAAAAACGTGATATTTCCCTATTTCTTTGGCATGTCTTTTTACTATTACACCCACCCTACACAATTTTTTGTATTTTTTGCGGGTATTATGTAGAATTGTTTTTTTTTTGGACGGTTCAACGCAAGTACATTGAACCGTTCCTTTGCGATGGATTTACACTTACTTTACAAAACAATTATGTTTTATGTGAGATAATGATATTATTTAATAATGTACCGATCCCATCCTATTCCCAAAAATGTCTCTCTTGTGGGTACACTTACTGTCTCATCTCATCATATTCTATATTCTCCCCAAATGCGAATTCTCTGAAAACCGCGACACACAAAATAGTCCAAGAATACAATGTATCTACGCTACGTATCAATTATATGTTGGATAATGTGATGTGATAAAATTAGTACATTCCTTGAGACTTTTTTATAATAATTTTAATATATTACGAAAAACAACTCCAAAATACTCAACCAACTAACTGTAAAGAAATAAATTACTATTGAAAATAATAAAAAGCTTGGTAAAAATTGGTTATATTTAATTAACCTCTTGTTTGTTAACTTAAATAATTAATGAGGAAGTTTAGTCCTAAGGGAAATCAGATATGTATTCTTACGAGAAGTAAAAATTTGAGCATTAAATTGTTTTGCGAAGTACTTGAAAATGTATGAAAAAAACATTAAAAATTATTTTTATAAAAACGAAATTCGTTGATAAGGGAGTTGTGAAAGATTTCCGGTTTACGGTAAGTCAACTGACCCATCAGCAGAACTTACCTAGAAGGAGAAGAGAACTTGAAACGGCATATGCGAAGTAATTTCAAAAATACAAAAATTAAAAAAAACCATGACGCTGATCATATGATACACATTTTTATTTGTTTTTAATTTAGCCTCGTTTAATAGTCTTTTAACAAATATTTTTTTCCTTTGAAATCCACTGAACTTCCTCATTGTAATAGTAATGTCCTCACTGGAATGTCTCTCAGACAAAGACAAGCAAATAATCTTTTTTTTTTCTTTGTCACATCTGCTCCTTAGTGGAGCATGTGGACATCACGAGACGCCTCCGAGAGACTGTATCGCTAGCCAGCACTCTCGCTTCCTTCCACGTCAACCCCACGTCCTTTAGTTCCACCGGATTGCGCCAAAATATTGCCATCGACGACCTTTCAGGACGGCCGGAGCCCAAAGGTGTGAAAAAGAAGCAACTTGGGTTAAGGCTTTCCTGAGGCATCCGCAGCGGGTGTCCAAGCCAGGTACTAGAGCCACTACCGCACCCTCATGACGCTTGTTATTGGAGTCTGTTGCGTTCGTTCTTGAACTTCATTATTAATAATTAAATCGAACTACAATATCTAATATTCTTCTATAGCATTTACTCGTTTGTTTGTAATAAGTTTGTTTTTAAATAGTGCAGTAAATTTTAAATGGATTATTTTTTAAATAATTTGCTGTTAAAACTTACGTTCCTGGGTTCGCACCTGAAGCTCAAGATTGATCACCCTTTCTTCATGTAAGTAATACATGATCGAACTACGCTGTATTTTTTTTACCAATGCAGTACTTTATGCACCGCTGGAAGCGGAACAAATAGTACTACGTTATTTCCTCTATGTCCAGGCAGATAAATAATAAAATTCTATATGTGAAATTGAACCAAAATCCTGGACGAATGTTATCGACTCAATGACTACTGTTCGGTAAAAAATATGTGAAAAAAATCGAGTGGACATTGGTCACTTCAGAGGGAATTGGTTAGCGCGTTTGCCTATCACACGTAAAGTCCCGAGTTCAATACTTCGTCGCCGTAATTATAAGTATAAGTCGTCGCAATTTTTTTAATAGGTCGTTTTTTACTGCATCAAAGGTGTAAGACTGATTATCTTAACTTAATGTTTATTGCAAATGATCACTTAAAAGCTGCAATTGAAGTATGGATTCAGTGTCGTATGCATGATTTGGTACAAATAAGGAAATCAAAATGACGTTGAAATTAGCTCAACAATGTTTTGAGTATTTCCGAATATTTTAGACAGGCTGGGCAGGCTGGAAATCTAGCCTGTCTACAAACTTGATTAAACTAACTGGTTAAAGAAGAAGTATAAAAATTGGAAAATTGTTACCTAATATTACGGTGAATTGTTTTAGTCAGACGAATATCACCCACATAATAAAGGTTTCAGCTCATTTGCTTGGAAGAGCTTTTGAAAGAGTTGAGGAAATGTGAATGTTTAAACTTAGCAGAATAGTGAATATTAAACAGTGTGTAATGTGGTCACTAAAATCAGCCATTGGCAGGTCATAAGCTCTGTAAATGCCTAGACTTTCATATTTCCTTCTCAAAAATGCTTTCTTTTTCTGTTGCAACAAATTCAGGTTGAAATTAGCTAGTTATTCAGTGGCTTGAAATCAAAAAGTTTACTTAATTTATTCTTTAAAATAATACACATTAACAAATTCTGATCTTAGCAATTTATGGTTTAATTATTACAGCTTAAAAATCTTTTTCATTTTTATATTTCTGGAGAAAAATACCTTACTTCTTAAAAATATATTAATGTATCAAAAAGGTTTATAAATCTAAAGACATGTGAACTATAACCTAATATTAATGTTTCCAAGTGAATTTTTTTGCCTTTATCAAAAGTTGGAAACTTTTATTTTTTCAGGCTATCTTTCACAAATTGTGTTTGACGTTGTCTCTTCAAGTTTCCGAGTTATCTTTTCGTTTCTTATGCTCCCTGGGTACTTATATCTAAAATAACGTATTTATTTTATAACTTCATAAAACTCAAAAAACACATAAGGGCCGTATTACAACGGGAAGCCAACAGTTATCTTCAATTTTATCTAAAAAGTAAAATGAAGTTTTCTGAATGAAAAATAGAATATGCATACAAGTTTTTTTCTAAACATGTTTATTTGGTTGGTGAAAATGCTTTAATTTTTTATTTAAATACACACATTTTAGCATATAACTTGGTATTTTATTTTATGGACAGTCAAAGATTACTCTGTTAATTTATCATTATAATCGGGGCCCAGGACTTCGTTTGTAACATATTTATAAAAACAAATATCACCTCGTAAGTGAACGAGAACGTTTTGTAGTTTTTGAAAATAAATATTTATTGGTTAATAGACCAGCCAACTTAGCCAAAAAAAAAAATATGTGCCGTCTTAACTCTTTTTGATTAGAAATTTATTTATTAACCCTTACGGAATATTAAATTTATTTTACAAAAATAATATTTGATTTTTTTATTCATACTCTATCGTTGATTTTATTATTTTTTATGCTTTCTGAAAAGTTTGTCCGAGTCTTTTGTTTAGTTTTGTCTGGTAGTTTATTGTATAATTTCAGTCCATGATTTATTAGTCTCGATTGTCCTTGTCTTGTTTTCGAATGTTGTTTGTGATATTGTTCTGCTATTCTTGTATTATATCCATGTTTATCACATTTTCATTAAAGTTTTAGTTCCTTGTCTACAATGATACAACTTATGAATAAATTTTATAGATTCCAGTTTGAAATAGTTCATTAATATTTAATTGCTTAGTTTTTTTTTACTTCTTTATGTATTGTTAGATAAGGGAAGTCATATACTAGCTTTAATATTTTATTTTGCTATCTTTGTAGTCTGTTTATGTCATTTTGGTTTCCTGTTCCCCATAGTTATAGCATATAACATATCTGTATCTTAAAACTGAAATGCTGAAAGTCACATTTGGTAAATTTTTCAGGAGAGCGCGAGTGGTTTGAAGTTGTAAAACTGTTTCAAATGTATCTCTCGAAGTAAAAACACAATTCATTGCTGTTTTTTTGGATTTATAGGTTTTTGATAAGAAAATTTAAGAAAAAAACATTGTTTTTTTGTTCTATTGTTCTAACCGCCCGGCCCGCGCCTCTTTGGAATTTAGTATAAAAAGTACTGTAGAATATTTAATAAAAAACAATGTATCTATAAAGCTTACTTTTGGCAAAAACATTAAATTACGTGCCGTTGATTAAAACATGAATTATTTATGAAAATAACAGGTAAATATAAATTTAATTACATGATACTAATAGAATTGAAAGTAAACAGTATGTGAAAAAAAGCAAAATAAAACAATGAAATTAACGGCAAAATAAGTGACATAATGGTTAAGAATGGTTAATTGTGACAATAAGATTTAATCTTGGGCAAAATCCCTCACTGCGTCAGAGGTAGTTTGTTATAAAAATTGTGGAATTTATTCCGTTTCCACTGCTTTTATATCAGCAAACCATTGAATTTTGTTGAATGCATGAGTATTATTACTGCACTACTGGTGTTTTAGAACAAGCTATTTCAGTAGTGGTATACCAAAGGACGCCAATGTTTTTAGCATTAATAGAATCTGAATATATAAACAAAATGACATTCATAACTCAATTTTGCAAAAAATGTGATTTCCAGCCGTTCAGCTTTAAGGTACAGATATTTTAAATTTGGCGTAGGCTTCATACATAAGAATTTTTTGCGTTCTTGGAACAAAGTTTTTGTTTCTTTTTTAAAGACTCGATAATGCTCCTATTTTGGTTATTAAATTATTGGTGTGAGTTGTCCACGACAGTTGTCTGTCTATTGTTAGTCCTAAATTTTTAACGTGCTCAATTTCAATTAGTCGTTCTCCATTTATGTAAACGTCTATTTGATGAAATTTTTTTCTAGATTAAAAATTTATAATATTTTTTTTTTCATTCATAGTAAGTGAGTTTATATTTGAAATTATACCGCCTGCGAAGTCGGGTAGGTGAGTGTTTCTTACATTTAAAAGTTGAACCCCGTTCTATTATAAAAACAAATATTTTTTATCCGTTAAACGTAAAAAAAACACGGCTACTATGGAAACCATAACAACATAATGTTATGCTATAATTTATTGAATATAAAACACCAAAAACACGTGGTTACCTTAAACCTGTGACGTTGCATAGTAGTTAATTCTTATTAGAACCAATTTTAGTTATTTTTACAACATTTTGGAGAAACTTTGGTGTAAAATTAAATGTTCTCATTTTTATCATGAGTAAAAATGTGTTTTTACATCCAACTTCCCATAGCACTGAACTTCCTCGTTTACCAGCTTATTTTTATTGATTTGCAATTAAACTTAAACAACATATTCGCTTCATGGTTCAATCTCCACTTTTAGTCAACTTGATTTATCTTCCAAAAAGTCATTAAATTAATTCATTAAGTTAGTACATTCTTATAAAAATATTTTAAACGTATTTTGTACATTGTATAAAATTTACGGCGTAATTACATTACGATGCTTTCTCGTAAATATGGCGCTTAGGAAAATATTGTTTTTTATGTACAACTGTTTATACTATACATATGAAAGTCGGATTCGTGGTGTAGTGGTGAGCGCGTTTGCCTATCATGCAAGAGGCCTCGGGTTCGATTCCCGACATGGTTGACATGAAATATTTCTTTGATAAGGTGTTTTTAAACTAGAATATAATGTTTCATAGTCCCTGGACTGGCACCTGAAGCCTAAGACTGATCACCTTCTCTTCATGTAACAGAAAAATTATCATGAAACGGAATGATGATAATATAATACACAACGCAAACTTAAGTCCAATGGTGTAAAATATTAAACTTTGTAACTGTACTGTATGTCTCCTGAATAAAAGAAAATAAAAAAATAAAAAATAAATAAATAAGATTCTATCGTCATAACCTAAGGATGCATTAAGCACAGCATTTTATTTCATTTATTCTTTTTTTCACATTATAAACAATAAAAAAATACATACTATAAATAGGTACATGCTAAATATATAATTTTAACTATTTTTTTATACCTTCTTTTTTTGAAGGGTTTATTATTTGTTTTTAGTTTTTATTGAATTTTATTTTTAAATTCTTGTGAACTCTTGAGATCTTTTCACGACATTGTTTGTATTATTTAAAACATTCAATATACATGGCAACAATACCAATAAATTACGAATTTATAAATTTTGCCATTTCTAATTTACTGCGTTATCTTTATTTTTTATCTTTATACCTAGATATGTTATGTATAATGTACTGCATAGTATTATAATATATTACAATGCACAAAACAACTGTATGGTATGTTTTTGTTTTATATTATAATTTTGTAATAGAACACTGTTATGTTCAAATGATATTAATATTTTGATTTATTTCAGCAGAGAGGGAAAACATTATTAAGATGGGAATATGGACGTCTAGGCATTTACAGGGCTTATGACCTGTCATTGGCTTGTGAACATGGGCAGAATAGTGAATGTTACACAGTGGGTGAAGTGGCCTCTTAAACCAGCCAATGACAGGTCATAAGCTCTGTAAATGCCTAGATGTCCATATTCCCTTCTTAATAAAGTTTTCCCTCTCTGTTGAAATAAATTAAAATATGAATAACTCCCTAGGGAGGAAATCCAGCCAGTCTGCAAGCATTTGGACATACTCAAACATTGTTGAATTAACTACCCGGTAAAGGAAGAAGTATAAAAATTGGAAAATTATTTTCAGGCGTTGCCTAGCAGGTGATTTGGTTCAGCTGGATGAATCTCACTCACATAATAAAGGTTTCAGCTGCTTTACTTCACAAAAGTCAACAGATGGAAGAGTTGAGGAAATATGGATGTTTGAACATGGGCAGAATGGTGAATGTTACACAGTGTGTAAAGTAGCCACTTAAACCAGCCAATGACAGGTCATAAGCCCTGTAAATGCCTAGGCGTCCATATTCCCTTCTAAATAATGTTTTCTCTCTCTGTTGAAATAAATTAAAATATGAATAACTCCTTGGGGATCCAGCCAGTCTGCAAGCATTTGGGCAATTAATTATGCTTAAGTTTTGTGGTTTTTTTTTCTTTTTTTTTTAATACAAACAAAATAACTAAAAATCTTTTATTCACTTATTCCTTGAGGTTGAATTCATTAAATCCTATTTTTAAATAAACCACATATCAATTTTACAATATTACCATACGCATTTATAACAATCCTTCTCTTTTACTTACTTCATATTTAGAACTAATGTTCAACAATGAATGAAATACTCAGGACTTAATAATATTGTAACATCTTCATTTGCATAAATTTTAAGTGCCCTTCAAAAATATTTTGAAACCTGCTGTCAGTTTTTAATCTAAAAATTTATTTCACTGACGTTCTCATCAGTTAAGATAAGACAGGCTTGATAAGTATAGTTTCTCATTTATTTTATTTTGATAATACATTAGGTATTACAAATTATTTCGGACGTGAAACATGAAAATAAACTGCATTTATTGATCACGAATATATCTCATAACTTTATTTGATATATTTATTATTTTAATTAGGAATTTTTATTTTTTTATTTAACACTTTATATACATATACAAATAAAGGCGAGCATTTTGCCTTAAGGAAATTTCTTCCTACCTACCCAAACAGTTCAATTTGAGAAAATTACATGTGCTCGTACCTCGTACATGGACGTATTGAATCTTAGAATCAAAGAAGGATAAAGGAACAACTTAAATATTTAGATAGTGACATTTTAATATTGACTTAAATATAAATAAAGAGGGGGCGTCTCTAACATTAGTGGACTTTTTTCACAACGCTAAACATGTCAAAATTTCGTGCCAAAAAAATAGTATTTGCGGGGATTTGTACTGCATCTGCTACTACTACTACTACTACTACTACTACCATCACGCCATTTCCCCGTAGGGGTAGGCAGAGAGAATGGACCGCCACACACGTCTATCCTGGCATACATTCCTAGCTTCCTCCACATTCATACATCTTGTCTTACATGTCCTTCGGTTCTGTCTGCTTTTGACATGACCAGACTTAAGATTTTGGTTTATCTGATCATGCCACGTCTTCCTTGGTCGTCCTTGTCTCACGTTCATTTTCGCCATATATACTTGTTTTACCATTCTTTCGTCGTTCATTCGTTCTACGTGACCAAACCATCTCAGAGACCCTTTCTCAATCTTATCAATTATACTTGACTCAGATTTACACTCTCGCCTGATTTCCTCATTCGTAACCCTGTCATACATTGATTTCCCACACATTCGTCTAAGAGATCGCATTTCAACCATTGTTCAAGCATTGTTCTGCGTCTGCATAACTTTTTTCTTTTTAAATTTTAGCTTAAGTAAACTGCCAAAACAGATCAACAGGTCTTAACGAAGAGGAAGAAGAAGAATATTATTTCATAGTCCCAGGATTGCCATCTGAATCCTAACCATCTTGCATTCATTTAACAAAAAAAATCCAGATAATCTGCGGTAGGTGTACCAATACTGTGGCATATCATCATCACCATCATTTCATGTCCACCCCCTAGTTGGAGGTTGGAGCATATGGCGTCCACAAAGAGCATGCATGCATTTCTTTCTACTGCCAGCTTTTGTACATCTTCCCAAGTCAGGTACGCGTCCCGCAGTTCTGACATAAACTGCCGGCAACGGACAGTTAGCAACGGACGTCGAGAACCTGATGCCTTGTAAACTAGGCAAGCGTGGTTAAGAGTATCAGAAGGCATTTACTGTATGTGGCCCAACCACTCGTATCGCCTCCGCGGAGTTGCCTGCGTCCGTTCTCTTATTACTCAATTCCTTACAAAGTCAAACCCACCACACACCCGAAATTCTACTGAGACGTCTATTCTCAAAACTCAGTATTTAGCTGCTTTGGGCCCTAGTAAGGTGCCACGATTCGCTTCCGTAGAGGAAAATAGGTGTTGTGCAGGCGTTATTTAGGAGGCATTTGGTTTTCAATTAGTAAATATCAAATCTTCAGACAGCCTGCCTTACTGTTGAATGTGACGCCTGCTATTCCTAGCCTTACTCCCAGTTCTTTTTGAAGGCTGCAAATATAAATCAATGAAACGAAGAAGTAAAAACAATAATATTTTTTCCAAGTATGTGTCAAAGCGTCTTCAAAAACCGCCACTTCTCTTTTCCTTAGTATTTTTTTATTCTCTGCCGCACTCAGTGCAAGTCATTGAATACTAAAATATTGCCTGTGTAGTGTGTGGGTATATTATGTTATATTACATCGCATCAGACAGTAACGGCAGAGGTAAATCTGTAAATCACTAAACCTGCAATTCATCCTATGCTCCTGGTACATGCACGCTTATCTTTCACATTAACTTTGTTCGGTTCATATTTCCCGTCCGATCGAGTGGAGTATTATGATTGACGGACGTGATACTAATTGCGCCCGAGGCACAACAGATTACTCCTGCGTGTTCTGTGCTCCGGGTATATTGGATATGTTATATTCACGTATGACTGCGCTGCGGTTAATTTAAAAACCGACAGTCTCTGACAATTTTATTTATTCCCCCTTCAATCTGTTGGTTTCCTGTCAAATCAGGCAAAATGTTTCAATTTGAAATCGTACACTAATGTTTTTATGCCAACCATATTGAGATTCATTAAGAGTAGGTATGAACCTTAGAGTAATAATGCATAACCTAGAGAGAAGCCCTATCACTATGTTTCATAGAAAGCAAGCGATGTTGGTTTGTTGGTTTGTTGGTTAGCAACCAATTGGTGGCCATTTTGTTTTATTTGACAACATAAACATAACGGTTCGATTGGATGCTTTTGTAGCTGTGCTTGGCTTTGTTTGTAAATAACTTGGATATTTACGTTATAATAAATAAACATCGACTGTGGTGAATTGCAGTATGTTTGATTGCAGCAGTAGGAGCGTCAAAGGTGTTAAAGGAGTCAGTTTTCACAGGTAATTGATTTCAAATATTTTCTCATAATTTACATTGATTTTTGGCATTTATTGTCCCGACACGTGTATCATGTTGCTTAAAAACTTTCCTTATATATTTACTTCAGGTACTATTTTTTCTTAATTTAGGGGATAAATTTGTGAATTAAAGTATGTTTACTGTTGATAATGACAGTTGATTATGGGCAATATGTCAAGTCCGCACTAGGTATCCATATAAAGTTTGAGTTTTTATCGAGTAAAGGTCGATTCAAATTTTACTTGAAAATAGCAACGTTAACCTTGAAATCGCATCTAAAATGACGTGTCCAAATTTCAGGCCGCTACGACTCGCCATTTTGGAGATGTGACGGACAAACAAACAGACTCAACACGGGACTTTGGTTCCATGGAGTTGGGTTTATGTCTCAATAAATGAAACATAAGTATATTGTGAATAAAATGAATAAATAAATAAACAAACACATGAATATACATGAATATACACATAAACATATAAATATAGGCGAATTATAGAAAAATAGATTGGAATAACCCTGTAATGACAAATACACAGGTACATATTTAAAAGTAATTACAGTGCAAATTAATATCTATTTGGCAATTCTCGACCTGAGTACGGCCCTTTCTTTTACTGGGAACTGTAGCTAACTTAATACCCAATAGTCATAAAATAGTTTTTCTACATTTGGGCTCCTCTCTAGGTTACGCATTATTACTCTGAGGTATGAAGACTTATTTTAAAATAATCACTGTCATAAAATGCGAACAGACAATATGAAAAAAACATTTTTAAAAATGTAAATATTTTTATTCAGCTGGTGCTCGATATTATGTGTGATTTTCATCATATTAATTCCCTTTCCGCATGGTGCATACGGCACTGACTTGGTACACCAACCGAAGCGTATCTTGATCATTATTGTTAAATGAAGGTAAGATGATCAGTCTTACACTTCAGGTACCAGTCAAGGGACTGTGAAATATTCTAGTGTAAAAACAACTATTTTAATAAATATTTCTTATCAACCATGTCGGGAATCGAACCCGAGACCTGTTGAATGGTAGTCGAACGCACTGACCATTACACCACAAGGCCGATGTTCAATAGATATGTTTAATTTTACGTTATGGAATGTAAATATTAATGGAATGGAATATCAAATAAACGAAAGTAAGTTTTTTAGAAGCCACCTTTCTGTTCACGTTCAATCGAGAAAATAAATCTGCCAAAGCTGGTCGCGATATTTGCGCAGTGTATCGTGAATTGTTGACTAATTTGTTGTAAGATAATGAAGGAGATTACATTATTTACTGATTTGTTATATTTTTTTTGTTTTCCTCTTCTTTGGGGAAAAAAGAACAAAACTTTTGGACCCAATATTTTATTTTATAGAAAGTCCGTCAAAATGCAATAATATTTTTTTATAATTTTTGCTAAATCTTTCATAGTTATTTGTTCAGACTCAAAGCGTATAACCAACAAAGGTGACAGAGACATCTACACGCATTTTCAGTAAACATTATCCGAGACGCAAACCGACCCTTTTATATTGTATTTTCCAGCTAAGCTATTAAATAGTTATAATTTTCGTCGCCAGGTAGTAAAACAAAGGAAATTAAATTTAGTCAAAAACATATTATACACCATCAGGTCCTCAAGTTTCAATTGATGAATAATTCATTCGCAGATTTTTTTAATAAAACGTGTTAATTTAAATATATAGAAAATTCCATTATGACACAATTATTAATTTTCATGTCCCGAAGTGCTTGAAAATTCTATTTTAAATCGTGGCTCTTATATGCATTTATTTAAATCATGTACACATTGTAAAGAAAGGTATACTGACGGTATGATATACATCAATATAAACAAAAGATAATAAATATTCATACATAAAATCAAAATATAAAATAAATAAGTTGAATTCAATAATACAGTGGTGTAGTTCAAAAATTACATTGTTCAATTTTATAATAAATTATTCTACTAAAATTAAAATAATAATACGTTTGAAGTACTAAATTTTATTCAATAATTTAGTAAGCCGTAAATTTAGTAGCCGTTGTAAAGTGACAGGTCATAAGCCCTTTAAATGCCTAGCCTTCTATATTCCCTTCTATAAAATATTCTTAAGTATTATTGATACATATATATTTATATTAATAACTCCCAAGCGGGCTGAATCCAGTTCTTGTGTACAAAAATTTGGACAAACGCAAAATACTGTTGATAAACCCAGCTGGTCTAAGAAGAAGTATAAAAATTGAAAAATGTTTTCACGTGTTACTAGAACTGCATACTGGAGGTGGCAAAATTCAGTCAGAATCTCACCTGCATTAAAATAAGAGTTTCGGCTCTTCACTTTACAAAGATCAACAGATGGGAAGAATGGAAGAAATAAAGCAAACATAGGCAAAATGATGAATGTTGCACAGTGTGTAAAGTGAATTACAGATCATTAAATCTGTAAATGCTTAGCCTTATATATTTCCTTTTATAAAATAATCTTCACGTCTGTTGAATTTTTTAAATTATTTTTTTTTTTTTAAATTTCAATCTACGTCTAGTTTTAATCTATACAAATTTTTAAGTATCATTATTAAGTTTATTCACAGTATATTGTACATAAAATTCATTGTAAAAATAACAATAATAAAGGTTTTTTTTAAATAATAGTAATTATTAGTAGTTAGCTACCGGTTCGTCAGATAATCATTCTAAAACGTTTTTCGTATTAGAATCTGGAGTAAAGTCATAAAATCTTCAGAAACAGATAAAACATTTGGAACTATTAAGCCCCTATAAACGTCTTCTGTTTTGGGTCGTAAAAATTGTGAAATATGGCTCCTTGCAAAATAAAGCCATACGAAAAACTTTCAGTGCAATGAAGTAAATCCTAATAAGTTCAATCTTTTCTTAAAGTAGAATTAATCTAAATTTTGATCTGAATTAATATCATGTAAGTTTTGTTTTCCGTAATCGAATTTAATTCATTTGAGAAACTTTTATTCGTAAAATAATAAATTATAACTCATGTTTGCAGCGCAAGCTGATAAGTTCATTAAAAATAAATTGTTAATGCTGAAAATATTTATTAACCGCTTGATTGCCAAACTAGCGAGCCGAGAAATTACCGAGTATTTTTCCTACGCGCATTGATTTTGGAGCTTTTTTTTCGATTGTTATTATGACGTGAAAACGGAACATAATCGCCCATGAATTGCAATTCTTGGTTGTATATATAAACTATACCTATACGTGCTTTGAACTCTACAGTAACGTCCATATAAGATTAAAATACGACATTTGTAGAGATTTAAATTTTTCAATTCAAATTTTGTATTTTGTTTTTTGTATTAGAAAAAACTTATAAACTGCATCATAAAATTGTGCATTTTAATAAAAATAAAACCAACATAGAATATACAGGCTATCAAAAAAGTATGGTGTTTACACAAACACTGGATAATATGGGCACCTTTTTTAGTCTACGGCGTTCATTTTAAAACCAATATATCCGCTCGTTGTACTAATTTGTTTGTAAAAATAGTTTTATTCTATCATATCAAGTACCATATGTTTCTAAAATCTAAATAAAATTTGTCATAAACTGGCATAAATAATGATATAACTGTTAAATACTTTTCTACAAAAAAGCCCATGTTGAATTTATTTCGCGAAAAATTAGTTTATTTAAATAAAATTATTAAAATACTGGAAATGGTGGTGATTTTATTACTTGAATCTACCCCTAAATATAATCAATAATGAACAAATATCATTAAATTTCTAAAAATAAAACACTTTTGCCTCTCAAAATAAAAAAAACGAAACGTTAAAATCACGCACTATGACGCCGACGGCGTGGTTTGATTAATGGTATTTATTAGTTTATTCAAAAAGTAGTACAAAAAATCCATTATATTACCTCTATAATTTTAGGACTTAAAGTCTACAGTAACAAGGAAAATAATAAGAATTCCGCTTGATTATTTCGAAGCGCAGATCTACGCTCCGGCACTCAATGAGTACCGAAATTGGAAGCGCAGATCTGAGATAACAGAACGGTTCATTTAAACACAGTTCTATGAAAAGGGATGTTGATAGGTGGGCGAAATTAGTTAGAGAATCTATGCTTATTGATTTAGAGAATCTTTAATATGTAAATAATATTTTAAATACTTTTTTATCCATTTAGATTAAGCCGTTATTTTATTATTTATGATAGTTTTCATTATTTTTGTGTACATAATCGTTGAAAATTAAAGTTTCAATACATGATTAAAAATTGTTATATTCCTAAACATTTTTTTTCCAAAACTCGTACGAAATATTATGTGAAATTATTTACAGTATGTTTTCTAAATAAACAATAAAATAATAACGTTGACGAGGATTATAAGTAGGGATTTCAAAAAGGCGATTTGGTCGATTTAGAAGGGCTCTTGAAACATTATTTCTGAATTTCAGTGTTTCCTAATCTAATCATTTTCTTTTCGTGTTCCTTCGCATTTTCTCTAAGTCGGTTTCAGCCACTCTAGAAATTTATCCCAGACAACTCAAACGATACTGAAACGAGATAACGCATGTTCTGTTTTATTTATGAAATCTTTTATTTTAATATTTAATTTTTAAAAAACTTATTCACCACTGCTTTTGAATGTTGAGGAATATTCTTAGTTCAGTTCAGTTTCGTGCCAAAAATCAGCGATTATTATAGTAAATAATACAATATGTTCTGTTTGGAAAAACAGTAAAAAGGGGTACAATTATGTTAGTCAAATCAGGTATAGTAAGATTAAATTTTAATTAATTTGAATAAGTCACTCAGATACCAACATAATATTAAAATTCCTTAATTCCACACAAGTCATAGTCAAAAAAACTTTGTCTTCAAAGGTGTAAAAAATTAAAATAATCTGCCCATGAACTAAAAATTATTAAAAATAATATATCAATAAATCAATTTAAAGTAAATCTAATGAAATTTTTTGAACACATGTAAAAACTACATTCAATTTTAATTAGAATTTATTATTGTTTTATGTTTTTTCTTTAAATATCCTATGTTTTTTTTATTTTTGTTCTCGTTATTTTAAATTATATAAACTCTTATAAATAAACAACTACAACAGTGTAAGTCCCTCTCCAAGCTCAAGAGTTAGTCTCTTTTTTTGGAGAGTTACAGTGATAACATTTACCAGATGTCTAAAAGAAGATATGTATAGAATTTTTTTTAAACATGTACCTTTTATGAAATTTATTGATAAAAAAAATTAAAAAATAAATTTAATTAAGTTATAAGCAAACATATTATATACTGTCTATCCACACTAGGGATAGTAAATACCTGTTCTGAGGTAGCTAGCATTTTTTTATTTTTTTATAATACATCATAATATTAATAATGTCTAGACAAGATTTAAATATGGAAATCATAAGATTGAAAAAGATGAAATAATATTTAAAAATCTTTCGAAAATTATGGGACTAAAAAAACGGACTATCAAATTGTATGAAACTGAAAAAAATTCATAGGAAAAAGTCTTATTAGGTAAAAACTGATAGGAAATAAGTAGAATCTAGTGAAATATAATAATATTTGGATTATGACAAAAAAAATAAAGAATACGACACACTTACAAAAAAAATATGAATCACACACTAGCTCTTAATTACTGCTCCAACTAGCCTCCTTCCCATTTTTAAAAACCACTCTTTTGTTTTTATTTTGAATTTGTTTTAAGTTAAGTATAATATATCTTGTGGGAGCATATTGTATACACGAGGGCCTATAAAAATGTTATTCCTTTGGGAAAAATAAGTTTTCATATGGAATTCTCAGGAATGTTTATTTTGCCTTTGGTTTAAAAACTAGTTCTTTTAGTAGGGTGATGTTTTGTTTTTATATACCTACTTAAAGTGTTTTTGTAAAGAATTGTCTTAAATTTAATATTTTGGCTTATCCAAATAAATGTTCCGGTTCACCACGCAAAGGCTTTTTGATTTCAAGTCTAGTAATTTCCTTTTGCACCTTTGGTAATGGGTATTAACTATGCCACATCCAATTAAACTCTGACACAGTGCAAAATAGACATTCTTGCTTGAAACTTCTACGAGACGTATATTTTGCTTTTTTATTTGCCGAAGCATAATTGGATATGGTTAAGTGAGCTGAGGTCGAACCGCTATAGCTATACTTGATCCAGTAATAAAAATTAAAAAACCAATTATATGAATCATTTTCAAAAAATCATTTCAGTGTCGTTCAGGGCCACTATTTAGAGGATTCAGCTTTGAATGTGAGAGTTTTAAAGTTATGACCCTGTTAAAAGATATACATGAAAAGAAACCTCAACTAGTTAAAATACTTTACTCTCCG
The DNA here is from genome assembly GCF_059751315.1 of Micrasema longulum. NCBI lineage: Eukaryota > Metazoa > Arthropoda > Insecta > Trichoptera > Brachycentridae > Micrasema > Micrasema longulum. Next base: position 1,346,320 of record NW_028277276.1, read on the forward strand.
AAAGAACAAGAGCCATAACTAATGGTATTTTTGCGGTTCCTTAAATGAAGACAATATCTGCCCAAATATACTCAAGCTCAATAGGACCTCGATGCTTCTATTACCTACCTCGAGAGATTGTTAACACTTCCAAAAAAAAATCCTTGTTGAATTAAAAGAGTAGCTCTTTAGAATAGGAAAAAGTCAGCTGGAAAAAGTCCTAAGAATAAGAATTTGATGCTGTCTTCAAAAACCAATGTTTATTTTTTATTTATTCATTTTTTTATAATCTGTAATTCTTCTTTCAATTTAGTTTTAGTTTTTGGAATTGGAATTAATCCTTGCTATTTTTTTGATTATTTATTAATCTAATTTTATTTATAGAGTTTGATATTTTTCATTTTTTATGATTATTTTTGTTTATTTTATATTACTCGGATAAAACATAATTATTAAATTTTTGTAATTATTTTGTAATTTTTTTTAAAAATTGTAATATTCTTCTTTTTATTATAACTTTAGGACATGTACATATATTTGTCTAGTGAAGCTGCTAGGAATATTTTCTTACAATTTTACATGCAAAGTACTTATTTTTACTTTCGTATTACAATTATGTACTTTTTTGCCAATAAACGCCGTATTCAGTCACTGAACTAGATTGAAAAAAAAATCTAGAATCAAAACAAACTCTTGAAAAATATTGCAACATAGGGAGATAAAATTTTTGAGAAGGAAATATGGTAGTCTAGGTATTTACAGGGCTTATGATTTGTCGTCGGTTAGTCCAAGCGGCCACTTTATGCATGGTGTAACATTCACCATTTTGCTTATGTTGATATGTAGATTTCAGCTTTTTTACTCTACTGTAACAAATGAAAGAGTTGAGAAAATGTGAATGTTTATTTTGATGTTCCTGGACTACTCACATGAGGTGTAAGACTGATCACCTTACCTCCATATAACAGATAATCAAAATAAGCTGCATTTAATACATCATTTCAGACTCTTTTGTACCACTCGGTGCAGAGGGGGAAATTATAAATTTCAAAGATAAAAAAATTTAACACATTTCGGATGCCATAGAATAAAAAAAATAAATATATATAAAACACATTTTCAAATGCTTTGGCTATTCCCGGGATCGATCCCTGGAAAAGGCGGCGTAAAATATTTTTTTAAAGGTGGTTTTACACCAAACCATTTCATTACCCTTGGACCTGAAGCCTAAGACTGATCACTTTACCTTCCTGTTACAGATGATCGAGATACGCAGCATTTTATTTAGCTATGCAGTTTCTTATGCACCATCGGGTGTGGATAAGTTTGATGTCGAAGATTACGATTTTATTTATTATTATTAATTTGCACCATCTACAATTATCATAATGCTATTTTATTTACGTAGCGCCATTTTTGTGAATATCACCTCAAGGGCGATGTACAATAACTCTGCAACTCTGTCCCTTTACAGTTGAAGTTTATTTTAGATCTAATATGAAAGCTAACATCACGAAGTCTTGCAGCTACAAAGCGCATCGACGAGTGGAATTCCAGCAACATAAAATGATTTTAAAAAGTTTACAACAAAAAATACAATGATAAAACATCGAGCAAAGAACTAGTAAGTTTGGCAAGTTTAGTGAACATGCAACAGCACAAAAAGTCAATGATAAAAATTAAACAAAGATAGCATTCCTTAACATATTATTAGAAATAAAAGCGGTGGTCGATAATTAATCAAAGGGTAGGTGTTTCAGGTATAAAGGGTTAATAGTCATTTTTCTAGTATACAGCCGTAAAAACATTTGGTTCACAGTTGCTTGCTTCCTGGGAGATGCACATGTGTGTAAGTAGTATAGTGAAGTAAATATGCTATTCATAAAATACAAAACAAATAAGCCAATTACAGGTTTTCACAAGTTCAAGATTTGAAAAAAAGTAATATTGCTTGGAAAGCAAACGCCGCGCGTAGTTATAATTAGGTATTCTCAAATAAAAACAAGTTTATTTCATAATTGTATAAAGTTCAAAGATTCGTTATAAATTTTGCCTTTAATTAGATTAAACTGGAAGAGACTGAAGATGACATTAATTTGTTGAATTAGTGCCTGCACAGGACTTTCGTCCCATGGAGTTTAAACGCAGACATGATTTTTTTTAATATCCACAGATTTTCGTACTGAAGCGTGTTTTTTGTCCTCAAATCTTTGCGTATAAAAATCACGGGATAAAATCCTTTCTAATTTGATTTATTGATCGGTTTCCTAGTCAAATATGCTTAAATCACTTGGTTTTGCTACCAGGAGACCAGAAACCATAAAGAGGAATCGTATACTGTGAGTTACATTATTTTATGTATAGATACGTTCTCATAAGACCCCCCTAGCTTTCTAAATCCACTCGGTACATGGTTGATCCTTGAAGGGTATTCCAATAACCGACCCTGCGAGCTTTTTCCACTTCGATAGACGGCTTTATCCACCCAATTCAGATACGACGCTCATACTCTTGTATATAAAGTTACGTCTAGATACGTGGTCATACCCCTCCCCTGTCCGTATCCAATTATGCATAGGGTACTGCATTTGTGTGTTGAAACAATAATTAATACACATCTAGATCAACTGTTATAATATGAAAATAGGGTGGCGAGTAAAAACACTCCCCCTGCGTACCGGAACACCGTTCTGAAGAACGGGGATCTTTCTATGGGTTTCACTCATACTAAAAAATATATATGTAGGATAAGTTAGTTGCTGGTTGGAGTTCCTACCCCAGTTAGAGATTGACAGAGAAGACGCGAGGTTGCTGTTTAATGCATATTTATTATATGGCGAGTAAGATACAGCACTTGGTTGTGTAGCAAGAGCGTAGCGGCGATGATGGGTTAAAGAGACTGCACTTAAACTACATGCTGGAAATGAGTGATGTCGTCGAGCTGGATTAAAGTGTTACTACAGGTGAGACTAAACGGCTGACTGACGTTAGCTGCATTCTTTAGTCTCTTTATAGACGACGTTTCTTTGTAGTTTATTTCTTCATGGCAGGGACGATGTGAATGTACTGCTGCTCCCAGTTTAACGTGCAATACTATAAGAGTTACATTATACGAATGTATTGGATTCGATAGAAAATATTGACATTGCATCGTCGGTCATTGGTCTACTTCAGGTGAACTAATTTAACACGAGTGTGTCATCTAATATGGACTATGTACCCTACATATAAAATAGTGACTTTTTAAAATTTCAATTAAATAAACCGCGATTTTAATTTTATTTACCTCTCTATCGTTCACTATAAGTTTGGAATATTACGATTTTTTTTTACAATTTTAAATTCCCACGAAAACGGTACATTGCATTGGCCACGCCCCCGATACATGACGATTAGGTTAAATTTTGAACTTTTTGTGACCGTTTGAATTTAAAAAGAACATCGTCACGAATCTTCACGTCACAATCGTCAAGGCCGAACATGTAGCGTTTTGGTAGAGAGATATTTAGTAACAATTTGATATTAAAAGTTATGTATGAAGACGCCTGACGGTTATATTCAAAATACATTACCGTGTTATTTATCGGTCTGGACTTGGTACATTAATTAGTTATCAAGTAAACTGACATGGCGGCCTCCATGGTGTAGTGGTCAAGACGCTTGACTCACGCACGGAAAGTTCCGGGTTCGATTCCCGGTGAGAACACAAAAAATAAAATGTGATTTTTCTCAAGCCTGGTTGTTCTGTAATGTAATTCACCACTGTAATTGGGCCTTCTGGCCTGTTGTGGTGCAAAAAAATTAAATGAAAAAAATAAATAAAAATGAAATGAAATGACATAAATTTTCAGATAAAACGAAATTCCATCAACAAATGTCAATACATAAACTCAATTTATTGAAAATATCAAGATCTTAAGCCATGACAAAAGAACTGTCATAATAAATTTCAAATAAACAGAAACGGCTCCAATTTCCCGCTTATTTGCCTCCCTTCGCATCTTTATATTTTGTCCCTCTTTCCCGGCCACGTGCGTAGCAACAGCTGGCTGCCACTTCCGCCGGGTGATCCCGAATCTTCCCGAATCGGGATCGGGGATCAGAGTAAGGGGGAGATATGGCTCCTCTCTGTCTCATCCGCGATCAATACGGAATTCCTAGAATAAGGTAAACACGAATGTGGAGAAATTGTGGTCTGACCTTTTGCGGCTCTGAAAGGGACCCTTTCAAAGTTGATGACTGCATATTCACCTGTCTCGAGACTTGGGAAGGCTTCTACACCTTTAGAGGTAGACGGAAAACAAACAAAAGCTTTCGCGGTTAGGGAAAAACTCAGACAAATGGGGATTTTAACTTTCAATTACATATTCATTCAGATTTATCTATATTTTTATTACCAAAACTTGATAGAGTTTATGTTCCTACTCATATTTATCAATTAATTTAGAACGCACATTTGCATTTTTTTTGTTTTAATCAAAGCTCTTTAACACGGCTTGTGTTGAATCAAAATTACTTCCTTTTTTTTTTAATTCAAGTTTTTCTAAAATTCTAAACATAAATACTTTTAAACATCTAGTAAATGTTAGCACTGTAACTCTCCAAAAAAAGAGACGAACTCTAGAGCTTGGATAGTGACTTACACTGTTTTAGTTGTTTATTCATAAGAGTTTATATAGTTTTAAATACGAGTACATGAAAAGAAAAATAAAAACAGGATATATAAAGAAAAAACATAAAACAATAATACATTCATACCAATTAAAATTTAATGTTGTTTTTACACGAGTTCAAAAAATATCTTTAGATTAACTTTAAATGTATTTATTGATATATTATTTTTAATAGTTTTTAGTTCATTAGGAAGATTATTATATTTTTTTACACCTTTGAAGACAAAGCTATTTTGACCATGACTTGTATGGAATTTAGGAATTTTAATATTATTCTGGTATCTGAGTGACTTATTCATTTCACTTTCTTTTATTTTTCCTTTTTTATATACTTGTATAATATAATTTATTTTATAAAGAGTGTCTACTGTATGAACTTTTAATATTTTATATAGACTTTCCGTATTGAATGTTGAGAGTTTCTTTAAAATTACTTTAAAAATTAATCTTTGTACTATTTTAAGAGAGTTTAATATATTGGCATATATTGGCATATGCACCACCCCATCCTACAATACCACATTGTAACAAAGATTGTACAATTGAGTAATAAACAATTTTTAAATGATTGATTTTTAAAATATTACTAAATCTAATATAACTAGTTTACTGATATGGTCTTTCCATTTTAAGTTTTGGTCTATGTTTACACCAAGATATTTAATTTTATCTGTTGTATCAAGTACTGAACATGTGATCATCATTCGTGTGAATAAGAAATAATGTTTATTAATTACGTATATGGTCCTGTGGTAGTATTGTGTACTCACGGACCAAAGGTCCGAAGTTCAAATCCCTCTCTACCACAACTCGATTTCCATTTTTCCAGCACAAATTATTTACAACTTTTAGAAAATGGTCTGAAAATTTAATTATTATAGTAAATAATAAGAAATGAAGTACTTTTCTTTTTCCTAAAAAAATAATTCAATATATATTCTAAGTAATCTTGAACCAGTAGAAGAATTTGTGTATAGGGGAAAAATGTTTACAAGGGATGAAACAGTATAAAAAGATATTGAATAGAGAGTAAATGCGGGCAACAAAATAAACAGTGGACTAAGCATAGTAATTTCTAACGAAATATGTTATTCGAAGCAGGACTAGGAGTACACAACGGAGTTTTAGTCCGAAAAACATGGAATCGGCAGAGGAAAGACGAAAGAAGTCGAAATGCAGTTGAAATGCGGTTTCTTGACGAATAAGACAGGTGTAAAGAACGGTCACTAAGACGGTTTAGTCATGTAGAATGAATGAATGACAAAAGAATGGTAAAACATATATATGTGGCTAAATAAATGGGAACGTAGGACATAAGACATACTAGAAGGAATGTGTTATTTGACTACACATTTTTACTACCATTTATCCGAAGGGGTTTTCCGGAGCAGGATTTTCCTACTTTTTTGACAAAAGTCCCTTGATGTATTTTTTTCATCTTATAATATGTACGTCCTGAATTTAAGTTTATAATGTAAATGTTATTTTAAATAAAGAAATATAATTGAATTGAATTGAACTTCTAATGCTACCATCATGCCATTTCCCCGTAGGGGTAGGGTACTGACGTTCATTTCTTTCACATTAGTACAACTTCTCCCACATTCATACATCTTGCCATACATACTCTTCTATTGTATCTGCTTTTGACATGACTAGACTTGAGAGTTTGATATATCTGATCAAGCCACGTCTTTCTTAGTCTTTCTCTATTTCTGCATCCATCAACATTTGCATTGTAAATATTCTTAGCCGTCCTTTCGCTGTCCATTCGCTCTACATGTCCAAACGAGCGCAGAACTCCTTTCTTGATTTTGTCGATTATGCTTGTCTCAGCCTTACATAAC